>NC_140940.1:129285358-129750358 GCF_014529385.1 Adiantum capillus-veneris | reverse complement strand
CTTACGTTAAATTAGATTTAGGTTTATTTTTAGTTACATTTACGTTTATTTAGATTTACGCTTATTTACGTTAGATCGAGTCCACGCAAGAATTACTTACGGTTTAGGGTTTAGAGTTAGACGAACAGTGAAAAGATCTACTGTGAAAAGATGTTAAGATGCTGTGAAGTGCTACAGCTAGAGAAGAGGCAAAGGGGTTTTGTCCACTACATGCCGTATCATGTAGACGTGGGTCTGTAGATTTCTTGTACCCACAAATATAGGTATTGACCAATAAAGACGAGATTATAACCCGGTGGTTTTGATCTCCGTGCACCTCTAGACCGAGGTGTGCGGGGATTGGACATGACTAGAGAATGTGAGGTAAAGAGAGAGAGAGAGAGAGAGAGAGAGAGAGAGAGAGAGAGAGAGAGATAAGACGAAGAATGCCAATAGAATATTAAATTTGTTGTCCAGGTTATAAGATTTTTATCCTCATTATGAGTAGTGACGAGGATGTGGGACCGTCCAACCGAAACACCTATCTCTCAACGAGGGTCTTATGTCCTTGTAATCAATGCAAGCATGCTGTGTGACGGACAAGACGTATTTCTTTGCAGCACGTTCGCGAATTTGGCGAGTTCGATCCATCTATTATAGATTGAGTTGTTGCCAATTATAACTCGTCGGACTCTGACGTTGGCCAACAAGGAGCAATCTTGCAACCCAATAGACGTGTTCGCAGGCGCTTTGGTCAAGCAGCATATGTGAGGCCACAAGATGTAGCCTCTGATAGCTCGGGGGATGATCATGCAGAGCACATTCCCAACGAGGCAATGTTTGAGCCCGAGATTGATGAAATGATCGAGACGATCATGGATTCAGAAAGGCTTATCTATGTTGATATGAAAAGTGAAGCCGATACGCCATTGGATAATGGAGCACGTATGTCTAGATTGAAAGCACTCCTGGTTCTTCTCAACATGTAGGCAAAGTTTGGATGGAGTGACACTAGCGTCACAACGCTTTTCAGGTGATCTATTACAATTAGTTTACTTTAATAAAACTCTAAATGTATAATGATCTGATAGATTTTTACACGACTGTATCGTATTTTTATGTTGTGTAGATTGCTTAAAGAGCACATACTACCAGCTGACAATGTGATGCCAGATTCCCGAGATGAAGCAAGAAAGATTTTGCGAAACTTGGGGATGGATTACAATTCTATCCACGCTTGTCCTAATGACTGCATTCTTTTCAGAGGGGAATACATAGACATGGAGAAGTGTCCGAAATGTGATTCCGAAAGATATCGAGTAGATCTCCACAGGACAAAAATTCCACAAAAGGTTTTGCGACATTTTCCTCTGCTTCCTCGCATCAAGCATTTCTTCGAATGTAAGTCCATGGCCGCCCTAGCATCATGGCATGAGGAGAATAAATCTTCGGATGGTGTGCTACGAATTTCTACAGATTGCGCAGCCTGGAAACATATAGATGGAACATGGTCGGATTTTGCCAGGGAAGCTCGAAATTTGCGCTTAGGCCTGGCTATGGATGGCGTAAATCCATTTGGTCAAAGATCAACATCTTACAGTGTATGGCCCGTTGTCATCGTCAACTACAACATTCCTCCGTGGTTGACTACGAAGAAGGGGCACCTATGGCTAAGCTTGATTGTGCTAGGGCGATATAAAGTGGGAAATATGGATGTGTATCTTCGTCCACTATTGGAAGAGCTACAACAATTGTGGATTGGCATAGAGGTGGTGGATATGAGCCGACACACAGAACGACGGAATGCTTTGATCAGAGGCATTCAAATGTGGACCATGCATGACTATCCCGGGCTAACAGAATGCTCAGGTGATCTATTGACACTCCTCACTCAGACACTGTAAATCTTGTTTTTTCCCATAGTTGATCTATTATCATGTATATACATGCAGGGCTTCAAACAAGCGGATATAGAGCATGTGTCACATGTGGACCTAGACTGAATGCACGTAGGGCGCCCTCACTGAAGAAGAAAATCTACGAAGGTCATCAAGCGTATCTTCCAGAGAATCATGTGTTACGCGACGGCTTTTTGGGAAGAGAGCCACCAAGGATGTCTGCACAAGCATGGTTAGAGCAGAAGGAGATGTGCGATGACGGATTGCCTCCAGGGATGAAGAGACTATCTCTATGGTACGAGTTACCATACTGGCCCCGACTCATGATCAATCACTTGCTCGATCGAATGCACATATTCAAGAATGTGGGTAATCTACTATGGGACCATTTGACCGGTAAGAAAGATACTTTGGGAGCCAGAGTTGACCTTAGAAATGTGGATCGTATGGAGCAATATTGGCCGCAAACAACGTCTGATGGATCGATAAAACTCCCTAAAGCCCCATGGATTTTCACAGGAGCCCAAGAACGCAAAGTAAAAGAGACCATTCGACTCTTTGTTCGTTGTAGTATAAGTCACACACAGCAGCATGGTGTAAAGGTCGACATTGTAGGGCGGAACGAATCGACAAAAATCATTTTACTCAAGATTGTGGAATCATGGCAAAATTTGAACAGTCTAGTCGACGACGTTCCTTTGATGCAGATCCTGTGGTGGCGAAACTCACGTACTTCGGCACACTGCAAGAGATTTTGAGGATCGATTACAGAGGATTTTTTGTCGACTTGTTCGACGTGCAATGGTTCAAGATAATCATGGAGGGTCGCAACGCTACTGTGCGTAGAGGAGAGTCTGGTTTTCTTGAGGTGGATTCTACTAAGAAATGGACTGACCTAAGAGACACTTTCGTACTACCCGAGCATTGTGAACAAGTAAGTATGTAAATAGTTAACATCCCCCTTTTACAAGTTATGTGCTTGAAAGCTCTCATGTAAGTTATGTGGCTCTGGCAGGTAATATTTCATCCTACAAAGTCTACATCAAACTGGTGGTACGTCATAGAGGTAGCCCCTCGTAGTGCAAGGACGTATGAAGGCTACCATGTGCCAATCACAACGGCATCAATGGAGGAGATCAGAGAAGATGCTCAATCAGAAGCCACTGCGGTGGTGCCAGACGAGCATCAATATTAAGTTTAAATATTCATGTGTTTAATGCAAGTATGGATGATGAGGAGTTTCTTTCTTCTTTGTCACTGCAGCAGAGATAGTGGTACGTGGAGCGTCATCGCTCTAGCGCATCATCGCGCGTCCCTACTCCATCCGCATCTCCCTCTATTTCGGAGCATTCGGCGCGCTTCGAAGCTTCGGCGTCGACGAGACGAGCTTCACACTCGTCTAGACACCGGCGCTCTAGTGGTGGCGGTGGCGGTTGTTGTGGGGATTCCGCCACCGATGCCTCCACACCGCCTCGTGTTCGACGAGGCTCTTTACCCTCCCCTTCTTTGCCCGCCCCCACACCAGCCACAACATCGCCATCTACGTCAGGTTTTGCACGACTGACTGTTCCTAGCAGCTACACACCTTTACCTACTCCGCCAGGAGCCACCCCACTCGACACTCCTCGCTTCGGGGCCCAGACGCCGGTGGAGACACCTGACGTCCGTACCCCCATCGACACGCCGCTAGAGACCCCTTCCGGGACACCCAGGTTCACGTGTCACCGGCCAGAGGGCTTGCCTTACTCCGTCGACTTCAGCGGCGGCATCATCATGGATGATTACAGCAAGAAGGTGATCTCGCGCATGCGTGGTCTTTTCTCTCAGCTGTTTAGACACTACATACTAAACAAATGGAGTGAAGTACCAAGTGATTTAAAAAACAGAGTCATCAGTATACTTCATGATGAGTTTCCCGTTCCAACACGGGATCAGCGCTTCAATGAAGACCTGATGAAGATTAGAATGCGCGAATACTGCAAACACAAGCGTTCCGAAGTGCAAAAAGCAATCAAGCATGGGTGGAACAGGACAGATTGGCTGGCCAAAGAAGATTGGAAGAATGCGAAGAAAGTAGCACGCGAGAATCCCGACAAGTGGAAGCAACAAAATGATGCAGCCAGAGCGCGAGTAGAGGCAGGTAGCTCGCACCACTTGGGGAGCGGTGGATGGGCATCATTTGAGGCCGATTTTGTAAGTGTTTTCGCATTGCTCTTTATGTTCGATAGTTTAGGGTTTATGAGTTTTTTAATTCTAACATAATGAATTCTTTGTATGTTTTGACAGTGGTCGATCACAGGACGTGATCCCACACCGTACGAGCGTGAGTACACAGGCAGGAAGGGCTTAAACGCCCTGATGGACATTCTCAGTTCTCGTGGCGGCATGGTTAGTATTAGGGTTTACTCTTTTCTATTTTTTGTATTGTTTTATAAATGTCGTTATATGTTTATACTTACTGAAAGCTGTCTTATTGTCTTTTTTTGCAGAATCCGACAGATACGTCGCTTGGACGCGATGACATCTGACTAGACGACGTCAGTTTAGCCGTAGCTAGATAGCATTAGTTTAGGGTTTCTCATAGCTTATGTATCATGAGACGGATTTTATACGTCTTTTTGAACCATGTATATTATTACATTTGTCACCGCAGTTCATTTTGCCAATCAATTCTTTATGCCTATGATGTTGTACAATTGTCATTATTACATTTGCCGATCAATTCATTTTGCCTATGATGTGTACAATTGTCAATTTTGCAAACAATGCGTCTTGTGGGTGACTATTTTGGGTCTATTATCTACCCTTACACTTTTTTTAAAAAGTGAATTAAGTACAATATGGTTGATGGGTGGCAGGGCATTCAATGCCCTGTCACCAAAAAATTTTTCTCTCGGGCGTCGCTATAACTGTCGCTATTTATGGCTCTGTAGCGTCGCTATGAGCGCCGCTATAGACTTCTGTGTAAACGTCGCTATAATCGTCGCTATGACCGTCGCTATGAGCGTCTCTATATAGCGACGCATATAGCGACGTCTATAGCGGCGCATATAGCGACGCTCTTGTAGCGACGCTATTAGCGACACTGGGGGTTATAAAAACCCAGTGTATTTCCATCGCTAACAGCGTCACAAGAGCACACAACCTCTTGTAGTGCAAAACGTGCGTGACAAATCAATCATTTCGAAACATGCGTATTCCAAACGTGCGTAGCAAAGCAACCATTTTCAAACGTGCTTAGCAAGGCAACCATTTCAAACAAGCCGTTGTCAAGAGATTTGTGGTCTTGCCAGGAAAGCACCGGGCTTATGGCTGTGAGAGATTGTGAGAGAACTCAAAAAAAACTATGTGAAGGAGTTAAACCATAGATGCCATGAAGACTAGGGTTTGGAAGGAAGTGCAATAAAAAAATCCCCACTCTTTCTCTCTTGCACTCACATACACAAAGAAAGAACACAAAAGAGAGTGTCAAAACAACAAAAAGATGAAAACATCAAGGCTATGGTCATATCATATCATGGGTAATATGAAAGGGTTAATAGATGAGTTAATAGCATTCAATCTTGGCTGACCAAATAGGCTACGAATTGTTCTTTGGAATTGTAGTTTTGTGCTTACCATAATATATATATTTTGTCTAGTGATTGGGATTAATTGTGTGTACAAATCCTCTTGGTTCATAGCAAAATAACTACGCTTACGTCAAAAGAAAAGTTATAGTCTATGAGAGGTAGTATGATGGGATCTGGTGATAGAAGTATTTCATTGAGCCTTTCTAGACCAAAGAGAAACACAATACGTTGTTGAAAGTGTATTTTACGGCTAATCCATACGTTAATTCTAATAGATCGTACGGAGTGAAAGCGATAGAAATTATCATCATGTGGGTTATTCATCTAGGATAGTATGAGAGAAGTGAAGAGATGAGAAGTTTCCCTCCCAAGCCCTATTCTTGCCCGTAGGCAATAAGGATACTGCGGGGGGAGATGTACCTATAGCAAGGAGAACCTAGAATTTGTAGAGAGGATGAATTACTAAGAATGAGAGAGATAGGTTTGGTTAAGGAGATGAAATTAGATATATATATATATATATATGTTGGATTAGAGATGAAAAAGAAAACAACAAGAAATCAAGAAAACATCAATGTAGAACACATCTTACTTGACAAACCCTTCGGCACCATTATTGATGGAGAGAGAAGAAGAGGGGAGAATTCAACTTTGATTGATACACCAAGTCCACGAACTTCTTTGATTAGAGTTGATCTTCCAAGGATAGCATGCAAGAATGGCTAGTCTTCCTCTAGGAGAAAGTGTAGGCTTAGGCTTATGTTAATGGGTGGCTAAGTATAATTTGGTATTACTACTCACTCCTTCATGAATTCCTCTCATCAATGGCTTGAATGCTTGAGTTATTTTTTCAAAGAAGAAGAGGTCCCCTTTAATAGGTGAAGGGAACCTCCAAGGGTTTACACAAGAAGAGAGGAGCGAGTGTGAGCAGAAACTGGAAAAGTTGGAAATGACCTATCCCTGCATGATGTGGGCAGACTAGGGTCCAGTATTTTGATCATATCTCCTTAACCGTGGCTCCAAATAAAAAAGTAAAAATATGGGCAAAAAATTCAGCTCATTAGCTAGGATTTTCATTTTAAAATTGTTTTCCAATTCGGATTGGAACCTTGTGTAAAAAAAATCATCAAAATAGGGTCTATTTTTGGAAGCAAAAGTCTTCCTGTGGTCCCCTTAGCCTAGACTTTCATTTGATTACAAAGGACACCTTATGCCATATGAAAGCATGACATTGCTCCTTGACAAATTTTTGTAATCATTCTTGCAATAATGTATTAAAATAAGTGTATCTTTGAAATCATGCCACCTAGCGTCCCACTAGGATTTGATTCCCTCCTAGTAGCTATTTAAAAAGAAATATAAGAAAAATACATAGAATATATATATATATATATATATATATATATATTGGAGTTTACCCTAGATATAGGATGTAGCTAGGGTGTGAGATGATAATGAGATAGTAGAAATAAAGAATCAATGCTTTTTGCCCCAAGTTAAAGAGGCAGAGCTATTGACGCTTTTCCCATAGTATTTTCTCATGGTAAAGTAAGAATATGTTACCCTTGAGAAAAATAATAGGATGAGATAGAAGGTTTATTATTATACTTAAATATTCATATGTACATTATAGAAAATATAATTATGTATCTAAAAAGTTACAAGATCACTCTTGTAGCATGCGTTCCCACTATGTATGTGTCACAGCACGACATCCACCCCCTCTAAACCTGCACATCCTCCGGCATGTGCCAGCCTCATGGTAACTTGTGAAAGCAATTGTATCCCGTGTCATCCCATGACCTCCTCCAGGATCATATGGGTAACTCAAAAACTTGTATTGTACTAAGCATTGAGATTCTCCGCATCTTTTAATTGCTCTCAAATCAGAAGGAATTGTTATATACATCTGTAACAAATCTCCATTATGCTCAAAATCTTCATGACGAAGAGACATAAGTTCCTCATCCTCCTCTTCAAAAAGCACTTCCAGGCTTCCTGTAATATACTTGAAAGATCTTTGAAACTGCACTTCAACCTTCTCACCAACCTCTAAATCCATATGTACCTCTTTCGCATAGAAGTCTGAATCTGCATCTTCATTCTCAACAGAATCCTCTAGATAGACTTTCTCACATCGAGAGAAACCTTAGAAATATGCATGGTAAACCTCTCATCAATTCTCTCACCTTTTACTAAATACCTCTCCAGCTTTACATCATAAAACTTTGCATACCTCTCAAATATGGTGTCTAATTTCCTTTCCAAATCATCCTTGTAGGTATGCTCCCGGTCACTTGTAACCGACTGCTCAAAAACCTGGTAGGTATGCTTCCGGTCATCCTGGTAGGTATGCTTCCGGTCACTTGTAACCGACTGCTCAAAAACCTCCTTGGAGTTAGTCTCTGACACAATATCTTCACCCCTTCTTCCTTTTTGACCCATCCCTAAATTATCTTTAACACTAGGTTGGTAACCTAACAAGACATAAAAGTGTCCTTTCAGGGTTTTGAAAAAAAACTCCAAAACCATAGTAGATCCACTCATTTTGTAAAATCCTTTCATGAGGTTATAGTTCAAGGCCTACTACACATGGAAAAAATAAGAAACTTGTAAAATTTCTCATCTTTTGGTCACACCAAGCCTCCAAAGTTGATGGACCAGCACATTTTCATCAAAACAGTCATTTCTTACACTTTGTTGCATAAAAATAAGATTAGGGATTTTTGTAGGACTTGAGGTAAATTCCCTAGTTAACTTCAATGGGTTGGTGATCAGAACATATGATTGCTTCTCACTCACTATTTTTTGTTTTGCCAAAAGAAATAGGTACAAAAAAGTTGAATTTTTACCATTCTGCAAACCTATCATCAAAGTTTCTATAGCCATGCTCAATACAAATAATATATGCATGTTTTCTTAGTTCCCTATTGTCCTTTAGGTTCATAAGGAGCCATGGAGCATGTCAAAAGAATAATACATCTCTTACCAAGGGGAATCTTGGGGACAAAGATGAAGTGCTAAATACAGCAAACATGAAAAAACTGGGTTCAACATTATGAGTTGTAGAATCCCATAGAAACTATTCAATATCTAGCCAAATTTGATCCTTATGACTAGATATGGTTACTACCTAAAAAATGCATGTAGTTGTCACAAGAAACTAACAATATTGAAAACACTTGATATACTAGAATGTTTTGTTTTCTTCTATAATTGAAAAAATCAACCATCGTTGTCTACTATTCAAAATAGGGTATTAGGTGCCCCAAAACTCAAGGAATATTAGTTTTATGTTACAATATGCGACATAGAAAATCAAAACTGCATTTGGATATCATGAAAGCCACCAAAAAAATCATAGAAGAACTAAAATTGGCTAAAAAACAAGATTTGACATTTTTTGTAATTTGGTCATAACTTACAACTTTAACATTTAGTTCTCCCTAGAAGCATCAAGACATGTTGAGGACTACTAAAGATAGTTCTTTAGCATTATAGACCTCACAAACATGAGTTCTAGAGTGGTATAGTTGCAAAAAGTTGAAAAAAGCCAAAAAAAGGACCCTTTTTTTCACACAGTTTAGGTTGTGAAATGTTGTGCAAGGACAAGGTTAAAGATGGAATTGATATTCCAAAAAAATGTCAAGTTTTTTTCAGATCATGAGACAAATTTCTAGACAGATATCACCTCAAAATCCATTTTGAAACTCTTGACATAATTCAAGGAAAATGGTCACTTAACAGGACATAAAAGTGTCCCATTACCAACCTAGTGTTAATTAACCGAATCATGTCTCCACTCATCTAGGGAGAACCCTTCTTCATTACATGACTCTGGTGTCAGCATAGAGCTAGCATCCGCTTCTTTCTTCAAGGCATCACCATGTATATCCTTCATATCCATAGCAGATAGATGCTCACAAACCTGCTTGCAATTTATACCCTGTGACACAAGACCTAAATCCCTTTTATGCCTCAGATATTGTTTGCATACCTGCAAGCAACCGAAATTCTTAAAACCCTATATAGTAGACGCTTTATGGCAAATATCTTTATTTGCATCTTCACACAGATCAGAAATATCACCCCAATCACAGACCATACCCGAAGAGGTTTCTTGCTCTTCTACTCTATCCTCTGATGTCACTTCAACCTGTATAGCATTCCCAAACATTTCTCTATCTTTGATTTGTGAATCTTGAAGATTCATAGATTCATCTGCAGAACCCCAATCCTCATGCAGAGAATCTGCATCTGTCATTCCTGCAAACATGACTTCAAAAACGTCATCATCACGAATAGGCAATCCAAAATCAGCTGGCTGAAGACTCCAAACTTTGCATAACACCTTCCTCTACCATGGAATTGTGAAAGCTTGCTACATATTGCTCTAAATAAGTCACAATTTCATGAGTCCTCTGCATCACATCTGCTACCCCATATATACAAGACATACATATTACTCTGTCAATGCACTCCTCTTCTTCCACCTCGTCTAGCTGAGGTACTTCACAATCCGCAATGCTACTAGCAGAGCTAGTAGCAGAGCTATACTCACAAAGGAAGATATTTTCAGTCACCCCCTCTAAATTAGCACTTTTGCAGCTAGGCATATCCATTTGGGTAGTACCACATGCATAAAACTCGCATAGGAAAGCATTGATAATGACTTCTTCATCCTGGTATACGTCTTCAGCATAGGCATCCGGCTCTTCTAAACTTGGTAAAAGCTTCTGGATTTGCTCAAAAGTAGATTGTAGCACATCACTAATATAGCCGTCTTCCACCTGTTTTCCCTTCACATCCTCTGTCAAAACCATAGCATCCTCATCCTTGTATATACACTCATGTGCATCTTCAAACGAATCAAAAGGAGCGTCCAAATCATCTATCATAGCCGACCAGTTTGCATCATCCTCTAAGTCGCTTTGAGCCGTTTCAGGCACTTGGATAGCATCATGAGAGTCATTATCTTGATATACGAAGGTTACAAGACCCAAACATGCATAAATAGCTTCTACTATGTCTGCTTCATTTGCATACAATAAATTTGCATCTTGCAAAAGATATGCATCTATTACTGCTTCTAAATTAGCCTGTATGGATGTGTTGACACTTGTTTGGCTTACAGGAGACACCAAATCTAGCTGGTCACATCCACTTTCACTCTGCTCCATCTCTTGGTCTTGATGTTCCAAGCATACCTGTGTTATAGTTGTAGAAAACTCACCCCAGTTGCTTGCATATACACTTGCATAGTCTTGAACTTGGTGCTTGAAATCATCACACACAAATTCAACAAATGCTGCAATCATCCAAGATTCTAGAATTGCTTGAAGCCTCATCTCTGTCACATAGTACTCAAGATATCCTTCTAGATCATAGCCTTTGAATATATTAAGCTCATTATATACGGATTGCCTAGCGCTTTCAATCGCTTTTTGAATCCGGTCTTCTTCTTCAAGCCATTTGCATCTGTCTGCAAGCTCTTTTATTTCCACATATAGATGCTCCACTTTGCTAGCCATCTTTATGTACTCTCACCCCGGCTTGTTCACGTCGGGTTCACCAAAAATATGTCAAGAAATTTGCCGTCTTGCCAGGAAAGCACCGGGATTATGCTGTGAGAGTGTGAGAGAACTCGGAAAAAACTATATGAATGAGTTAAACCATAGATGCCATGAAGACTAGGGTTTGGAAGGAAGTGCAATCAAAGAAGCCCCGCTCTTTCTCTCTTGCACTCACACACACAAAGAAAGAACACAAAAGAGAGTGTCAAAACAACAAAAAGATGAAAACATCAAGGCTATGGTCATATCGTATCATGGATAATATGAAAGGGTTAATAGATGAGTTAATTGCATTCAATCTTGGCTGACCAAATAGGCTACAAATTGTTCTTTGTAATTGTAGTTTTGTGCTTACCATAATATATATATTTTGTCTAGTGATTGGGATTAATTGTGTGTACAAATCCTCTTGGTTCATAGCAAAATAACTACGCTTACGTAAAAAAAAAAGTTATAGTCTATGAGAGGTAGTATGATGGGATCTGGTGATAGAAGTATTTCATTGAGCCTTTCTAGACCAAAGAGAACACAATACGTCGTTGAAAGTGTATTTTATGGCTAATCCATACGTTAATTCTAATATATCGTACAGAGTGAAAGAGATAGAAATTATCATCATGTGGGTTATTCATCTAGGATAGTATGTGAGAAATGTAGATATGAGAGAATTGAAGAGATGAGAAGTTTCCCTCCCAAGCCCTATTCTTGCCCGAGGCAATAAGGATACTGTGGGGAGAGATGTACCTGTAGCAAGGAGAACCTAGAATTTGTAGAGAGGATGAATTACTAAGAATGAGAGAGATAGGTTTGGTTAAGGAGATGAGATTAGATATATATATATATATATATATATATATATATATATATATATATATATATATATATATATATATATATATATATATATATATATATATATATATATATATGTTGGATTAGAGATGAAAAAGAAAACAACAAGAAATCAAGAAAACATCAATGTAGAACACATCTTACTTGACAAACCCTTCGGCACCATTATTGATGGAGAGAGAAGAAGAGGGGAGAATTCAACTTTGATTGATACGCCAAGTCCACGACCTTCTTTGATTAGAGTTGATCTTCCAAGGATAGCATGCAAGAATGGCTAGTCTTCCTCTAGGAGAAAGTGTAGGCTTAGGCTTATGTTAATGGGTGGCTAAGTATAATTTGGCAATACTACTCACTCCTTCATGAATTCCTCTCATCAATGGCTTGAATGCTTGAGTTCTTTTTCAAGGAAGAAGAGGTCTCCTTTTATAGGTGAAGGGAATCCCCAAGGGTTTACACAAGAAGAGAGGAGCCAATGTGAACAGAAACTGGAAAAGTTGGAAATGAGCTGTCCCTGCATGATGTGGGCACACAGGGGTCCAATATTTTGATCATATCTCCTCAACCATGGCTCCAAATAAAAAAGTAAAAATATAGGTAGAAAATTCAGCTCATTAGCTACGATTTTCAATTTAAAATCGTTTGCCAATTCGGATTGGAACCTTGTGTAAAAAATCATCAAAGTAGGGTCCATTTCTGTCAGCAAAAGTCTTCCTGTGGTCCCCTTAGCCTAGACTTTTATTGGATTCCAAAGGACACCTTATGCCATATGAAAGCATGACATTGCTCCTTGAAAAATTTTTGTAATCATGCTTGCAATAATGCATCAAAATAAGTGTATCTTTGAAATCATGCCACCTAGCGTCCCACTAAGATTTGATTCCCTCCTAGTAGCTATTTAAAAAGAGATATAAGAAAAATATGAAAAATACATAGAATATATATATATTGGAGTTTACCCTAGATATAGGATCTAGCTAGGGTGTGAGATGATAATGAGATAGTAGAAATAAAGAATGAATGCTTTTTGCCCCAAGTTAAAGAGGCGGAGCTATTGACGCTGTGAGCGGGATGAAAACACACACAACGCCTCTATAACGACTCGACACACACTCTTGGAAGGATATACACACACACTATGGGGCACCACTCGGCTTACACAACCCACCTGGCCGAGACAGGGAACACACCTCTGGAGTGAGAGGAGAGAGACTATCCACTTGCCCACTCCACAGAAACACACACACACACACACACACACACACCCAAAAAAATCAGCTCAAAAGAGGGGAAATTATGATAATTAGATACAAATGAGCTTGGGCCAACACCAATGGGGAAAATAGCTCACACAATATGGGTACAAGAAGCCATATACAATCACAAACTGGAGCAGAAACTTCGCTCATAGGAGAAACTTACACAGAAAAACAGTAGGAAAAGAGTGAGGAATTTGGCAAAATGGACAGCGCCATCGCGTCCGGAACGGCCCAAAACCCCAGTCTACAATGTCAAAGTGCTCAAATCCGACCTCGGATGAGCAGTTTACGGCCAAAACAGGCTCCAAAATGGGCAAAAACACACCTGCGGCTGTTCCTCCTCTCTTCTCCACGTTTTTTCTGGTCTTCTCTCTGTTTTTTCAGTTCCCACACTTAGCTTTATTAGTTGGGCACCCTTGGCCTTTTAGATGCCCTCAAACGGACCCCGAACAGGCCAAAAACTGACCTCGCAGTGCATAGTTGTCACCTTTTTGCATCATTCGCACACCTGGCACTCAGCCTTTTTCCAATAATGCATCTCGCCACCACATGAAGTGGCCCCAAAAAGTGGTCCTAATGATGACCTTTCTGCGTAACTCTCACAAGAAAACACCCACATTGTGTCCGTCCTCATCTGCGTGCAAATATTGACCTTGTTCGCCCTCCTGACGCCACTAGATGCCATCTGACGCACCTGCTAACCTCACGTCGTCGGTCCGCGGATAGCTTCCTCGAGAAGTTTTACACGCTATAAACTCCTCATTATTGTAGAAAAACTCAGTAGTACTGGTAATAGTGAAAATCGATGCACTATGTACACCCTGTCCTACCTGTACACATGTGGGCCCCACATAACCACCTGGCTAAGGAAAATGGGCAATCCTTTATTTGATGCACCATGCATGTATATGTACATATGCACAATCCCTTGCTCCAAAAGACTCCTGACAACGGCTTAAGTGGGTCGACGATTGCTAGGATGGGAGCAGTGGCTATAGCTACCTTGAGATGTTCGAAACTGCATATTTGGACTTCTTCCCAAGAAAAGGTCTTATCTTTTTCTTTAAGTAGATCCGTCATAGGAACAGTGATTTTGGCATAGTCACGGATATATTGTCGAGAAAATCCAGCCATGCCTAAAAATATTTGAAGCTCCTCAACCATGTTGGGATGTGGCCATCAAAGAATGGCAACGACCTTGTCAGTGTCCATCTTGATGCCAAAATAAGAGATCACATGACCAAGGTAATGTATCTCTATTTAAAGAAATCACACTTGCTTTGCTTAGCATACAGCACGTCAGCTCGTAGCTATTCAAACACTAATCATAAGTGTTCTATGTGTTCATCTTTAGTCTTACTGGAAATGAGACTGTCATCAAGGAAAACCACAAAAAAAATTCCAAGATAGGTACGTAAGACACTATCCATGAGTTTCATAAATGTAGTTGGAGCATTGGTTAGACCAAAAGGCATAACCAAAAATTCAAAATGCCCGAACCGTGTTCTAAAGGCAATTTTGGAGATATCTTGCAATACGATACGCACCTGGTGGTATCCTGAACGAAAATCTATCTTTGTATAGTATCTTGCCCCATGTATTTGATCAAACAACTCATCCACTTGAGGCAAAGGATATTTGTTCTTGATGGTTATCGCATATACTCCGTAATAATCTACGCACATGCTCATAATACCATCTTTCTTTTTGTTACCAATAGAATTGGTGATGCCCAAGGCAAAGTGCTATGTCTAATGAAACCACGAGTGAGGTAGTCAGCAAATTGACTCTCAACCTCTTGGGCTTCTTTAGCACTCATACTATAAGGTGGTTTACTCTATCAGTGCAGTGCCTCGCAAGACATCTATGCCATGCTGCACATCACGTGTAGGGGGTAAACCCGGTGGAAAATCACTTGAGAACACATCACTATAATCCGTGAGTAAGTGAGTTAGTTTTTTCCGTGCGAAAGGAGAAAGTAAACTAGAGTTATGCTGGGATGGAGAATCTTGTAATTCCTATAATATTTGTTTTGCAGCAATTGCACGTTGCTCTATAGAATTAAAATTGAGAGCACTGTGCTCGCTAGATTTGTTAACACTTTGTTTATCAGTAGAATTCATTGCACTTTGCATACCATTACTAGAATTCACCGCACTTTGCTCTTAAGAATTCACAAGACTTGGAGACAAGTAGTAACACAAAAAGAATTCATTTATCAAATCTACTTTCTGCAAAATAGAAAGCTCGGTTGTACATATAAGAGGCGCAGATGGTATATTTTTCTCACCAAGTAAAAGCACATGTTTACCATTGTCCATAAAGGATAAGGAGTTGTGTTCATAGCTAGTGTGAAATGTGTTTCCTAAACCATGCAGCCACTCCCGTCCTAAAACTACATCAGCATGGTCCATGTTCATAACTTGGAAGTCAAGGGTCATCATATGATCTTGAACAATAAACTCAACCCCTTGAACTACCGTGTCATGATCCATGGCTCCTTATAAACCTAAAGGATGATAAGGAACTAAGAAAACATGCACATATTATTTGTATTGAGCGTGGCTATAGAAACTTTGATGATAGGTTTGTAGAATGGTAAAAATCAACTTTTTTGTACCTATTTCTTTTGGAAAAACAAAAAATAGTGAGTGAGAAGCAATCATATGTTCTTATCACCAACCCATTGAAGTTAACTAGGGAATTTATCTCAAGTCCTACAAAAATCCCTAATCTTATTTTTATGCAACAAAATGTAAGAAATGATTGTTTTGATGAAAATGTACTGGTCCATCAACTTTGGAGGCTTGGTGTGACCAAAAGATGAGAAATTTTACAAGTTTCTTATTTTTTACATGTGTAGGCCTTGAACTATAACCTCATGAAAGGATTTTACAAAATGAGTGGATCTACTATGGTTTTGGAGGTTTTTTTCAAAACCCTGAAAGGACACATTTATGTCCTGTTAGGTTACGAACCTAGTGTTAACCTACTCTTTGAGGAGTAGAGACGTACTTCTATTGGCGTACCATGAAAGTGGACTTAAAAGAGTATGTTTCAAAATGTGTGGTATGCCAAAATACTAAGTATGATAGAGGGAAGCAACCGCAATTACTCAGGCCATTGCCAATCCCTAATTCAACATGGGAGAGTCTATCCATGGATCTTATCTTTGGATTACACAAGTCTATCCATGGGAATACCATGACCTACAAGAATCTTTCCAAAAGATTAAGGAGGCTATATCCATTTCTCTACAAAGGCAAAAGGCTGATACTGACAAGCACAAAAGGGCCTTAAGGCTAAAAAAAAATTATTGGGTCTTGCTTAAATTTCCCAAGGCTCAATTGAGGCAAATGAGGGGCAAAAATCCTACGCACCATCAAAAGTTTTATGCTTAACTAGCAAAACGATACTATGGTCCTTTTCGAATCTTTAAGCCAATCAATAAGATGGCTTATCAATTCAAGCTGCCCAACCATTGGTTCATACACAATGTTTTTCATTTGAGCCTACTTAAGCCCTACAAGGAGATCACCCAGATGAACCAAGTATTGAAGACACTCCAGAAATTGAAGACCAAGAGGAGGTGCTACAACCCAAAGGTATCCTTCAGCATGAAGACAAGGTACTACGACATGGTAAGATTATCCGACACGATCCTATTAAGTTTAAAAATTATCCTTTTGAACATGTAGATGGATGCAAAGAATACGGCTTAAGGATAGCATGAACCTTGTCAATGCGTACAATGATACATTACAGTAAGCAAATGTACATGTTTTCTTTAAATAATCAATTTTTTGTTTTATAATATTAATTCTCTTTTTATTGTGCACAAATTAAAGTAGTATATCATGTTTGTGATGATGACGTCTCTCAAACACCAAGTAGAATTTGTCACTCTACTAGGGAGAATGAAATGGACCAAAGAGCAGACATGCTTGCAGTAGCTATGTCTCCCAAGCACCAAATGGATTAGTCTTCCATTTTGTAATGATGTCGTAGGGTAAAAAGGGATCCTCTATCCACTAAGAAACATTGACTAATGACTAAGGCTTTATCTCTTTGACCTCATAGTCGAGGGCTACTATGATTTCAAGAGAGAGGTAATGTCATAAAATCTAATATCTAATCAACCCATATGATTTTCTCATATTAAACTGATCATTTAATGTGGGACAATAAACAGGAACAAGGGTTCACATATAGACATGTGCTTACCAATCTATCTCAACATGGGGCCAATGGTAAAGGGGTCCAAATGAGAGATGGTATGTCAAAGAGCAAGGCTAGTTAATGGAGCATAAAGACCTTTGGGTTAGCTTCATGAAAGACCTCCAAAGGTTAGTGTTGAAACTCCTTTGACCTTAGGCAAGCTAGGGCTCTGCTTGACATGGGAACCCTATCCAAGCTTGAGGTGCTTGTCGTGCGTGCTTGCTGACTAAGGTTCTTGGGGTTCTTGTCCTACTTACTGACTAAGGTGCTAAGGTGCTCCATGAATAAGGTTCTTAAGGGGTTAAGGTGTTCAAAAGGTCAAAGCACATCCCTACACAATGGGGGCGAGCCCTCATTGTAGGAGCTAGAGAGATAACACACACACCCTCACACAAGGCAAGCTTCTTCTAAAGAAAGCAACTAGCACACTTGTCAAGTTCCTCTTCATGTTTCCCTTGTGGTGTGCCTAAAGCCTATTGGTTGGCCTCTCAAGGGGTCCAGTGATAATTTAATTAATTAAATTAATTGTTTATGCATTTATCAAGTCCCTTGTCTCAAAGGGGAAAGGGGACACTTGTCCCAAGGCTATCATGCTTGTTAGATATGCACTCTTCATGTGATTGGCTAGGCTTAAAGGGGTCTAATGAGTTTCCATCATGAGATAAGAGAGGGGGTCAACCAAAGCAATGAGGGGGATAGCTTGGGGGGTATACTCTCCCACCACCCACACACACACTCAGTGTGTGTGTGTGTGTGTGTGTGTGTGTGTGTGAGAGAGGTGAAAAGTGTAAGAGCTCAATCTCCTTCTCCAAGCTTGTAGAGAAGTTGAGAGCCTACACCAATACTCTTGTCTATGGAATGCAAATCCAACCAAGAGCCATGCTCCAATGCTTAAGCTTGCCATCTTCTCTAGCTTCATTACTATGCTATTATCTATGCTAAGCAAGAAGAGTTTTGTTAAGTGAGGAACTATTTCTTTCTCCTATGAATGTTTCTTCTTCTTCTTCTCTACTGAAAGGGCGGTGGTAATGCGTGTGCTAGTCTCCACCCAACCGTGCTATCTTATAGCCTCCCCCTAGCATACACATTTTCCGGTCGTGCCGGTGGCCTTTCCCATAGGACCCATTTCCTTACATTACCCCCCCTTGGAGAATCATTTTCGCCCTCAGGAACAAACATAGGAAAATGTTTCTTAAGTGTGCAAACATTCTCCCATGTAGAACCTTCTTCAGGTCTATCTAGCCATTTTACCAACACCTGTCGTCTGACATGATGTATGGTGCAAATCTCATGAGAATGCAAAATTTTCTAGGGCTCATAAGGAATGCTTGGCAGTTCGATAAGGTCAACAAATGAACTTGTATCAATGACGTTATCATTCTGTCCTAGCTATTTTTGTAAACGGCTAACATGAAAAACAGGATGAACTTGTGAGTTCTCTGGGAGAGCTAACTTATAGGCCACTTGAACTATACGTTTGAGAATGGTAACTGGTCCACAATAATGATGGTGAAAGTTTAGTAACTTTTCCCGTCTTCAGAATTTTTGAATGCTCCAAGACATTGAGGAAAACCTTGTCTCCTTCTTTGCAAGTAGAAAGACGACGATGCTCATCTACATACTTCTTATATCGATCTTGAGCTTGCTTAACATTTTGTCAAAATGGTCTTGGAGAGAATCCTTTGCTTGATGTATCTTCTCCTTAGCCAACCCCACCGTAATGGGTGATCTAGGTTGAAATCCATACAGAAGCATAAGTGGACTAAACCCTGTAGTCACATGCTTTAAACTATTATAAGCAAATTCCAATATAGGTAAGTAGTCTTCCCAATTGGTTTCCTTCTTGCTAACGTACGCTCGTAGCATATCCTCTAGCACTTGATTAACTCTTTCTGTTTGACCATCCGTTTCTGGATGATCAGCTGTACTAAGATTAAGTTTAGTTTCCAACTTTTGGAACACAGCTCTCTAGAAGTGATTATCGAACTTTCGATCTCTGTCACTATAATAGCTGGAAGATCGTAGAGTTTATATATATGCTCTACAAATAGTCGTGCTAATTTCGGTGTCTTAACACTAGGTTGGTAACCTAACAGAACATAAAAGTGTCCTTTCAGGGTTTTGAAAAAAACCTCAAAAACCATAGTAGATCCACTCATTTTGTAAAATCCTTTCATGAGTTTATAGTTCAAGGCCTACTACACATGGAAAAAATAAGAAACTTGTAAAATTTCTCATCTTTTGGTCACACCAAGCCTCCAAAGTTGATGGACCAGTACATTTTCATCAAAACAGTCATTTCTTACGTTTTGTTGCATAAAATTAAGATTAGGGATTTTTATTGGACTTGAGATAAATTCAATGGGTTGGTGATCAGAACATATGATTGCTTCTCACTCACTATTTTTTGTTTTGCCAAAAGAAATAGGTACAAAAAAGTTGGATTTTTACCATTCTGCAAACCTATCATCAAAGTTTCTATAGCCACGCTCAATACAAATAATATATGCATGTTTTCTTAGTTCCCTATTGTCCTTTAGGTTCATAAGGAGCCATGGAGCATGTCAAAAGAATAATACATCTCTTACCAAGGGGAATCTTGGGGACAAAGATGAAGTGATAAATACAGTAAACATGAAAAAACTAGGTTCAACATTATGAGTTGTAGAATCCCATAGAAAATATTAAACATCTAGCCAAATTTGATCCTTATGACTAGATATGGTTACTACCTACAAAATGCATGTCGTTGTCACAAGAAACTAACAATATTGGAAAAGCTATACTTGATATACTAGAATGTTTCATTTTCTTCTATAATTAAAAAAATCAACCATAGTTGTCTACTATGCAAAATAGGGTATTAGGTGCCCCAAAACTCAAGGAATATTAGCTTTATGTTACAATATGCGACATAGAAAATCAAAACTACATTTGGATATCATGAAAGCTACCAAAAAAATCATAGAAGAGCTAAAATTGGCTAAAAACACGATTTGACAATTTTTCTAATTTGGTCATAACTTACAACTTTAACATTTATTTCTTCCTAGAAGCATCAAGACATGTTGAGGACTACTAAAGATAGTTCTTTAGCATTATAGACCTCACAAACATGAATTCTAGAGTGGTATAGTTGCAAAAAGTTGAAAAAAAACCAAAAACAAGACCCGTTTTTTCACACAGTTTAGGTTGTGAAATGTCGTGCAAGGACAAGGTTAAAGATGGAATTGATATTCCAAAAAAATGTCGAGTTTTTTTCAGCTCATGAGACAAATTTCTAGATAGATAGCACCTGAAAAACCATTTTGAAACTCTTGACATAATTCAAGGAAAATGGTCACTTAACAGGACATAAAAGTGTCCCAGGACATAAAAGTGTCCCATTACCAACCTAGTGTTAACCGTAGTCTTAGTGGGAATGAATTGACCCATGTTTGTGAGATGGTCAACAATTACCCAAATGGCATCATGGCCACGATTTGTAGTAGGTGGTCCTACTACAAAATCCATGGAGATACTCTCCCACTTACCTTGTGGAGTCTCTAACGGATGTAAAATGCCACCTATCGTGAGGCCCTCTGCCTTATTAACTTGGCACTATTGGCAGTTTAGTACGTACTCTTGAAAATCATGATGTAAGCCTCACCAATAAAATTGTCGTCGAGCTAAGGCATACGTCTTACGAATACCTGGATGACCAGCACTTGGACTATCGTGACACTCAGTTAGTGTTTGATCGAGTCCTTTGGCACACATACTCTAATTTTGTGGAGTAAGTAGCCATCATCAATGGAAAAATTCTTCCATCACTTAATTTCTTCTTGAGTAGGGGTGGAGCTCTGTGTGTTGGAGTTTCTATCTTCGCGTGCAAAGACATGTTCATCTGGCTGTTCGGAGACATGTGAGTGTGAGGGATCCCTTTTTAAAACTGCACTCCACACTTTAGGATATGATTGATCTTGTGCATACTCGCCACGTAATGACTCCAAAAATAGACTCTTAGTTTCGTGAAAGCAAGTGAATTAATTTGAGGCATCCAACTTAGTGCATCCGCTACTACATTATATCGCCCCTTGAAATATTGTAGCTTACAATCATATTGTTGAAGGATTTCTGCCCATCTAGCTTTACAGCCCTTCAAGTCTTTTTGAGTAGTAAACCATTTGATACTCTCATGGTCAAAAACTACTTCAAAATTGGCACCATATAAATAGTGTTGCCACTTTCGTAAAGCGTGAATCATGGCATACAACTCTCTCTCATAAAACATAATAATTTTGTTGAGATCTATCTAAATTTTTACTTTCAAAGGCTATAGGTCTTCCCTTCGGAGAAGTACCACACCAATGGCTTTATCACTAGCATCAGTCTCTACCACAAACGGTGTGAGCGGGATGAAAACACACACAACGCCTCTATAACGACCCGACACACACTCTTGGAAGGATACACACACACACTATGGGGCACCACTTGGCTTACACAACCCACCTGGCCGAGACAGGGAACACACCTCTGGAGTGAGAGGAGAGAGACTATCCACTTGCCCACTCCACAGAGACACACACACACACACACACACCCAAAAAACTCAGCTCAAAAGAGGGGAAATTATGATAATTAGATACAAATGAGCTTGGGCCAACACCAATGGGGAAAATAGCTCACACAATATGGGTACAAGAAGCCATATACAATCACAAACTGGAGCAGAAACTTCGCTCATAGGAGAAACTTACACAGAAAAACAGCAGAAAAAGAGTGAGAAATTTGGCAAAATGGACAGCGCCATCGCGTCCGGAATGGCCCAAAACCCCAGTCTACAATGTCAAAGTGCTCAAATCCGACCTCCGATGAGCAGTTTACGGCCAAAACAGGCTCCAAAATGGGCAAAAACACACCTGTGGCTGTTCCTCCTCTCTTCTCCACATTTTTTCTGGTCTTCTCTCTGTTTTTTCAGTTCCCACACTTAGATTTATATGTTGGGCACCCTTGGCCTTTTAGATGCCCTCAAACAGACCCCGAACAGGCCAAAAACTGACCTCGCAGTGCATAGTTGTCACCTTTTTGCATCATTCGCACACCTGGCACTCAACCTTTTTCCAATAATGCATCTCGCCACCACATGAAGTGGCCCCAAAAAGTGGTCCTAATGATGACCTTTCTGCGTAACTCTCACAAGAAAACACCCACGTTGTGTCCGTCCTCATCTGTGTGCAAATATTGACCTTGTTCGCCCTCCTGACGCCACTAGATGCCATCTGACGCACCTGCTGACCTCACGTCGTCGGTCCGCGGATAGCTTCCTCGAGAAATTTTACACGCTATAAACTCCTCATTATTGTAGAAAAACACAGTAGTACTGGTAATAGTGAAAATCGATGCACTATGTACACCCTGTCCTACCTGTACACATGTGGGCCCTACATAACCACCTGGCTAAGGAAAATGGGCAATCCTTTATTTGATTCACCATGCATGTATATGTACATATACGCAATCCCTTGCTCCAAAAAACTCCTGACATAATTTGCCCATCCCCTAGCCTGCTACATCATTCATGATCAGCAGCAGCAAAGAGAGATATGAGACTTGCCGCATCACAGGTCTCGTCATCCCTCACAGACATCACTCGCTCTTCAGAAAACTCATCTTGCTCCACCATCATCAACCTAGCATGATACAACTTAAGACGCAATCCATTTACCCTTGACTTATGTAGAACACCATCTAGGTTAGCCAGCTGATATGTGCCATTTGGAAAACACTCTACTACCTTGAAAGGGCCTTCCCACTTAATTTGAAACTTCTTTTGAAAGGTGTTGTCCAGCTTACTGTTGTAGCGCAAAACCAAGTCATGTTTCTTGATACCCTTACTTTTGACCTTTTCATTTATCTTTGTCAAAGCCTTATCCTGCATCTGCCCATAATGCTCCAATGCGCTCATCCTATCCAACTGGACCTCTTGTAACTGCAAGAGCCTCTCTTTGAATGCATCACTAGGCGGCCCAAGCAACTTCTCTAACATTTTGACCGCAGGCAACTCTACCTCCACAGGCAATAGTGCTTCCTTTCCATACACCAAATGAAATGGAGTAAACCCTGTACCTGTCTTCACCGAAGTACGGTAAGCCCATAATGCACTAGGCAATTCCAAATCCCAATTCTTTCCTTGGTGCTCTGTCACTTTCGAAAGAATCTGTACCAACTCACCATTGAATCTTTCATTCAAGCCATTACACTGCGGGTAATAAGGAGTGGTATGCTGGTGCCTAATCTTCATCTTTGCACATAAAAAATCTAGCAGTTTAGCTCTAAAGCCAGGCCCCTTATCTGAAAGTAGCTCCAGTGGCACCCCAAACTTGCAACATATTTCATCATACACAAATTTTGCCACATCCTTTGCAGTGATCTGTTTTACTGCTATAGCCTCTACCCATCTAGAGAGATAGTCCACTGCCGTCAAAATATAGCTTTGCCCCTGCTTGTGATAGGTAACGGGCCTATTGCATCAATTCCCCACTTTTCAAACACATCAAACGCCATAATGGTTTTTCGTAGCTCTGGCTTCAACACTCTCTTCCCAAATGCTTGACACCTATTGCAAGACCTACACCAATGGTGAACATCCTTGTGCAAACTAGGCCATACATACCTCTCTTGCAAAATCTTATGCAAGGTGATCTTTAGAGAAAAATGGCCACCACATGCGCCTTCATGATTCTCTTCCAACACTCTGTAAAGCTCCTCCCGCCAAGGTACACGTCTCAACACGAGATCAGCCCCTTTCATGTATAAGACATCACCAATCAATTTGTACCTGTATGCTCTACGCACAAAGCCATACTTCTTAGACTTCTGAATCTCCTTTGGAATGATTCCTGTTAGCAAAAACTCCTCTTCTTGAGCCAAACTTTCCCGGCCATGATAAAGAGGTAAAGTGGTCCTCAACACAAATAGCTCCCCAATCATGCCTTGAGCTGCTTCATGTGCCTCTCCATTTAGAGCACGTTCAATGTGTCTGATGCTCCATGCTTCGAAATTTTTTAACAGGCCTTTAATTCTGAAGCACATTTCCTTCAATGAGGTGTTCTTGCTCTTCCACACACCCAGCACTTGCTTCACCACTAACAAGGCATCACCTTTTATGCTCAACCTTCGAACCCCATGCTTCAAACAAATGTGTAATCCGGCTTCCAATGTAGCATATTCAGCCTCATTGTGACTATGCGCATCCAATTTGAACCCTCTCTTGCATACTAGCTTCCCCTCTGGATCATAAAGTGCTATACCCCCTGAAGCTGCATCATGGCTCTTTCTATATGAACCATCAAAGAACAACACATGTGCATTGCTGATCTGTGGCACTTCTTCAACTACCTTTCTCACCACCTCTTCCTTAACAATAAGGGGATTCTCCTTGTAGGTCAACAAATCAGCTAGGGTAGCCCTTGTACTATCTTCCACTAGAAAAGAGAACTCAAACTCTTGCAGCTCAATTACCCATTTCTTCACCACATTTGACATGTTAGTACCATTAATTAACTGTGGCAAAAAGGCATAACTCGTCAAGAAAACAAAAGGCCGTGGTAGCAAGTAATGACGAAATCGTCGACAAGCAAATATTACACTGGCCATCACTAGCTCTACTTCCGATAACGTTCTCTCCGCTACCAACTTCACTCGGCTTGCACAATACAATGGCCTCATATAATGGCTGCCCTTCCCCTTTTGCAATAGCATGGCTCCAATGGCATCATCCCCTACTGATGGATTTACATAAAAAACTTTCTCCCAATTAGGAGCCTGCATGGCTGACAACCCCCCTAACACCTCTTTCACCTCTTGAAACACTTCTTCACACTTGTCATCCCATTGCAATGGATCATGCTTTGCCACTTGCTGTAATGGATAAAGAAGCTGCGAAGACAATGGAATAAACCGTGCCATGTACTTCACTTTGTGTATAAAGGTTGCCAATTGCTTCTTACTCATAGGTGATGGAAGAAGAATAATAGACTTCACCTTATCTGGATTAGCCTCAATGCCATTTTCTGACACCATATGGCCTAATAACTTCACCCTTGGCTGTGCTAGATGACATTTCTTTGGATTTAGTTGTCCTCCACATTCATCATATCGAGCCAATACCATCTGCAGCTTCTCATGGTGTTCAGCCCTACTGCTATAGACACAGAAGTCATCCATAAAAGCTTTAACACAACTACCAATGAATGGTTCCAACACCCAATTTGCTCTCTCTTGATAGAAGGAAGGTCCATTTGACAACCCAAATGGCAATACTGTGTAGCAATAGCAGCCCCATGGCGTAATGAAAGTTGTCTTTGTGCGGTCTTTAAGAGCAATCTTCAATTGAAAATAGCCTGAAAAACCATCACACACACTGTACCTCTCATAACCTGCCACTGAATCCAAGATCTGATCGATGAATGGAAGAGGATATGGGTTCTTCTTAGTGGCTGCGTTTAAGGGTTTAACATCCACACAAATTCTCCACTTCCCATCCTTCTTTGGACTGACTACAACTGGACTCACCCATTCTGTGGTCTCCACTGGAACTATGAACCCTGCCTTCAATAACTTGTCCACCTCTACCCGCAAGGCTTCCATTTGCTCTTGACCCATCCTTCTTAGCCTTTGCCGCACGGGCTTAGCACCTTCTTTCAGCTCTATATGCATCTCTTCACCCTTGAACCCTCTGATCTCTTCATATGAAGTAATGAACAAATCAGGAAAACTAGCTAGCATATGCAAATATATATCCTTCTCCATAGCTGAGAGGTCTCCACTAATCATTTGCGTCATTAATTCCTACTTCTTTGACAACTCAACTTTGGTTTGCATCAGCCCTTCAATCACTTCATAAGGCCCTTCAATTTCATCTTCAACTTCCTTCGCAAATGCGACTAAACCACACTCCTGGATTTCTTTATCCATCAAAAGAAATGCAACATCAGCATCCTCATCACTACTGGTAGTGCTATCACTGTCCTCATCTGTCACCGTGGAAGAGTCTTCATCACTAGACTCATCCTCATCTTCATAAAGCTCCTCTAATCGTTTCCTTGTGTCCATATTATAAAGCTTCTTGGTACCTGTCTTTCCATAGAGGCTAAGCGTACCATGTCGCCAATCTTGAACAGCTCCCACTGCACGTAACCATGGTCTGCCCAGTATAATAGGATAAGCTCCCAAACCTGCTGGCATAACATGAAAATCAACCACTGCCTTTGCATCATATGCCTCCACTTCTAAGCTCTTTACAACACCCAAGCATTTTACTTTTTGATGGTTTGCCAATCTGATCCAAAACCCTGACACCTCAGCCACTGTGAGACCCATCTTCTCAACGCATGAGTGTGTTATGACGCATATTTGGGCTCCGCCATCCACATAACCTTGTCCCAAATTTTTCCTTTTATGGCACACATCTACTATTGGACAAATGTCTAGTAGCTCATCCATTGCCAACACCTTCACTGAACCTCTCTCTGGCTCTTTCTCCATTGGGTTAACCATCCTCTTCCACTGTCACTTTAGCTTAGGCACCATCTCTATAAGCTGCCCAAAAGTAACATCTGCCTTCCTGCTCGTCAGATCCTCCTTCAAGTCATAGCTTAATTGCCCATCCCCTAGTGGAAAATCTGAAACATGAAACTTTCGACGAGCTCTCCTTTTCCTCTTGGCCTTGACATCCTCGTCTTCATGGCTCTTTCCTTTCTTCTTACTAGGACCTGGGGCACTTCTTCCTTCCTTATCCTCTGTGGTCCTCTTCCCAATAGGCATCACTAATGTATCCTCTAGCTTTGATGCCTTCTCCAAGGTGACTACACTTAGCACTTTTGTCTTCCCTTTTTCCTCCTGGGTCAGTCCACTGGTTCCTTCGTCTCCCTTAATTTCGATGCCATAATCATTTGACCTAGTTAGCACCTGTCTTGGCAATGGATACATGTCTCCCCCCATCCTTGGTGGATTATCACATTGCGGGCTGATGTGACCCAACTCTCCACAATTATAACATGTGGGCGTCTGCCTCCAAAACCTACCATTGCTTTGTCCAACACCATTCCTAGGCCTTTCTTCACCTCCTAGCTGATTTGCAAACCGCCCTCGACTTCGATTATTTCCCACTTGACCTAGCATGTTTAGGCTGAGATTCTTCATCAAATCAACCACTTGCCTCATGTCTTGCCTTAGGCCATCATCTTGCACTGCTGTAGTGACCACTGCTGGCATAACCTGAGTAGTAACAGGAACCACTGGTTCATGATGAACCCCTGACATACGACCTTGTAAAGAGTCCCTAGGCTGAAATTCAGACCTCATGGGCAAAGACTCCACCCCTAACTGGCTCATTTTCCTCAGTTTCCACTCCTTGTTCCTTGCTACCTCTAGTGCATCTTCATATGTCCTAGGCTTCTTTAGCTCCACTCTCCAACGCATATTCTCCCAAAGACCAGCTAAGAACCTGTCCTTCTTCATCATGTCAGGCGGGGGTACCTGTGGTGCTAAAGCCTTGCACATTCGCTCCCATGCCAATGAAAACTTACGTATGTACGCATCTACTGGCTCACCTTCCTTCTGCACCAACCCTTGTACTTCTTGCCACACTTTGTCAAGGTCTTCTATCTTCACAAACTCCACTTCCAATCCATGCCTTAGATTGTCCCAACTCAATCTTATAGGTGGATCAGCCATACGCAACTCCTCTTCAAATGCTTTGGACCAAGCTCGTGCATCACTCTTCAGAC
This sequence comes from Adiantum capillus-veneris, assembly GCF_014529385.1. Classification (NCBI taxonomy): domain Eukaryota; kingdom Viridiplantae; phylum Streptophyta; class Polypodiopsida; order Polypodiales; family Pteridaceae; genus Adiantum; species Adiantum capillus-veneris. The sequence goes on along the minus strand of NC_140940.1, from coordinate 129,722,235 downwards.
AAATTTGGAGAAGGCGTAACATTTGCGTAGGGTCATGAATCTGGTTGCTAATGCATGCAACCTCCATCTTTTCCAAAAATTCTTCCACATCTTTATCACTTCTTCCATGAAACTCGGGATAAGAGAAAGCCATGGCTAGAGAACCCCTTCAAACACACGTGCAAGAACCCAAAACTTTTCACTACCCAATCCCCAGAAACTTCAATGGAGCTCAGCTTTAGATGAGAACAAACACATGTACATCAAATGAGTTTTCATAGTTGATCATCGGAATTACAACAGGCAAAGGACATTCCAGGATCTCTCTCAATCTTCTTGGCCCAAGCATAAAGACTATGCGCTGCTGGAAAAAGATCTTCCTGGACACATGAACATTAATCTGAATTCTTTGAGTTAAATGAAAAGGAGTGAACTGAGGGACATTTTGATCATCCATTAAAGCCAACCATGAAGCTCCCAAGAAGGCACACCTGACTCAACCTCTGACTTTGCCAAAATTTCAGCAGCATAACAGCATAAATGGCTCAAAATACCAAAAAACCAGCCATCATTACTTGGGAAAATTTCGACAGAGTTTCCCCAGAAGTAGAGCAGTAGGAACCCAAAATATAGATTGTATCTGTATGCATAAACTGTCAACAATAGAACCCGAGCATCAAATAGGACTCACTAGTACATAGCCTATGGCGAGGTCACAAAAAGGGTGCTCCAGCTACCTGTATCACCGAAAGGATCTCTACATTTGAGAATCCCCCAGCTCAATAAAAACTTCACGCTATCGACCCTCACACGAAGGCTAATGCAAATCGCATATAGTCAAGTCTCAGAAATGACTATCTTCCAGACCAAGTCTCAAAAATGGCCGGGACTGCCAAATAAAACCATATATGGCTCCACAAAGGTGTACAATGGCAGTTTCCACAAGTAACGTACAATCCAGCAGACAATGTGCTCAAATAGGCGCCAAGTGATGCATACCCCCAACAACGGTAAGTGACATCACATCTAGTATATCATTGTACTCCAGCTACCTGTACCTGTGTGAATCACCTGTACCTGTAACCTGTAACCTATAACCTGTAACCTGTAATCTGCAACCTCTAATCCCGAATCTCGAAGCTTGGAGCTCGAAGCAAAAGGTACTCGAAGAAGATCCTCAGTGGGGGCACCAAAAGAATGTGAGCGGGATGAAAACACACACAACGCCTCTATAATGACCCGACACACACTCTTGGAAGGATATACACACACACTATGGGGCACCACTCGGCTTACACAACCCACCTGGCCGAGACAGGGAACACACCTCTAGAGTGAGAGGAGAGAGACTATCCACTTGCCCACTCCACAGAGACACACACACACACACACACACACCCCCAAAAAACTCAGCTCAAAAGAGGGGAAATTATGATAATTAGATACAAATGAGCTTGGGCCAACACCAATGGGGAAAATAGCTCACACAATATGGGTACAAGAAGCCAGATACAATCACAAACTGGAGCAGAAACTTCGCTCATAGGAGAAACTTACACAGAAAAACAGCAGGAAAAGAGTGAGAAATTTGGCAAAATGGACAGCGCCATCGCGTCCGGAACGGCCCAAAACCCCAGTCTACAATGTCAAAGTGCTCAAATCCGACCTCGGATGAGCAGTTTACGGCCAAAACAGGCTCCAAAATGGGCAAAAACACACCTGCGGCTGTTCCTCCTCTCTTCTCCACGTTTTTTCTGGTCTTCTCTCTGTTTTTTCAGTTCCCACACTTAGCTTTATTAGTTGGGCACCCTTGGCCTTTTAGATGCCCTCAAACGGACCCCGAACAGGCCAAAAACTGACCTCGCAGTGCATAGTTGTCACCTTTTTGCATCATTCGCACACCTGGCACTCAGCTTTTTTCCAATAATGCATTCGAATAGGTTACCCTTGAGAAAAATAATAGGTTACCCTTGCAAATCCGAGGTTGCGGAGGGAGGGGGAGGGGGGGGGGGGGGTAACAAACCACCCCCCCTATCCTTAACTATACATTATTTCATTTTTTAGCCTTTTCAGTTTTTTGATGAAGATTTTTAATTTTTTATGGATACTTTATTTTGTAGTACTTTTAAATGTTTATTAATTGAACTTTTTAAAATCTCTTTTAGTTAAATAATAATTTTAACACTCATTGTCATTTATTCCCTTTGACTTTAACTAGATGTAATTTTTCTAATGGAATTAAGTGTTTTTCTAATATTTATTTTTTAGGACACATGACTAAATAAACAACCTTTCGCGTGTGCAGGATACGACTGGGATGATCGTGGTCCTCCTGGAGGCCCAGAGCGAGATTTTTGGCTTAAGGAAAAACTATCTTGTCCTTGCGCCAAGTGAAAAAGGAAAATTCCTCACTTGAGACGCATTGCTTTCGAGCATGTGGAGAACGAAGGGCTTTGGAATCCTCGAAAAAGCGCTCGGAGAGATGATAGCACGACTCACCCGTCGCTTGAGGAGGTGCCCCATTGGTCTGTGTTCGGTGGTGGTGCACCGGCGTGCAAGGCCGAATGGCAGAGGCAAGAGCGCCTGGGCAATTTGGGTGCACCGCATGGTGATCCTCCCATTGGCTCTACGTTGGCAGCTCCTACAACGTCTTCGTTGCACTTTGAGGTAGAGGATGCATACATGTTCGACATGTGTGATGAGCTACTAGCTCATGACCACAACGTGTGCGAAGAGGTTGTCATCTCTGCACTAGGCAAGCTGCCGAAATGGAGGATAGATTGATGACGAGTGCCCAAACACCTCTTTACAACGGTGCACGATACTCGGTGCTCGGAGCATCATTGGAATGACTTAGCAAGAAAAATTCGGTTGGAGTAATGCAAGTGTCGATGCACTACTTCTGTAAGTATGGAATGTGGCTTTTATATACCCTCTCTCTCTCTCTCTCTTTTATATACCCTCTCCCTCTCTCTTTATGGTGTCGTCTTCTAGAAATTATACTTATACGCATATTTGTTGTAGTTTGATGGGAAAAATGTTGCCAGTTGATCACCACATGCCTCCAGATCATCGACGAGCTAGATCATATGTCAGTGCACTTGGAATGGAGTATGAGCGCATCCATGTGTGCGTCAACAATTGCATGCTATACCACAATGAGCATGCACAAGACATGTGTGAGTGGGGCACACCTACCCCGCAAGGTATTAAGACATTTTCCATTAATTCCTCACATCCAACACATGTTTAAAAGTAGGTCTACAGTGGAGCTTCTCTCATGGCACGCAAACCATCACGCAAATGATGGAATGATGCATGTCCCTGCCAATTCACCTGCAAGGAGGCACATTGAAACTCAATGGTCAGAGTTTGGGTTGGAGCCTCGACACTTGAGGCTTGGGTTAGCAAGTGATGGTGTCAACCCCTTCGGCACTAAGTCTACATCATTTGGTTTCTTGCATCAATGAGACGCATCCACAAAAATATGGAATGGTAATTTCTAATCAGGAACGATTAAAATTGGCGCTATAGTCAACATCTTCTTCAAATCTACTTTTCTCCCCATTCAAATACTGTATCTTTCTTTGTAAGCTTTGTTAGTGGTGTACATACTGATAGCCGTTTTTCGGCTCTCCGTAATTGCCATAGTGAGTTAACCCACCCTACCAAAATCATTCAAACACTATGGCTATCCTTACCATTTCACTGTACATAGGCGTGTGTGAGTTAGGAAACTTTCCCCATATTTTCTTAAAAAACCCTCAATTAGCTAGTCACTGGGCTAGTTGAGCCAAAAACAATATATATATATATATATATATATATATATATATATATATATATATATTATGGCCCATTTGTGTGTAAATATTTCATTGTATATAGGGCCTAAATAAAAGGAATTTTCATAATTATTTTAGTATTTATTTAAATATTTCTACCTAAGGTGTGTTATTTATGCTACGTACATTGACTCATCATTACCATATTTTTTCTTACCATTTTGCATACTCTTTATTCTATATAAAAATAATTTCATGCAAGATTCTCTTATTTTTGGTGTAACTCCATCCCAACAAAAATCCAAAAAACTAGTTTTATTTATGTGTATATTTTTTCACTATTGTGATTTTTTTCCTTTCTATATCTATTCTCTATTACTTCTCATAAATTAGAACACCAAAAATATTCATCTTTTTATGGTGGACTTATAATGAGAGAGATTTATTTTGACCCCTTTATATTTTTTTCACCTATATTATTTATATTTGACATGTACATATTTTTTTAGACCCCTCAATATTTGATTTCTTTAGTTGTACTATTCATTTATATCATGATCTCAACAATATCTACAATTATAGACCTACCATTTAAGGTCAAGGGTATGTGGCATGCATGCATGCACTATGGAGGGCTCACTCTTGGAGGCATTCAAAAGAATCATCCAAAGAAGGACCCCACAAGGACTTTGTGAAGTGGAAAAAGACAATCGGTTTTGCTGAATTTTTAAAGTTCACTTGCTCTTCGAATTTGAAAAGGTGATACAAACAAAAGTTGTAGCTCCTGGGCTAAACTTTCACCTCAAATGTTTTCATATTTGTTTGAGCTACGAGCTGTGAGCTATGATTTTATTGGTGGACCCCAGTTTTCCCATGCTATGCAGCCACACTCCCTCTTCCACTTTATCATTTTCCTCTTTCACACACACTTCTCCACTCATCATCCCCACCTCTCTCACCACGTCTCCTCTTTGCACCCTATTCACCTCCTTCTCAACCTTGAAAAAAAAAGAGAAACTATGGTGAACTCATGTCTCCTGCACACACTTCCATTCCAAAATTGACCACCGGCTAGTCTCATTTTCCCTCATCCATATTACCCATATCTATCAAAAAACCACAAAATGCAACCTCTTCTCTTGAAAGATAGAATCATGGTGATTGATTACTCATGTTCACTTACCTTGTCTCCCAAGGAAGGTCAAGAGTGGAGAAAAAACGTACCGTCAAAGCTAGTGGACTGTCAACAAGCATCAAAGTTGACCCTACTCAAGAAACTTGGAGCATCAACCTTGTAAGAAATCCATATTTTCTTACCTATTAAGAGTTTTTTCTTCCTTATTTGTATCCTAAATGGATACTCCCATTGTAAATGTCGAATTCCATTTGTAAATCAATAAAAATACTAACACTAACCTAGTATGAAAAGTCCTATCACCTCCACTTCTCTCCTCTCTTTTCTTCATCTATCCCCACCAACTTCTTGATAATTCCAAGCAAAATAATTCGAAATTAGATAAGTGCTGAAAATCTAACCCAACCATGGTTAGAGAAGTAACCCTATCCCTCAAAATTGCTATAAAAGGAGGGTGTAGCTAGCACAAAAGGGGGCCGCCATAAGCAAGAGCACTATGCTATAGCTTGAGAAGCTGCCAAGCTCAACCTCTCTAGAAGGAGCTCTTGAGTGAAAGCTCATTGTATTATGCATGTGCATGTGTTGTAATAGGGGTGATTAGCAAGGGAACGCTATGCCATTGTAAGAGAGACAGTGATCATTCAATTGAGAGTACGAAATCTATCATTTCTCCGCCTAGTGTAAGCCCAACATTTGCTGAATCAAGGAGGGTGGATTTGGACTAAGCTTGGATACTTTGTCTCTTTTCCAACGTGAAGTAATGGACAACAATGATGTGTAAGTATCTTGGTGTTTTTTTTAAAAGTTCTTGATAGCTTGTCTTTGGGTGTTGTCATCAATTTAGCCATAAATCCCACATACTGTAAGAGGGCGACAGGGTGGAGAGGACTCCCCTGGCCTTAAGACAGTGATTGGGGTGGCTTTTCTTATGATGTGTTGTGGTGTAATTTACTCAAGCTATGTTGAACAAATACTAATCTCACTTTGATTGGTCATGACAGATTTGTAAGAAGGTATTAATGCAACAAGCACCCCCTCCCCCTTCTCTCTCTTTCTTACATATATAATTGTGTTTGCTTGATCACTGCCAATACATTTCAAAATAGCCCGAGCACTATCTCTCTCTCTCTCTCTCTCTCTCTCTCTCTCTCTCTCTCTCTCTCTCTCTCTCTCTCTCTCTCTCTCTCTCTCTCTCTCTTTATCTATCTATCTCTTTTACGCGTCCTAGTTCGCATCCAAAACTAGGTGGTGCCCCAAATTTGTGTAGGGTTAGGTTGCGGGTTTGTGTGTGTATTTGTTGTTTTTTTCCAAACCCCCACCTAATTGAGCAGCACGGGAGCCTACAAGAGTGCTTAGAGGCCACTTTTCTTGTTGCCCGCCCCGGACCGCTTCCATACATATGCTAAATATCTCAAAAATTAGTTATGCCACTTCACCTTACACAAGAATCTACCCAACTCGGTAATGACAGTTTCACATCTCCTGAACCAGCAATCTCATGCTGTGACCCATCTGCCAATCGCACACTACCATGCACTCTACTAGAATATCTTCCAGAATTGTCCCTAACTAGTGAAGGGACTAGCGTCCCTGTCTAGCACCCACTGCAAAAGAAGTGCACTATCCTTAGACGTCAAAAAATCAGGAGTAATACAGGAAGCAAATGTGACCTCAGTGTCACTAGGGTACTTAGACACTGTATCTGATCCTGCAACTGTCAAGTCAACGGAGCCTATAGCATCTACTGTATCCTTGAGACTAGCATGTCTCCTGTGCTGTCTCATACGGCGAAAGCATCGCCATCTAATGTGCCCTATGTGACCACAATGACAACATCTCAAGTGTCGACATGAACGAGAACGCCGTCTCTCATGAGTCATTGTCCTAGACTCGAAAGTCTCACACATATTGACTACTATAAGTAAATGTCAAAAATAACCAAGAGCTATAACTCTCCTCTAGGTACAGTAGCAATGAAATGCACTCAACTAATCCAAAAGAAGCAACCTGTAAACGAGAAAATGCTCTCAAAAAAGAGCTCACCAGCACCTACAATGCTCATGCGAATCCACGCATAAAATCTCTCGCAGTAGTGTAACCACACTGTGCTCTATAAATGGCAATGATGCAAATCCCAAATGCCAAGTGTACGAGGCTCCTGTAGAGTAAACCAAGCTCCTGTATGGCTGTAAAATATGGCTACAAATAAACCCCAAAACAGCCCCAAAATTCAGCTCTTAAACAGCTGCATAAACAAGTCACAAACGTGTCCCAGATCAGCCTACAACTGAGCCATACATGGACACCTGCAAAGAGGAAACAATGGCTGAAAATTCAGCGCCCATATAAGCCCTCAAACCTGCTTGTAAACTTGTAAACCTGTACTTGAATGCTTAATTTTCCTTGGTTCTGGTGCTTTACTGATTGCTTTCACCTTACTTGGATCTATAGATACTCCTTCAAAAATTACATGTCCCAAGAGAACTCCTCTCTAAACTGCAAATGCATGTTTGGCTGGGTTAAGTGTCCATTTGAATTCCTTGCATATCTTAAAACACAACCTCAAGTGCTCAAGATGCTTCTGCTTCTTTCCAAAAACACTAAAATCATCCAAAAAAACCCTCATAAATGTTGTAAGGAATTCAGCAAACACACGTTGTACCACCTTCTAAAATGTTGGTGGACCATTCTTTAAGCCAAACGTCATCACATTGCTAGCATAAAATCCACACTCAGTGACAAAAGCTGTTTTCTCTGTGTCTTCAAGTTCCATTAAGGTTTGGTTGTATCCACTAAAACCATCTAGGAAACTATAAAGCTCATGTTCAACTATTGTATCCAATTAGTGTATCACAAAACGGTAATGGAAATAGATCAATTATTGTAGCAACATTGAGTTTCCTATAATCTTCACACACCTTGATCTTTCCATTCTTCTTGGGAGCAACAACAATTGGTGAAAACCAAGTGACCTTATCCATTGGATAAATGATACCCAGAGCTAACAATTTATCAATCTTCTCTTTAACCTGTTTGCCATAGTTAGGAATCATCATGTATCTTTTTTGTACAACTGTTGAGATTGCATCTGATTTCAAGTTAGTTTAGTGTTTACAAAAGCTAGCATCTAATCCCTTCATATCTGTATACTTCCATGAAAAAACATCTTTGAATTCTAGCAATAACTCCTTCAGTTTCTCCCTAAACTCCGCATGCAGTTCGGCTGACACCTTCACTATTTGTGGTTCCTCCTGAGTGTTCATGTTCAGTTGCTATAGTTCAACACATGTCCCATGTTTTGTGTAGAAAGATTTGAACCAATAAAAAACACAATGATCATTGATGAAAAAATAGAGGTCCTTTCATAGCACCATCGTCATGCATATCTAAAATGAAAGAGAGTTATTACAACTATGAAACTCATTTTTGACACACTAATCAGTGGGCTCAATGATAGCCACATAGATGATCTCGATGAAAAAACTTACCATCAAGTCAAGTATACAATGTTTTCCCTTTAAGCTCTCAAAGTCCATTTTTCCTTGAATGTTGCTTAATTTGGTCTTGCTTAGCAGATTTGAATTTTTTATTTCTCGCAAAGTTGCAAGATTAATAGGATCCTCTCAAATTTTTGCTTGAAGCGTGCATATTTTTTATTTTATTTTTTTCGGAAAGAACGTGAAAACACCATCTAATGCCCTCAAGTCCAAAAAATATTAATCTTTTTTCTTTTCTTTTTTAAATTCATCTTAAGCTCATGTTTCAATTGTGAAGGTCGTCGAACCTGCAAAGGGGCAGCGATAATACAGGTAGATGGCAAGATCAGGTTCGGGGCCTGTGAATGCGAACGCAACTGCAGTAGCCAGGCCAAGCGAGACTGTGTGATGGAATAGACAGTAAGTATTGGATGGGGACGCGAGTGTGGTAGTGAGCGGCCTAACAGAGCATGGTACCAGGAGTGTGTTTGCATTGCTTGGGTTGAGTGGGTGTGCAAGGGCGCAGCATCGCGTCATAGGAGCAGTCGAGTGGGGCGGCTAATGCAAATGGAGCCATAAAAACTTGGCTCAGGAAGCCTGCAAAGAGAGAAAACAGGTGTGTATGTGTGTGTGTGTCGACCAAGCCAGCTTGGGCAGCCAAGACAAGGGAGTGCCGACGAGACAGTGAGTGTGCTGTGAGCTGGAAAGTCGACCAATGGCGGGGCCGTGAGAGGATTGGGAGCGGGCCCAGCGGGGATGGGAGCCATGAATGAATCTGCTGCGCCTCAAAACGACAAGGCATCTGCTGGCTATTATAAACGCATGTGTGCGTGTGTGTTGTCGACGCCATATTCGGTTGCCAGTGCGGCCTTTGTGTGAGTGTAAGGGAGCGCACATGATCCGGTTTAGGGTTTTCAAATCCATTATCCGGCCTTTTCGGACGTGGCCGCCATAGTGTTCTTGCGCACATGAAATAACGTTAAAAGCAAGTTTTCAATCATTGGCTGCTCAGTGTCGGCGCCAATAAGCAGTGGCTGCCTGGCGTAGACGCCGCCCTGGTGGAGGTCGAGGCTTTGGACTACTTCAGTACCCAGGTCCTCGGTGCAGAGCAACACTTACGCGAGCTCGCTTCGTATCTGCAGCCAGCTACTACAGCCTACTCCATTAACCGACACACACAGAGAGAGAGAGAGAGAGAGAGAGAGAGAGAGAGAGAGAGCTATATCACTGCAAGCAGAGGGAGTGGATTTGGAGCAGAGGGAGTGGCTGTTCACCCTGCACGGCGACATACGACAACAGACAAGCAATTGCATCTTCAAGTTGCAATTATTCAAATGTTTTCAGAGGACAGTTCTCACACTAATGGTGACCAGTGTTAACCTCTGGGATTACTGCACTTTGTATCAGCTACCCGCCATCGCCTGTACCTTTAAGCTCTCTTCAAGCCACGGCAACAGTCCAAACTATCTACTGATGCATGCACTGTTCGGCCCAAAATTCTACAGTGTCGACCTTTGCAAACAATGAATACATTGCTTGCATTCTATTGGATCACTGCAGAGTTGGAAAGCCAGGGCTCCACCCCTACCCCAACTACAACATCAAAACTGTTATTTACTGGTCTAGTAATCTTTCTATTCATGGCGTCGCCTGCCATTTTCGATCTGCACCTCGAGGCGCTCGCTGCAGTTTGAGAGTGGTGGATATTCCCGCGCCAACACGCATATTGGTCCCAAGTGCAAAGGCAAGTCTGGATCCGCGAGGAGGATTACACAGATGACATTTTCATGAAAAGGTATCGTATGCCTAAACCGGTCTTTCAAATTCTTTTACAAGCTATTGTGCCTTTTCTTCCATCGACCGATCGAGATAATTTCGTTCGTCCTCCGATAGACCCAGAACTGGCTCTTAGTTTTACTCTCCTTAGGCTTGCCCACAACGATTCCACCACTCACATTAGTGATACCTTCGGTGTCGGAGAATCAACTGTGCGTAAGTACTGTAACATCATGGTGGACATCCTTGCCACACGCTTACATCCTCAATACATCAGTGTGCCGTCCGTTGAGCGGCTACATCAAATTATAGCTGAATTTTCGACCATCACTATGTTACTGAATGTGTGTGGCGCGATAGATGGCACTCACATAAGGTTGGCTAGGAGACCAAAACGTCGTGACACTCCAGCAGAGTATTGGTGTAGACACCATTTCCATTCAATCCTATTGCAGGCAGTGTGCGATGCGAGGAAAAAATTGTGGGATGTGTGCGTGAGCGTGCCCGGAGGCACTAACGATGCTGCGCACTGGAAGAGCTCTGCGTTGTATAGGCGCATGCGATCCCGACAAGTCCTCTCTGCTCCAGTAATTACGTTGGAGCGTTTGCGCATACAACCATACCTCCTCGCAGACAAAGGCTACGGTTCTTCCTCTTTGATGATCACTCCATTTGGAGAGGGCGCCGCTCCTAGTCAGGGACCTTGGGCTGAATTTAACCGTCACATTTCCAGAGGACGCGTTGTAATTGAAAATGTTTTTGGCATCATGAAGAAGAGGTGGTGAATTTTGTAAAATATGCCCGTGGACCTTAGTCGAGCTCCAGCTTATGTGATTGCATGTTGTGTGCTTCATAATTTTTTGGCTGAGCATGGTGTGCATGCTGTGGACAGAGAAGAGCAATTTGATCCCCATCCAAATATTTTGCCCGCTCCAAGAAGTGCTAGGAGAGAGCGTATTCTAGGTCAGAGAATGCGCAACATTCTATATAGGGACTGGGTTGCCAGATATCAATTAGCAAATAACAATGCCAGATGAGACTCACGGGAGTGCTAGGCATTTGTCCATTGCAATGATCCACATAGTTGGTATGTGCACTCTACCACCCTGTCTCCATGTCTCCACTCTAACTACCAGTCTCTGTAACTGTAACGTTGACGCATATTGTTTACTTCTCTAACTCTAACAATAACGCTTAGTCTTTCTCTAACTCACAGCTCTAACTACCCAATCACTGTAACTACCTATCTCTCTAACTCTAACTTCTACGCATAGTTGATCTAACTCTCCTAACTCTAACTATAACGATAACTCTTTCTCGTAGTCACAATAACTACCCAACCACTGTAACTACCTGTCTCTCTAACTCTAACTTTTACGCATAGTTGACCTAACTCAATAACTCCAACTATAACGCTAAGTCTTTCTCGTAATCACGCTAACTCCCCAACCACTCTAACTACCTGTCTCTGTAACTCTAACTTTTACGCATAGTTGATCTATATCTCCTAACTCTAACTATAACGCTAACTCTTCCTCGTAGTCACAATAACTACCCAACCACTATAACTACCTGTCTCTCTAACTCTAACTTTTACGCATAGTTGACCTAACTCAATAACTCCAACTATAACGCTACGTCTTTCTCGTAATCACGCTAACTCCCCAACCACTCTAACTACCTGTCTCTGTAACTCTAACTTTTACGCATAGTGTGATCTAACTCTCTAACTCTAACTATAACGCTAAGTACCTGTCTCCCTAACTCTGTAATGTTTACGCATAACGTTTCCGCCTATTTCTAACTCTAACGTTAACTATCTATCTATCTTACTCTAGCTGTAATGCTAACCATCTATACATATATCGTTCTAACTCTAACCATAATGCCAAATTACGTTGTAACTTTTTTACTACCTCCCTCTCTCCCGTAACCCCTTTATCTGTAACTCTAACGTTAACTATCTATCTCTCTTACTCTCGCTATAATGCTAACCACCTGTACATATATCTTTCTAACTCTAACCATAACGCTAAATTATTCTCTAACTTTTTTACTAAATCCCTCTCTCTCGTAACCCCTTATCTCCAACTCTCTTCTCTCTTTCTGAAGAATCTATTTTTTTGTCATACTATAAATGATCACTTAAGCCAAATGTTGCTACTGTGATTGACAACGAGAACACCATGAATATTTAGTGGTAGGTAGGCAAATAAACAAACAATAGATACTTATTCTCTAACTTGTCAGACTCCAAATTGCATTAACTCTACAAAGAGACACAACAGTGTCAGGCAGGAGAGACTCAGAGAGAAAGAGAGAGACCATGTTTGAAGAAATGACGTAGGCATTGCTATATTTTATTGCTGGGTTACATCAATATTCTGCCTGACAAGATGCAATCTTACGTCAAGCATCACGTCCACTAGCCAAAATTCTTGCTATCTGCAACTGTATCTCTCCAGCTTTCTCTGCACGCCTTTCATCTGCTTCAATTCGACGCACTTCGGCCTCAATCCTGCGGAGCTCGACCTCCTTCATGGTTTCTGCAAAACTGGATAGTCCTTCTTTCAGCTCAACACCCAAGGAGGAGCCAACTTCGGATAGATGACGTTTCTTCTTGCATCCTTGGCCCCGAACGGAGTCGGCAGCCCTACCAGCAGAACATTCTCCAGCACCAGCACTGCTTGGCGCACTGGTAATTGGTGAGGTTGGTGGTCCCTCTCGAGAGGGGGTTGCTACATTCTGATGCTCGTCATTGTTAGGGATGTGGACGTCCTTATTGTCTGCATCACTGTTGTCGTCGTCTTCATCCGCCTCTGGTGCCCCAGGTAAAAAGTCCTCCCCATTGAAGCCACCGGCCAAACCATGCACCTTGGGTGTTCTCCCAAGAACCTGAGACATCCTATCAAAAAACTCCCAAGTAGACGGGGATGCACCAGTACCTTCTTCAGCCCTTTTCTCTCTCTGGTAGGTCTTGCGAAGAGAGTCCCATTTATTTTTGCATTGTTGTGCCGAGTAGGTAGATGAAAACTTTGAGTTCATTTGTAGCGCAAGACCGGACCAATGCTTCTGCTTGAAGTTTCCTTTGCCTAGGCTAGTCCACTTCTCCTGGAAGAATTCGATCAAGCACAAGACCCTTATGGTTGACCACTCCAAACCTTTCTTCAGGTTGGAAGGCGTTTTAGCCTTGCTCTTAGGGTCTCGTTGCACCAGAACTGCTGAAGACATAGTATTTGTGACTGAGCTTACTTCATTTCCTTGTAGAGCGGTTGCCTTGACCATTGGAAACTCTAGCAGAGGTATGTTCTCCTCCATGGCAGGAAGGAGAGCAGGAATAGATGGCAAGGAGCCATCGGCACTTTGAGGAATTGAATGTTCAAGTGACCGAAAGCTTGGCAGGAACATCGGCATCGATCCAGGTGGAGCCGTTGCAGTAATGCCTACCATTCTGTTGTGTTTAGGGTTTGGCGATAGGTAGTGGGTCCCCGAAGGAAGAGGAAATTGCAAATTGACTTGATCGTGCATAATGTAGTCACCAGATTGTAGAAGTTGACGGAATCCACCGGCTGGCGGTGGTGATGGCACCGTCTCTGTGGATTAAAATTGTGGCTGAATTCGATGGGGTGGTTGTTGCCCGTGGACGGAACGTGGAGGACGATATGTTGTGAACGCACTCACCATTGGAGAGCCTGGTCGCAAGCTAGGTGAGCGTTGCTGGTCCATTGTGTTTCCCTGCAAGCATTAGGACCCGCACCATTAGCTAAAACGCTAGGCAAAGAGTGTTACTGCAACACAGAACGTATGTTTTGCATTGTCATTAAGTACTAGTAGTTTCTATAACTGCTCTGCAACTCCCCGAGAGAGAGAGAGAGATAGATAGAGAGAGAGAGAGAGAGAGAGAGAGAGAGAGAGAGAGAGAGAGAGAGAGAGAGAGAGAGAGAGAGAGAGAGAGAGGAGAGAGAGAGGGAAGGACAGAAGGAGAGAGGGAGAGAGAGAGGATACACACAACCTACACACCATGTTGGTTTCTCTTCCACTTCCTTTTGCACAACTCCTTGCTCTCTTGATGTGGAGAATAATTCAGCCTTCTGACGTAGGCTTTTCTATTGCCATGTCTGGCGCAGTAGCATAGTGAAGCGCATGACAGTGGGGAATATGAGTCGCTTACCCTTCTCACTCAAAATCAGAACGCCGAGTAAGTGATTCTCGACACAGGCTTTCTTGCCGAGCGAGATTTCACTGCCTAACAAGTGCCTTTAAGTATTTTTTTTGTGGCACAGTACAGCAAGTGGTAATTCTATCGCTTTGGAAGGCACTAATTATGGTGCAATTTCATCAACCGCTAACGACTGTTGTAGCGAGAGTGCAACAGGTCTCGGACCTCGGTTGGTGCAGCTGTATACTACCCTCGAGCAGTGGCATGTGGAGGTTGCTACCAAACTGTGGTTAGCTAACGCCCTGTGATGGCGCTGCAGCAGGAGGCAGACGCCGGTAAACAGCTCGCATGGTGGGTCCTCCAAAAAAGTGCCGCAAAAGCAGTGAACGCAGCAGTCAACTACGTTCACTGCCCTACTTTCACGCGGAAAACGCTACGGCTATAGATTCATTGCCACGTCGGACGCACAAGCCGCAGCGGCATTAAAATCTGCTCATGTGCGCACCTCTTGTGTGGGGTGCTGTGAGCAAATCCAGGCCCACAAGGTAGGAAGAATATGTGTGTGTGGTAGCGAGCCAAAAAATGGCAACCACACATAGGCAGACTCTAGATTAACGCAAGCATCAGAGTGTGTGTGTGTGTGGAGTACAAGCCAAGCGAGACAAATCTCCAAAAAGGGGTGTGTTTAGAATTTCCTTTTCAAATTTCATTGGGGCTCGTTCCCACGCATAGTATTGTTTGTGTGTGTGAGTCAAGCCGACTCCGGTGGAGTGGGGCTAGTGAACGCCGAGCGGATCACTACAATTTTGTGAGCAGGGCAGTAAAAAAGCAGCTCGTTCATATATATATATATTGGATGGTATCTCCAAGGGAAGGTTCTCACAGGAAATTTGACGGTGTGTGAGCAAAGTTATGTCCAAGCAAGCCAACAGTCACATGATGATTTGAGTGTAGCGACCATCGAGTGTTAGCAAAATTGAAAAGAAAACTTTTCATTCTTGAAAAGTCTATAATTTTCCACTTTCTATGTTACAATTGAACATTTTCAAGCCATATCAACGTGAATAAGTGCTCATGTATCTCACTTGAACAAATTTTTTGAACTATTACTATCCAAATGGGGAAACATTTCAATGAAACCATGCTATCCATCTTCAAAATGATGATTCTTTAGACATGCACACACATTGGGTCAGAATAGTCTTATGCACAATGGTCGTTTCCATTTCAACAAACTGAGATGCATACACAAAATGTAGAGCATAAATACGTCTCAATTACGATTCCATAGATAATCATCAATCATTGCAAAACTAATTGCTCATATCTCAAAGCCCTAATCATCCAAACCCTGTCAGATTTGTCATTTTTGGTTTTTATGGCTACACATACGTGATTATGGCAATTGCAAATGCATAAAGCATCAATTTTTTTACCATTTCCATTGGTATACACATGCAATGGTAATAAAATCATCCTCAATTGTATACAGTTGAGTCATACCAAGTCATTTGATCATACACACCAACCTTTAGGCCTTTCAATCATCATAATGGGAATTGCTCCTAGATATTCATCCCTAAATTGGATATCACATGCCATTGAGTAGGCACACACACCCAAATTTAGGCCAAAATTTTATGCAACTATTCCATAAATTCCACATTGCAATGCTCAAATTGCAACTCAATCAAACATAAGTGAATGCATGCATGCTCAATTTTCCAAAAAATAACCCTATTTTGACTCAATCAAGCAATGCACACACTCAAAAATTAAGCACAAAATTTTAAATTTGGCTCAATTGGCAATGCATTTAGGCTTACACCTAATGATTGCACACACTTTCTATGCAAATTTCACAATAAAAAGGTGTCCCAATTGACCATCAATCATTAAAAATGAGGTGATCATGGATGGACACACACACTCAATTTTTGCCCAATTTTTTGGCAATTAAGCTTATCCAATGATTGATTAGCCTAGCATACACATGTATCATCAATTCCATCAATTTATATGTATGCACATATTCAAGATTAGGTGCACACACTTGAAATTTTTGACAGTTTTTTCCCTCTTTGGTGTATGCACACACAATGATTTTTATGTACACACATGAGTTCTTGATGAGAATTAAGCATTATTTGGATACACATAAAGTTCATTAGTCACAATTTGACGATCAATTTCATTCCAAGTGTATCAAATTAGGTGCAAAGTGTAGGTCAATTTGTGTTACACACCTAATTTTAGCAAATAATTAGCACATTGAACTTCATTAATCAATCAAGAATTGACATAACAAGTGAGTTCACTTACATCGTAATTACACGCCTAGCTATTCCTTTTCTCCGCGCAAAGACGCATCATTGCACACACAAGTGTGTGCACCACCAAATCGGCTCCAAAATTGACCATTTGTAGCTCAAAATTCAAACACTCAAATCATTAAATTACGCATAAATTGGTACAACTAACTTGATTATAGTGATGATTCCACCTCTTAAAAGGGGATTAATCATAAATTACACTTCAATTGTTAGCGGTTAGTTTAGCAAGGTTAGTCAAAATTAGTAAAAATTAGCATGAAAAGAAGTGAAATTAGTAAGGGTTAGCATAAAATTAGTGAAATTGGGGGTTTGGGTATTCATAACTCAACATTAACATCAATTTCTTACACAATATCATCAAATCAAACCAATTTTGAGTTACACACACTCAAAAATCGAGTAATGAAATTACTCTATTTTATACATCCTAAACTCACTAGCTTAGGATATCGATCCCTGACAACGGTGCCAAATGTATGGAGGCATTGTAGCACGACCTAATTGCAACCCACACAAAATTATCAAATCCGTGGATCGGCAACCCGGCAAGGGCATGGAAGCACGAGCATCGGATGCATAGGAATAGAGGATTCAAGAGATCACCTCTTCATTGCAAGTAGAGATTAGCCATGGCAAGAATAACTCTAAACCTACTATAATCACTAAGCAACTCCTACACACATCAAGCCCACCGATGTCGGACTTGCCATAGACTAGAAACCCCAAGCACACTAATGATAAGCACACACTAATTACCACATGTCAATTACGACACTTCATCAATAGCTACACACAGGAGGTGAATGGTGCTCGCAGGGAGGTCACCTAATAAAAATGTAACCTATCACCTGAGTTCAACAGAAGGGTATTTAAAGTTCTTGAAACTTACAGAAATATATATACAGAAGGGCATTATTTTTTCAAAGTTGAAAACAACTTACAGATTTTAAAGAAAAGGGTATGTTATATTCCTAAAAAAGTTCCCTGATAAGGGGTTTTACAAATATGTCTTGAACGCACGTGATATGGTAGTTTTACACATAGTGAACCCCTCGAGATGGTGCTAGAGCTTTATGAAACCTATCTACACACAAGCAAAGAATAGGGCACACACACAAATTACAAGATTAAGACCCAACTTAATCGACTTAATTTGTGATGCTAAAGATCGCAAATCAGTTGCTCGTAGAGAGATAAGAGTGGTTAATAGCAAGAGGTACATACATCTCTCAAGTCTAGAATAATGAAAGTGTAATACCACTTCATGAAAAGATGAAATGTAGAGAAGAAGTAGACAAATGAGAAAATAAGAACTAGATTAATTAAGAAGAGCTTACTCTAATTACAACAGTTAGCACCAGCCTCTTAAGCATGGGCATTAAGCTCAAGGCTAGGCCAAAGAGTGAACACTCAAGAGAGAGAGAGAGAGCTCTCAAAAGTGGATCCTCAAGAGTGGATACTCAAGAATGAAGCCTCCTTGCCTAAAGGCTTCCTTTTAAGGGATTTCACCACAATCCCTTCTACTATGGGTTTAAGCTTGACCCCTCAAACTACCATATACAACTTTGGAACTCCGAGTGATCCCAATACTTATACAAAGTGAGTGGGAAATATTGTGACATCCATAGCATATCTCCCTCTTGATGCATAACGGGTGTAGCCAACACCAACACTTGATCGGTGGGCTTGTCACATCATGTACTTTGGTCCCATAAGGTCAAAGATGAAATTTGGATTCATTCTGGGAAAAATGTAAATAATCGCGATTATTAACATTTTCATCAAATTGAATATTTTTTCTTGAAAATTGGTTTTAGACATTCTATAGACCCTTTGTGTGAGATATGGGAGGTTTTGGATCAAAAAATGTGACAAATAACTCAAAATTTGGACTGTAGACCTTTTAGTGCATTTTTTGACAAAATGTGAGATTTATTGGACATTTTGGGCTCATATTCAAAATGTGACATGAGATAGATGTGTATAAGTGATAATTGAACCATGATGATGATTTTTAATCCAATTTCGCACCAAAGTAAATAATTGTAATTATTTATAGTAGTTGAATTTTATGCTTGAAAAGACAATTTTATGACCTACACATCTTCATTGCATAAAAAACAAGTCCTAAAATGAGTTTGGTAAGATCTGGTCACTATTGAAGCCATGGACTTGTCCGCTACATAGTTCTGATGCTGCTCATTCAATTGGGCTCATTTGGAGTCAGTTTGAGTCCATGTGTCAAAATTGATGCTTTGTAGTCTGCGAGATGTTTCCTTTTGCTAGAGAGCTTTCCTTGTGTATAGACTTTGTCTATAAGCTGCCGCCGGTGGAGTCTGAATTCAATTCTCGCATGTGGCAAAACCCTATATTATTTACTTAGGGACCCCCTCAACCCCTGCCAAACGGTCATCTAATGATATGGAAGTGTTCTACTATCTAGGGGCATGGTACAATTCAAGTCTTGTCCAATTTGGCTGAGCTGACAGGCCGCTATGGTTGTTTATGTGTTCTAGGAATTCGTACATAGCTGGGATTCTAGGGTTTTTTCTAGGTCCTAGACCTGCTACCTGACTGCATAGAAATGTTCTTTGATGAGTTTAGAACTTACCCCTCATGTCTCGTGTGAAATGGTGCTGAAAATGGGTGACTGTGGACTTCGAAAATCACGCGCGAAGAAGGTAGAGAGCTCTCTTCTCCAGGAGTGACTAGTGGAAATGAGGTGATTTTGGGCTACCAAAGATATCTATGCTCGGACTTCCCAAACTTTTTTTCCCCAAATGCTCCTATTAGTCCTAATAGATCGTGAATCTACATTAGACTCAAAAATTTCCTCAATCGGACTTTGTTAGCTCATTCTGTAAGAATTTGCAAAAGCAGGCTTTGGCAACTTAACTTAGGCCTCCCGCTTTCGTTTGTCGTTTCGATCGATTTTTTTTTTGCATGTCCATATTGTCTTCCTTATCATCAACGTATTTTTAGTTTCCCATCTCAGCTCATTTGCTATTTATTATTAATTTTTGACTTGTTTATTGAAAAGACCAAAGAAAATAATAAAATGCACTAAAAAGAAAATTGAAAGATCAAAGCTTAAGAAAATCCATTGAAAAAAACTATTTTATTACTTTTTGGTGGATTTCTCCACTTTTAAACTCCAATATCCAAAAATGATGAAAATAAAAAAAGGCTATTTTTTGACGTATTTTTTTATAGTATATACACTGTTTACACTCATCGGGGACTGTGGATGATTTTTAAGGGCATTATCAGGTAAGTTTGCAAAAATCACATGCTAACATCCAACTTTTTCCTCCCTCTTCAAACATTGCCCTTAATTAATGAAGTTTCCTTCCACCCCTCCTAGATGGAGTACTCCGGGGCGACTGTATGCATGGGTTAAACAATCGTGTCTCTATGCATAGGTGTGGTTGGATCTATCATGCTTTGAAGGTCAATGCAATACAAATGAGTATGCGGTGCAAGAGTTGGGTCTTGAGTAGTTAACTCAAGGGTTTCCGTGGTCGAGGTATCTCCTTGTTGATATTTTTAAAATAGAAAATTTTGTAATTTATGTGCTCTTTGCATGATTGTACCATCTGGATGCTTTGGCCCATTGATTTTCTGAGCTATAGGTAGCAATGATGGCGGTTGCTGAGATTTAACTCTCCATTGGTATTGCGGTTTTTGGTTGATGAATTGAACTATTGTGGTGGAGTTTTTTGAGATTTAACTTTCCATTGATTCATCGGCTTTACAGTTTGTGGAGAAAATAAATGCTCATTTGGTTTCCAAAACCATCTAGTGCTAGTTTCTCTTCCGAAAGATATTTTTCTCTGAGTTTTTATATGTGAAACTTCCTTCAGTATGGTAGATGAGTTTTTGGCACCCAAATTTGAGACGGATTGTCCTTTAGTTGTGCTTTTGGTACCCAAATTTGCGTGACTCCTTGCATGCTGCTTGTAACATTTGCTTGTCCAGACGTTGATGTAGATTGATGATTCCCTGGTTTCTTTTGTGGGCAAACTCTTTTCCATTCCTCTTTGCTTGGTGCAATTGGAACTAAGAGTTGTCCTCCTTTAAGTGATACCTTGAGTTGATTGGTGTCCCAATCTGGTACTGCCTTGTATGTCCGCATCCATGAGATTTTAAGAATCATTGTTTCATTCATATGTTCATCTTGTATGCATATAAATTGATCAGGGCATGAAAAACCATTTACTATCACATTCAAGTTGACCACTCCCAATGCCGGTGTTGGGTTTTTGTTGCATCCTTTAATAGAAGATACTCCCGATGCAAAAGATTCATTTGTAGCTTTCTTTTAAGTGGAATAACATACTGCATTCATTCGAGCGCCGGTATTTACTAATGCATTTGTGCTATGATTGTTTAGTTGTACTGTGACGCAAAGGTCAATTCCATCCAACCATTCATCATCCATTGATACTTCATCATTTTGTGATTCCCATAGTCTCTTATCTGGTTCCAATGTGTTGATGGGAATAGGTGTTTGTTGATTTTTGAAAGCAGCTTTTCTCTTGAGTACTCGAAGTCAAGCTCTGTCAACAACCTGATATCATTTAATCTTTCTCTTCTTTGTTGCATGCATTTTCTCTAGCAAATCAATGATTAGTGGCAAATGGTACTTCTTTAAGCGGCATCCACTAATCCAGTTAGCCACTGGTTGACCATCTATAGTGGATAACTTAACTGCTCCACTTGGAAATACATCTTCAATGACAAACGGTCAATTTCTCTTTTTCTTGAATTTGGGAATGTGTTGCTTAAGGGAATAAACTAAAACTAGGTCCCCTTTTTTGAAGATTTTTGTGACTAGATGTGAATCAAAAAATTACTTTTGCTTTCGTTTTTGTGCGTAGATGTGAGCTATAGCTGTTAGCCTTTGTTCATCAAGATTTTCTAAATCTTGAAGCCTCTATGACAATTCATATCCGATCCACTCAAGATCTTTAGCTACCCTTAGTGTCAGCAATAGAAATTCCATCGGTAGTATGCAATCAAGACCATAAACAAGGTTAAAGGGTGTAGCATTTAAAGTTGTCTTGAATGAAACTCTATAAGCCCAAAGAGTAGCATGTAGATTCATTTCCCAATCAATTCATCCTGAACTAACCACTTTAGTCAATACTGAGCTAAGAATTTTATCCATGTGCTCACCTTGTCCATTCGCTTGTGGATGATATGGAGAAAATTTGTTATGGATGACCATAAATTCATTTAGAAGATACTCAATTACCTCATTGAGGAAATGAGTTTGCCTATCAGTGAAAATTTCTATTGGAAGTCCATATCTGGTGAATACATTCTCATACAAGAATGCGGCTCTGGTTCTAGCATCATTCTTTCTGGTTGCCTTGGACTCTGTCCACTTAGTCAAATATTCCGTACCTAGAATAATATATTGAGCTTGAGTTCTATAAGCAGGTGGTTGTATTGATCCGACAAAATCTATGCCCCATTTTGCAAAATCTCTAGCCCCCATCATTGGTCATAAAGGCATGCTACCTACCCTTGTTGGCATTTTTGCTCGTTGGCATGCATGACATCTTTGAACATATTCTTTGGCATCTGCAAAAGTTGTTGGCCACTATATGCCTGCCATTAAAACGCTCTAGCGGTGGTTTCACTAAAAGAGTGACCTCTAGTGAACATCACTCCTCATGGTTGGCCAAACTACTTCAAGTCTCATGATCCGTTGCATAGTTTGGTCTTTCGCAAAGTGAATTCCTACTATGCCACATGTGTGCTTGATTTAGGTATTGGGTTTTTCTCCTTAGGATTAATTTACACAAAAGTAATATTCCATCTCAATTTCCTTTTTACAACCTTTTATCTATTAATTGATACATAGCCGATTGCCTAATTAATCTCGGTGTAATAGGAAGTGATATTTGAGAATCCACTTGAGCTATAGTCATCAATGAAAGCATATTTTTTGACCAATGGGGTATCATTTCCACAGAGAACAGATATGCATCTGGTAGATCATCGTCTACCTCTTTAGGTGGTTCTCCTAAAATAATCCTTGATAAATGATCTGCTCTTTGGTGTGTGGTGCCCTTTTCTACAACTATGGTGAAATCAAATTCCAAAAGAATGATGAATCATCTCACTATTCTCTTTATGTTGCATGGCTTGCTGACCAAACATAATAAGGCTTGGTGTTCCACAAAGAACACAAATTCGTTGGCTAATAGATAATGTCGATACTTTTTTACAACATAAATCATCTCTAATCCTTCTCTTTCAATAGTTGTATAGTTTTTCTCTCCCACATTCAGCTGTCTACTAGCATAAAAAATGGGAGAATCAAATTTTCCATCTCCTCGTTGAGCTAATATACACCCAATGGCAAAATTAGAAGCATCAATATGTATATGGAATATCTTATTCCAATATGGTGCTTTCAATATTGGGGCTAAAGTGAGAGCTTCTTTAAGCTTCATGAAGGATTCTTCACAGATGACTCCATACAAAGAGTGTAATCAGTCCATACATGGTTTTTGCGATTATAACATACATATAAATGAATTGTATGTAATATCCACAACGTCCCATGAAAGCCTAAAGCCCTTTGATTGTTTTTGGTCTAGACAATTCAGCAATAACATGAATTTTATCCATATCGATCATGATGTCATTTTTAGACACTATATGTTCAAGAATTTTTCCTTGTCTGTCCATAAATGTGCACTTTTTAGGATTTAAGCAAATCCTATAAAGTCTACATTTTTCAATACCTTTTTGAGATGTTCAAAATGATCAGCCGAGATTGATGAATGTACATATAAAGCATCCATATATACTTCCAAAAAATTCCTAATATATTCTTTGGAAGCATGGCTTATCAATCTTTGAAAGGTGGCAGGAGCATTAGTTAGGGCCAAAAGGCATAACCCTATAGGCAAGAATACCCCATTCACTTGCAAAGGTAGTATTATGTTGATCTTTTGGATCAACCAAAAGTTGATTGTACCCTAAAAAGGCATCTAGAAAGTCATAAGCTTCTATTCTTGCAATTCGTTCTAAAACATGCTCGGCAATTGGAAGAGGGTATTTGTCTCTAACGGTGGCTGCATTCACTTTTTTGAGATTGACACATACTCTTAATTTTCCATTTTTCTTGGGTACCACCACAATTGGAGACACCCAATCTGTGTGTTCAATTTCATGAATGAATTCGGCTTCCTTGAGCTTCTCTATCTCTTCTTTGATCTTTCTGGCAAATGTTTCATTATAAGTATATGGTCGTTGTCTACTTGGTTTTGCATCATCTCTCATAGGTATGGTATGTTGATAAATTTTTGGATCAACACCCTTGAGATATTTATAAGACCATGCAAAGATATATCGGTATTCTTCAAGTAAGCTTAGCAAAAGCTCTTCTTCTTCTTCTTCAGTCACGTCATTCGCAACGTAGTTAGGTCTAGGCTCTTCTCCTAGTTCGGCTAAATCTATTTTCTTTGCATTTCCAGGTCCTTCATATGAATCACCCTGTTTTCTTAGTTTCCTTACAGGTTGTTCCACTATGATCTTTCGGTCTTGGAGAGTATATTTCTTGTAATGGGATGGAACACTCATTACATCTTTCCTCCCTTCCTCGGTTGTTTCCATTTCCGTGGTATACACCTCCTTTAGAGTTTTCTTCAACTCTTGATATTTTTTCTTTCATTCAACTCGTGTGATGGATGATTAATCATCCTGGTGACTTTGATTGAGTTTCCTTTCTCATTTTCCTTTATATATTTGAGGTACCTTGCTTGTTGTTTGAAGGATATCTACCCGTGATTTTGTCTTTGACACACTCGTGTGCATCTATCTGCATTAGAAACTGTGTTATGCTAGAAACTGATGGCATAGGTATAGATTTCAAGTTTCTTTATTCTCTTTTTCTTCTATATCATTTTTGTCTTCTTGGTTTTTGGTTTTGAAAGTAAAAAAACTTTCCCTCCTCTCCTTTTACAGCAGTTGGGCTCTCACATGTTCTTTTTTTGATCCAGAATCATCAGATGTAGTTGAATGTTCTTCAAACTCATCATAATAGAAGTCTTGTTGAGCTTTTAGTAAATCCTTAGGTTCCTGAAATTCATCTTCAATTTGAATGGTTGAGATCATTTGTATGGGAACTATGCCATAACCATCCTCACTGCAAAATTGAGTAGGCATAGCCGTATTCACACACACATCCATTGTTACCAAAATTTGAGTCCATTCGAATGGCTCAAACAAATTCTCCGGAAAGGGTTCAGGTGTATATGCTTCATCTGTACAATCTCTTTCTAATATACATTCTTCTCGTTTTAAACTCCCATTTTCTGAGTCTCCACACATCCAAATAGGTGTGTCTTTGTTTAACCAAGATGGAAACTTTGATTCAAATTCTTGAATGGGTGTTTTCGTTATATCTCTATAAGTGTGATCTTTCAATTTAATCCTTGTGATTGATCCCACTTGCTTCAAGTACAAGTAATTGTTTCCCCAATCTTGAATCAACTATACTTGCCGCATGAATGCCCTTCCGAAAATGATTTCATAATTAAGTTTCTTTCCAAAGTCCACTATCGTAGAAGTTTGTTGATAATCTGTCATAATAAAAAATATATAATTCTCCTAAATAATTTTCTCATATTAAACTGATCATTTAATGTGGGGAAGTACCAGGGGAGAAAAAGCTAGAATATTGGTTAAGCTAGCAGACCGGCCACTGTAGGGATCCAAAAAAGGGAAAATAGGGATCCAAAAGGGGGGCCATCTGCAAAAGATCCATGTGCAACAATGGGCTAAAAAGACCCTAAGGTTCAACTCATTAAGACTCCCAAAATGCTAAGGTTCCAAAATTCAAAGGTTGTGTCCAAAGGTCAACCCAAGTCTTTGCACATCCCTACATAGGAGGGGCCGAGCCTTGCATGTAGGGGATGAGAGAGAAATCCACACACACACACACACACAAGCTCCCTTTACACAAAGGGAATGAGGGACACATGTCAGCTCCCTAGGCCAAATGCCCACAAGGTGTACCCAATTCCTATTGGATGGCCTTGGAGGTGGACCAATGAGAATTATGCTAGAGTAAATCTAGTTTAATTAATTTAAAAACACTAAATAAAATAACCAATGAGAATTAAGTCCTCTAGAAGACTATTGGACAGTCTCCCAAGTGGTCCAATGAGCATTCGCCCAATGGCTTGCTTGATTCCTATTGGCCAGGAGGCAAAGGGGTCCAATGAGAGTTTAGATGAATTATTAAATTACCTTAAGCTCTCACAAAAGGGGAAAGGGGGACACATGTCAGAAGGCTATCACTTATGCTGCTTAATTGTCATTGGCTAGCTCTAGGGAGGTCCAATGGGAGGACAGCAAGATCAATTAGCAAGGGGGCTCGCGGAAGAGAGAGAGGGGGCTGATTTTTGCAAGGCATTATCACACACAAACTCACACAATCTCATGTGTGAAGTAAAGAAGACTCTCTCTCCTTCTCAAGATTTAATGGAAAGCTTACCACCTACTCCAAGCTTGTGAGAAGGGAGGCCTACACCAACAACCCTTGGCTTTGTGATGCAAATCCAACCAAGAGCCAAGCTTCAATGCATGCTCATCTCCTCTACCATGCTAATTACTAAGCTAAGCTAAGATAATATGAGTGATTATGTGAGGAGATGTACATATTTCTTGTAAGATACTCCTTCTTCCTCTCAATCTACTCTCATACCCTACTAGCTCTCACCATCTTGGAAGGTGTGTGAGGTCTTGGGTCTGAGACCGGGGATAATTAATGTTGTGTTTTGCTTAGTGCATGAAGCTTTCATCTTCATTGCAATAGCTAGTCTTGAAGGAACACAAAGAATTGTATTGTACAATGTCTCTCTTAATGGAAGAAACCATAATACAAAGCCTTTTGGAGGGGGGACCGGCTCCATGCAAATCTGGTCCTCAATTGTTGTCAATAGCTTAATTTCTCTCTCTTTTGAAAGTATTGTTCATGCTATCTAACTAGGTGCTATGCTTTTTGTTGCTCTCTCTACCCAAGCATTCTTGTAATTCTTATTTAGAATCTAATCTAATGAAATGCCCACTATGTTCATGCTAATTTCCGCTACACACGAGTTTTTTAGGCCATTAAATGTTACATTGGTATTAGAGCACAAGGTTTGTCTTTTCTTGCTCAAGAAGGGAGGTCCTCAAGCTAGCTATAAATGGTTGGTATTATTAATTACATGTGAGTAAGTAGAATAGGGATTTTTCAGCCTTGCAGTGCGTTGCCTTTGTGCAGTTAACGTGGCATCACTGTCGAGAGCTATGGTCTTAATAGTGGAGTCCTACAGGGCTTGCCTACGGCTTAACCACTATTGAGCTATTAGAAGCTTGACAGGAGCCGGTGCTGTTCTGCTGGTGTTGAAAGACCCTCTCTTCTATTCCTTGTAATTAATGGTATTCAAGCCACGGGTACAGTAGATTGAGTGCTTTTTCTAAAGGGGTAAAGAGGCGTAGCAACTAGGGCTTGAAGTGCCAAAGTACACCTAAAAAGTTTACATCTAAAATTTGTTAGAATGGATGACAATAGTAAAGAGAGTGAAATTAATGTTGATAACTTTGATTTTGCTAATGAGCAAGCTACTAATGATGCTCCGATGCTTGTTAACTATCTTGTTTCTAGGCTTCAACAAGCCATGGGCAATCCATCTCTCCAAAGTGAAGTGCAACGGCAGCTCCGTGCTCACGGGATTCTCCAAGCTCATCACCATGATGAGAGAACACCTAGGAAGCCTCCTTGTGAGACTCCCAAAATAGGTCTCTCTCCGATTCGGGAAGAAGAAGAGAATCCATATGAAGGGCTCAAGAATTTACTTCTTGATGATGCATCTCCTTCCCAAAGGAGAACTCAAGAGCCTCCACCGAAGGAACGAGAAAGAAGTGAGTCTCCCGCCACCTCGGCGGAGATGGCTCCATGAAGACGGCGGGCTAAACGCTCTCCATCACCACCAAAGCAGAGAAGACCATCGCACTCTTCTCCACACCATAATTCAAAGAGGGATGATAAAAAGCAAGAGAAGAAAAAGGCGAGAAAGAGGAAATCCTCTTATCCATCTTCTTCATCCTCTTTTTCTTATGAAAGTGATGGTGAAGACGACGAAGATCAAGACAAAAAAAAGGCGAGAAAGAGGTCACCCTCTTCTCCACCTTCTTCAAATTCTTCACCTTCTGAAGAAAGTGATGGTGCAACCTTTGAACCATCAAAAAGAAGAGGCCATAGGAAATCCTATGCCACATGGATGAGGTCATCCAAGCTGAAGAAGTTCAAAGATGGAGGGAAGAGCATCTCTTTCCTTACCTATGATGGTACCTTTGGTGCTACGGACAAAGTCTTGGCCTTTATCGAACAGTTCCATGCGGCGTTTGGAGATGAGGGCTTCACGAAGTCCTCTAAGCTACGCCATGTAGCTATGCACTTTCAAAAGTCCGCCAGACAATGGTGGTCTAGCCTACGAGCCAATGGTGAAGCTCCACGAACATGGAAAGCTTTAAGAGCTTCCATTATGAAGCAGTTTTTGGCCACCGATGCCAAAGACAAAGTACTCACCGAATGGCGAATCTTAAAGCTCTCTCCCTATGAATCCATCCACAAATATGTAGACAAGTTTTGGGACCTACAACTCAAAGACACTATCTTCAAAAAGTTGGATTTTGGAGAGCAAAAGCAACAATTTTGTGCGGGCTTAACCGAAGAAATGGCGGAGTATGTCAACTCCCAAAGGCCACGTACCATATCGGCAGTAATACACCATACTATGGTCGCCTCTCGAATCAATTTCCAAACGGGGGCTAAAAGAAATAATAAGCCCACCGAAAACAAGGGTTCCAACGAGCCTAAGGGGAAGGACAATGTCCAAAAGTCTCCTAAGGGCAACTCCAACAAAGCTAAAGAGAAGGGAGTTTACAAAGGTAAAAACAAAATCTCTCCTGAAGATCTTGAGCGTTATTACAAGGATAACCGGTGTTTCAAGTGCGGCGAACAAGGGCATGCGTATTGCGCTTGTCCCCAAAAGAACAACCGCCAAGATCCTCCTAGAGCTTCCTTGGTTGAAATCCAAGAGGAGGAGACTCACCAAACTCACCACAAAGGATCTCCTCTATGCCATTCTTGGGGAAAGGTAAGAGAGCATGATGCTTTTATTCTCTTTGACCTTGGTTCTACTCACAATTTTATATCTATAGAGTTGGCCACCAAGCTAGGCATACAAGCTTACGAGATGGGAGATGTCCCACCCGCAGACAGTGCCTTCAAGGTGCAAGAAGCTTCAGTCAATCCCTTAATCGAGAAATTGAGGCTTCATGTCCAAGGCTTTGTGGACAAAGAGGACTTCTTTATCTCTCCTCTCAAGAATGAGGATGTAATCCTAGGGGCACCATGGTTTGATCGCCTAGCTGCCAATGTTAAATTCCCTGAAAGGAGAATCTCCTTTAAGTTTAGGGAAAAAGACATGCATATAGATGCTAAGGAAATGGGTAACACTATCCCCATTGTACATACACTAGCTTTCAACAAGTCAATAAAGAGATCTATTTTCGTGTACATGATTTTTGTTAAAGATTCTCAAAATGAACCTAATGCTTTACCAAAAGAAAATAAAAGCAACAAAAAGGAATTAATTAGAGCTATCCAATTTTCTCAAGGGGTTTTTGTTGAGCTTATATGTGAAGCTACTCAATATATGGCTTCTCTATATATGGCACCCAGGTTCCCTCTATATATACATCATCTCATGTGTGTATTCTACACACTTTGGGGTTCTACTTCTGTGCTCTCTCCTTCTCTCTCAACATGGTATCAGAGCAGTACATTTTTGTTTTCGATTTTTCTCCTGATCAAAATCAATTTTGCAGAAACTACACGCCTGAGGGATTGGAATCGATGTGGTCTACAACTTTGCAGAAGGAAGTTTCTTCAAATTCTGCACCGATTTTGAGTTATCGTTCACGGACTGCGTACATACCTGAAAAACAGCTTCCGCGTTTTGTTTTTGATTTTTCTGCTAATTGAAAACGATTTTGCAGAAACTACCTAATATAGAGACTGGAATCGATGTGCTCTACAACTTTGCAGAAGGAAGTTTTTTCAAATTCTGCACCGATTTTGAGTTATCGTTCGCGGACTGCGTACATACCTAAAAAGCAACTTCCACTTTTTGTTTTTGATTTTTCTGCTAATTGGAAACGATTTTCCGGAAACTACCCGCTGAGGAGATTGGAATCGATGTGGTCTACAACTTTGCAGAAGGAAGTGTTTTCAAATTCTGCACCGATTTTGAGTTATCGTTCGTGGACTGCGTACATACCTGAAAAGCAACTTGCGCTTTTTGTTTTTGATTTTTTTGCTAATTGAAAACGATTTTGCAGAAACTACCTAATTGGGAGACGGGAATGGATGTGGTCTACAACTTTGCAGAAGGAAGTGTTTTCAAATTCTGCACCGATTTTGAGTTATCGTTCGCGGACTGCGTACATACCTAAAAAGCAACTTCCGCTTTTTGTTTTTGATTTTTCTGCTAATTGGAAACGATTTTGCAGAAACTACCCGCGTGAGAGACCGGAATCGATGTGTTCTACAACTTTGCAGAAGAAACTACCCGCTATGGGAGTTCGGAATCGATGTGGTCTATAACTTTGCAGAAGGAAGTTTCTCTAAATTCTGCACCGATTTTGAGTTATCGTCTCGGACTGCGAATATGTTTGAAAATCAAAATTTTACTTTTTGCTTTTGATTTTTCTCATAATTGAAAACTTCTCAATTATATTTTTCTTCATCAATCATATATTTGTTACTGACGTAACTTTTCTGCAGAAGCCAGTTACACATCGTTCCGATTCAGTCGAGCCGTTGATGATCGTCCAAATTCTATCGAGCTACTGTTGGTACATGATCTTTTGTTATATGATATACTCGTTCATTGATTCTCGTATAATTATTCTTTTAGAGATATAGTTTACGTCGTTTTATTGATAATTTCTCATTGATACCATAGTGATTTTGATGGTACCATGATGATGTTTTGTTAATACTTTGGTCATGGTGATTTTCGTTGATACCATGATGATATGCCATTGATACCATGGTTATTCTCGGTGGTGCCATGATGATATTTCATTGATACCATGGTTATTCTTGGTGATGCCATGATGATGTTTCGTTGATACCATGGTTATTCTCGGTGATGCCATGATGTTGTTTCGTTGATTCCATGGTGATTTTTGTTGATACCATGATGATGTTTTGTTGATACCATGGTTATTCTCGGTGATACCATGATGTTGTTTCGTTGATACCATGGTTATTCTCGGTGATGCCATGATGATGTTTCGTTGATACCATGGTTATTCTCGGTGATGCCATAATGTTGTTTCGTTGATACAATGATTATTCTCGGTGATATCAAGATGCTTTTCGTTGATACTATGATCATTTATTCATTTTTATTGATATAATGATGATATTTTGTTAATACTTTGATGGTATTCATTGATCACTACATTGATAAATGTTGTTTTATGTAGTATATACACATATCATTTGTATCACGTAATCACACATTTTGTACTTTTACGTTTATACTTTATGTACCATATGTTGTCGTGCATATATATGTCGTCAAAAGAGTGGCGTCGCGAACCATCTCTTATGGCATTGTGAATGTAATTATTTCATTAACGATGCTAATAATTTTCATGACATGTTTTTTTTTTTTTGGAGTCTATGATCTATGTAGGATTGATCAAAGAATTGATTTTATGAAGACAAACTTGGTGACAATAAAAGATTTATGAAGATATGTTTGGTGATGCCATATTGATGACAACATGAAGACATGTTTGGTGATGCGATATTGATGACAAGCTACACAGCACATTCACGGAGACACTTTTGATTACAAGCTAATCGATAGCTTTTACACCTCTTTATTGAACCTTTGTATTCATTATTGTATTGATAGGATAGGAGTAATGTAACTCCTCATAAAACATTCATTGTAAAAGGAGTGATGTAGCTCCTCGTAAACATTTGTATATTCAATGATTTTTATAATATAACGGTGGGTGTATATAGAGCTGTGGGTTTTTTCCTTGATCCCCCAAGGGTTTTTTCATCCACAGTTAGGGACCCTTATTTGAGCGGGGGTGTTGAGCTTATATGTGAAGCTACTCAATATATGGCTTCTCTATATATGGCACCCAGGTCCCCTCTATATATACATCATCTCATGTGTGTATTCTACACACTTTGGGGTTCTACTTCTGTGCTCTCTCCTTCTCTCTCAACAGTTTTAAGATGTTTTTATTGACGACATCCCTTGTGAGCTACCTCCTAAACGAGGTAATGATGACCATACAATTGAACTTCTTCCAGGAAGTTCACCGCCTAACAGACCTCCTTATAGAGTTTCTCAAGCTCAACAAGAGGAGATTACGCGCCAAGTGCATGAGTTAGTTGAGAAGGGCATGGTTAGGCCTAGATCATCTCCATTTTGCTCGCCTGTGCTATTTGTGCAAAAGAAAGACGGCACATATCGTATGTGTGTCGACTATAGAGCACTAAATAGGATCACTATCAAAAATAGGTTTCCCGTTCCACGGGTAGAAGACCTATTTGATAAGCTACAAGGATCGACCTACTTCAGTAGGATTGACCTAAAAAGTGGCTATCATCAAATAAGGATAGTTGATCAAGACATTGTAAAGACCGCATTTCGCACCACATTTGGTCTTTACGAATATATTGTCATGCCTTTTGGCTTGACCAATGCACCAGCCACATTCAACCGTTTGATGGAGAAGCTGTTCAGGCCTCATCGAACCTTCATTGGAGTGTTCTTTGATGATATTATCATCTACTCTAATTCATTAGACGAACACAAGCAACACCTCCAGGTAATATTTCAAGTTTTGAGAGAGAATAAACTTTATGTTAATCGAAAGAAAAGTGAATTTTTCTTGCAAGAGATTCAGTATTAGGTCACATTATCTCTCAAGATGGCATCCAAATGGATCCATCAAAGTTAGAGGTAATAAAAGGATGGACTAAACCAAGGAATCTTCATGAACTAAGAAGCTTTATAGGTATGTGTGCATACTATAGACGCTTCATAGAAAAGTTCTCACAAATTGCGGGACCATTACATGACCTAACAAAAAAAAGCGTTAGGTATATATGGTATGCTAAGGAGAACAATGATTTCGAAAAGCTTATCTCTCAACCTGTGCTTACACTACTGGATCTCTCAAAACCATTTGAGGTCCAATGTGATGATGCTTGTGGTGATTTCCTTGGAGATGTTTTGCTCCAAGAAGGGCACGCAATAGGCTATGAGAGTCGAAGGCTCGACCCTGTTGAGAAATCTCTAGGCATATATGAAAAGGAACTCCTTGCAGTTCTCCATGCCTTAGACTCATGGAAGCACTATTTATTGGGGACTCCTTTCATTCTGCGAACGGATCACCAAAGTCTTAAGTACTTCATGACGCAGACCAAGTTCTCCGACAAACAAATGAGGTGGTAAAATCTCCTTTTGCAATTTCATTTTCATATTACTCACATTGCTGGCAAGCATAATCAAGTAGCTGATGCACTCTCAAGACGACTGAGAGTGAATGCGGTTTCCATAGCAACTCACAATGATCTATCTTCAATGATAGATGAGTATGCTATTGATCCCGATTTTAGAGATGTGATTTCAGCCCTTGCATTAGGGAAGAAAGAAGAACCATTTACTTTACAAGATGGTTATCTTCTCTATGGCAATAGACTATGCGTTACAAACTCACTACGTGAGAAAGTAATGTATGAATCTCATGCTCCACCTTATGCGAGGCATAGAGGGATTCAGTATACCTTAAAGGGAATTGAAACATATTTCTATTGGCCTACCATGAAAGTGAACATACAAGAGTATGTTTCTAAATGTGTGGTATGTCAAAAGACAAAATTTGATAGAGGGAAGAAACCTGGATTTCTTCAACCCTTGCCAATCCCTAATTCACCATGGGAGAGCATATCCATGGATTTTATCTTTGGATTGACTAAGTCTATCCATGGGAATACGGGAATATGGACGATAGTAGACAGGTTCAGTAAACAAGCTCATTTTATACCTGCCAAAAAGACTATCAAAGCCCATCAAATGGCAACCCTCTTCATTTCACAAATTTTCAAGTACCATGGCTTGCCAATGTCCATAGTTTCGGATAGAGATCCTAGAATGACCAGTAATTTCTGGAAGGGTCTCTTTGAGAATTAAGGGACAAGGCTAAACTTCTCTTCGGCCTATCATCCACAAACGGATGGCCAAAGTGAAATAGCCAACCTAACAATTCTCGATCTACGAAAAGCCTATGTAACGGAAGTAGATCAAAGATCCCAATGGGAGAAGTACTTACCCTTAATGGAGTATGCTTACAATAACACTGTATATATTTCCACGGGAAAAGCACCTTTTGAGGTAATTGAGGGGAGATCAAAAAGTCCCTTGCTACTTAAGGTACATGGGAAGATCTTCGCTGCAGATGAGTATAGCCGAGACCTACAAGAATCTTTTCAAAAGATTAAGGATGCTATCTCTATCTCACAACAAAGGCAAAAGGCTACTGCTAGCAAGCACAAAAGAGCCCAAACCTTTAAAGAAAATGATTGGGTCTTATTAAAGTTTCCCAAGGCTCGATTAAGGCACAAGACGGGCAAGAATCCTACGGGACACCAAAAGTACTATGCTAAGCTAACAAAAAGGTACTATGGTCCCTTCCAGATTCTCAGGCCAATCAATGAGAGGGCCTATCAACTCAAGTTTCCCAATCATTGGCTCATACACAATGCTTTCCATGTGAGCCTTTTAAAGCCTTACAAAGGAGATCCACCTCAAGAACCAACAAGACCCACCGGAGATCGAGGACCAAGAGGAGGTGCTGCAGACCGAGTCCATTCTCCGACATGAAGACAAGGTATTAAGAGGCGGTAAGACTATCCGACAATATCTTATTAAGTTTAAGAATTATCCTTTTGAAGATGCTAGATGGATGCAAGGCATACAATTAAAGGATAACCTAAACCTTGTCAATGCTTACAATGCTTCCCAAGAGTAAGCAAATGTACAAAATGTTAACAATGAACAATGTTTTTTTTGTCTTATAAGACTCTCTTTTTCTTTATTGTGCACAAAAATGAAGTAGTATGCATGCTTAGATCAAGTTTGCGGAGACGACGTCTCCCAAACATCAAGTAGATCTTGTCACTCTACTATGGAAGATTGATAGGACTAATGTGTAGACATGCTTGCGGCAGCCTCAGGCTCTTATGTGCCAAATGGATTAGTCATCCATTGTGGAATGATATCGTAGGGTAACATAGGGATCCTCTACCCGCTAAGAAAAGGACTTATGAATAATCTTTATCTTCTCTACACCATAGTCGAGGACGACTATGATTTCAAGTGAGAGGTAATGTCATAATAATCAATATCTAATTCTCCTTAATAATTATTAAACTGATCATTTAATGTGGGGAAGTGCCAGGGGAGAAAAAGCTAGAATATTGGTTAAGCTAGCAGACCGGCCATTGTAGGGATCCAAAGGAGGGAAAATAGGGATCCAAAAGGGGGGCCATCTGCAAAAGAGCCATGTGCAACAATGGGCTAAAAAGACCCTAAGCTTCAGCCCATTAAGACTTCCAAAATGCTAAGGTTCCAAAATTCAAAGGTTGTGTCCAAAGGTCAACTTGGATGCTTTGTGTGTGTCCAAAAAAGTCTTTGCACATCCCTACATAGGAGGGGGCGAGCCTTGCATGTAGGGGATGAGAGAGAAAGCCACACACACACACACACACACACACACACACACACACACAAGCTCCCTTTACACAAAGGGAATGAGGGACACATGTCAGCTCCCTAGGCCAAATGCCCACAAGGTGTACCCAATTCCTATTGGATGGCCTTGGAGGTGGACCAATGAGAATTACGCTAGAGTAAATCTAGTTTAATTAATTTAAAAACACTAAATAAAATAACCAATGAGAATTAAGTCCTCTAGAAGACTATTGGACAGTCTCCCAAGTGGTCCAATGAGCATTCGCCCAATGGCTTGCTTGATTCCTATTGGCCAGGAGGCAAAGGGGTCCAATGAGAGTTTAGATGAATTATTAAATTACCTTAAGCTCTCACAAAAGGGGAAAGGGGGACACATGTCAGAAGGCTATCACTTATGCTGCTTAATTGTCATTGGCTAGCTCTAGGGAGGTCCAATGGGAGGACAGCAAGATCAATTAGCAAGGGGGCTCGCGGAAGAGAGAGAGGGGGCTGATTTTTGAAAGGCATTATCACACACAAACTCACACAATCTCATGTGTGAAGTAAAGAAGACTCTCTCTCCTTCTCAAGATTTAATGGAAAGCTTACCACCTACTCCAATCTTGTGAGAAGGGAGTCCTACACCAACAACTCTTGGCTTTGTGATGCAAATCCAACCAAGAGCCAAGCTGCAATGCATGCTCATCTCCTCTACCATGATAATTACTAAGCTAAGCTAAGATAATATGAGTGATTATGTGAGGAGATGTACATCTTTCTCGTAAGATACTCCTTCTTCCTCTCAATCTACTCTCATACCCTACCAGCTCTCACCATCTTCGAAGGTGTGTGAGGTCTTGGGTCTGAGACCGGGGATAATTAATGTTGTGTTTGCTAAGTGTTTTGCTTAGTGCATGAAGCTTTCATCTTCATCGCAATAGCTAGTCTTGAAGGAACACAAAGAATTGTATTGTACAATGTCTCTCTTGATGGGAGAAACCATAATACAAAGCCTTTTGGAGGGGGGACCGGCTCCATGCAAATCTGGTCCTCAATTGTTGTCAATAGCTTAATTTCTCTCTCTTTTGAAAGTATTGTTCATGCTATCTAACTAGGTGCTATGCTTTTTGTTGCTCTCTCTACCCAAGCACTCTTGTAATTCTCATTTAGAATCTAATCTAATGAAATGCCCACTATATTCATGCTAATTTCAGCTACACAAGAGTTTTTTAGGCCATTAAATGTTACATAATCAATTCCACAAGAACTAGCTACCACTTTTTCAAGCAATGCTAGGGGTTTTTCCATGTGGCCATCCACCATTTGTAATTTCATTAAAGTTTTTCTAATGGCTCGTTTTTCCCACAATTCACATACTGCTTTTGTGGCTATGGCTATGCCAACCCCATTGTCGAGTATTGCCATGGTTTCTACATCATTATATCTCACTGGAAGGGTTGTGTTACCTTCTTGCCTTTTGTAGTATTCTCTGACTTTGTTCATAGGGACAAATCTAATCTCTTTGTTATCCAATTTCTGTTTCAATTTACCCAATTTGTTTGCAACTAGCCATGTTATCCCCACCTTCTCTAAAGTTTTTTGTAAATCATTCCATAAATATGGTCTGATTTTTAACAGTTCTCCCAAGGTAAGAGCACATTCAATGGGCGTTGACATGATTGAATGGATGTTCTCTACCTCTAGGGTCTATTTCGCTATTTTTACCCGAGTGGTTTTTCACACTATGGACTCATATGTATTGTCTCCTAAGTAAGAGGGTAGTGTTTTTAGAGTCAATTGTTTAGACATTATTGATGCTTCAGAGTCGCAATTCCCATACAAGGATTGTATATCAATGTCCATATCACGAGGTAAATTGTCTAACCAGACTTCCTCATTAGGAGATGATTTCAAAGTTATGTTCCCATCATTAATCTCTCTCACTTTTTTCCATAAATGTCCTGGCTAGTCTTCGTCCACAAACTGAATTCCATCTAAAGCATCTTCACTATCAGGGACTATGATTTTTGGCTCTTTAGTTTCAAGGTGGGGTTCTACTACCACTTTGGAGTTGTCTTTATTGGTTTCTACCACAAGCTCCTCAGTTTTTTCTATACTTTCAAGCTTGGGTTCTTGTTTTTTCAACATTTCTTGAGTAATTCTTACCAAATTTTGATAAGCTTTAAACTTGGTTGCTTCCATATCTAGAGAAGGATAGGTTTTCCATTTGTTTTCTCTATTTTGGTCTACTTTAAGTCCCGCTTGGAAAGCTTCCAAGGCTGCATTGATTGGCTAAAAAATTTTGTCTACCAAAATTGATCCTCCAGATTTTATTATGGTTTCCTTGATTTCACTCTCAGTTTCTTTCACTTTTTCATGGAGTGCTTTTGGCTTTTTCCTCAATTTCCTTTTTTTGTTTTTGTTTTCTTATCTCTTATCTTTGATGTCTTCTTTTCTTGGTCTTTTGTGAGGAGATTTTAGTATTTTCTAATTCATCAGAGGAGTTATGTTTCTTTTTCCTGGCTTGGGCTCTAGTGATCACCTTGAATGGAACAATAGGTTCACTTTCCAAAGAGCTACTAGGTATCACTTGGACTACATTCACCATTGCTTTTCATCTGTTTAACAGATTTTTTGGACAATCTTCAGGGAAGTTTCCACCCTTCTTGAAACATCGTGTAAAAAAAGCTTCATCTGGCTTAATGTTCTTGCTAGATTATGGGCATTCATTTTTCCAATGATCATTTGCCCCACAATTATGGTAGTTTCCAGTCTTTGGCTTAATCATGGGTCTTAGAATTGGAGGTTTAACACCTTGCTTAGCTACACGAAGTACATCGGTGTAAGCTCTGGTGCAACATAAGTCACAAGTTCTTTCAATGAAGGTAGATGTGAATTATACCACTCTCCTTCTACCATTACTATAGATTAACTAGGCTCAACATAAGGTATATCAGGCACTAGTTCTTGTTCATCTATGACTCCTTCTGAAAGAATGTACTTTACAGGCACTGCATTATGTCCAGGATATGGAGGTTGTTGACCCAACACTAGTTGTGGTCTTTCCACACCCATCGGTGGTCTTTGTGTTGGGGCCATATTATGTTGATATTTGTACATGGGTTGTCCTTGTGATCTCATAGGCATATATTGAACATTTCCATCGTGATTTGGTCAGTAATAGCACTCATTAGTTTCATGTTTTGTCCATTTACCCTCAATGGTACACCAATTCCGTGGACTAATTGGTTGTCCCTGTTGAGGTACCCCTTTCCCACGTATTCTCATAGGAGCTTTTTGCATATTATTCATCATTTTGTTCATCCTTTTGAGCATGTCTTCTATGGCTATAAGTGGTGCTACGGCAACTGTTTCCACTTGTGTTGGTTTTGTGGATGCTGTTTTCTCACTCTAAGTATCCTTAGGGACACCTCCTTTATTGAAAATATCACCATTGTCTCCCAAGTCAATAACATCTGATACACACTCTTCTAGGGTCGTATGCTTCTTGGTATACAATATAGCATGAAGTTCTTCGTTTAGTAATCCTTCTAGAAACAATGACACTAATCTTTCTTTTACTAGTATTTCTAATTCTGGGCATCTTGCAATGTATTGCTTCATCCTAGTTGCACAATCTCTAACAGACTCACCTTGTTTCTGTTTGAAGCTATAGATTTTATCTACCGTGCTATGTTTGATCCCAGTTTTGGAACATGTAGCTACAAATTTATGAGCTAATGCATATAAATCCATGATTGCCCTTGGTGGAATTCTTTGGAACCATGTCAAGCTTTTCCTTCTA
Source organism: Adiantum capillus-veneris (assembly GCF_014529385.1). NCBI lineage: Eukaryota > Viridiplantae > Streptophyta > Polypodiopsida > Polypodiales > Pteridaceae > Adiantum > Adiantum capillus-veneris. The sequence goes on along the minus strand of NC_140940.1, from coordinate 129,682,939 downwards.
AAGTCATTCCAAATCCCTCAAATTGAGTGGGGGAATCAAATATGCGTTTTGCTCTTAGCACTTGCATGAAGCTAGCTAAGTGGGCATATGGATCCCCAAATCCACTGTATTTTTTGACTTTTTTTTTTTTAAAATCAGCTGGTATGACATGTCTGTTTGGCTCGGCCCCAACTCTTATGACAGTTGGTCCTATGTCGAGTCCTTCAAAGCAATCTATTGGAAATAGTGACTCATGTAGCCATGCACTAGCTCTAATGTCACTTAGTTTTCTTCGTGATGAGGTAGGTTTGGGGTTTTTAACAGTTCTCCCAAAAGATCTCTCATGGAGTTCATCTCTCGGAATAGGCTGAGGTCCTTGCCCCAATATTCAATCTCTTATAGAGTACCCTTGGTATATCGTCTGTTCTACCTCCTCAAGACTCATCATAACAAATTTATTGCTATAACAATCCCTAAATAGGTAAGATGGGAGATCTATTGAATCACTACAAGAGGCTATTCATATTAGCGACGCTCACACAGCGACGCTGGAAAAAAAAAATCCCGGCGTCGCTATGAGCGTCGCAAATTTACAAGTAAATTTGCGACACTCATAGCGACGTCGGCTGGGCTAAAAAAATAACAGAGAGCGCCCAAAAACTCAGATCTCAGATCTGAGTTTTTCGGCACCCTCAAGCAAGAGCAGGTAACGCTCTCCCTCTCTCTCTCTCTCTCTCTCTCTCTCTCTCTCTCTCTCTCTCTCTCTCTCTTTCTTCTCCACACACACACACACACACACACACGAGGAGAGGAAGGAGAGCCAGGTATGCTCCTTCCCTCTCCTCACTCTCATGTTCCCTTCCCCTCTTTCTCTCTCCCTCTCTCTCTCTCTCTCTCTCTCTCACACACACACACACACACACACACACATAGTGTTTTTAAGAGAGAGAGAGAGAGAGAGAGAGAGAGAGAGAGAGAGAGAGAGAGAGAGAAAGAGTAGAAATATAAACAAAAACGCACACACACATACATAAACAAAGAATGCACACACACATTGAGAGAGGAAAAGAGAGAGAGAGCATGCATAAACAAAAAACGCACACATTGAGAGAGGAAAAGAGAGAGAGAACATGCATAAACAAAAAACGGACACATTGAGAGAGGAAAAGAGAGAGAAAACATGCATAAACAAAAAAACGCACACACATTGAGAGAGAAAGAGAGAGAAACTAATTTAACGTCGTAGGAAACTAATTAAAATTAAAAGACCTAAAGATCTAGCCGACGAGGAGTTGAACTCAAGACCTATTATTCAAGAGGGAAATGGCATAACCAATCTATCATACATGGCATGGGTGATAGAAAGGTTATACCATTTATCTCTTTTTATTGGCACACACATCCACACACGCGCACACACACAAGAAGAAGAGAGTTATAACGTCGTAGGAAACTATCTAAAAGACGTTAAAGATTAGGTTAGATGTAGACTTACCTTAAATTCGATTTAGGTTTATTTAAGTTAAATTAGATTAGATTTAGGTTTTTTTTAATTAGATTTACGTTTATTTACGCTAGATTTAGATTTACGTTATATTAGATTAGATTTAGGTCTCCATAGACTGCGATGCCTGCATGAAGCGGGTGAAGAAAGCCCTCAATGGAATATAGGGTATTGCTGCCTTCACTCATGGTGGGCTCCGTCGATCCAAAAGTACTGGTGAAATGTCTTCAGAAGATAGGGAAGAAGGTGGATCTTCAGGGTGGCAAGAGTCACTACATCCCTGACACAATGACCATCTAGACAACCTCTAGTCATTCAACAGCAACTTCAAAGTTAGTAACAAGATCAAGAACCGTCTTAAGGGCCAATTTCTGTCGTCAGATGTGGATGGAGATGAGGCAGCGTCACCGTCGAAAGTTAACTCTCACATCTTTAGTGATGAGAATGCCAACTCTTGCCGAGTTATGTGAAAAATTATGTGTTAAATCAGTTTTAAGGTTCTTATAATCCCTGTTAGTTTAGCTCTTTGTTTTTAATATAACATAATTTACGTTAGATTTAGATTTATGTTATATTAGATTAGACTTAGGTTTATTTAGGTTTATTTAGGTTTACCCACACACACACACAGACACACACAAGAAGAAGAGAGTTTTAACGTCGTAGGAAACTATCCCAAAAGACGTTAAAGATTAGGTTAGATGTAGACTTACGTTAAATTAGATTTAGGTTTATTTTTAGTTAGATTTACGTTTATTTAGATTTAGGCTTATTTACGTTAGATCGAGTCCATGCAAGAATTACTTACGGTTTAGGGTTTAGAGTTTGACAAACAGTGAAAAGATCTACTGTGAAAAGATGTTAAGATGCTATGAAGTGCTATAGCTAGAGAAGAGGCAAAGGGGTTTTGTCCACTACATGCAGTATCATGTAGACGTGGGTCTGTAGATTTCTTGTACCCACAAATATAGGTATTGACCAATAAAGACGAGATTATAATCCGGTGGTTCTGATCTCCGTGCACCTCTAGACCGAGGTGTGCGGGGATTGGACATGACTAGAGAATGTGAGGTAAAGAGAGAGAGAGAGCGAGAGAGAGAGAGAGAGAGAGAGAGAGAGAGAGAGAGAGAGAGAGAGAGAGAGAGAGAGAGAGAGAGAGAGAGAGATAAGACGAAGAATGCCAATAGAATATTAAATTTGTTGTCCAGGTTATAAGATTTTTATCCTCATTATGAGTAGTGACGAGGATGTGGGACCGTCCAACCGAAACACCTATCTCTCAACGAGGGTCTTATGTCCTTGTAATCAATGCAAGCATGCTGTGCGACGGACAAGACGCGTTTCTTTGAAACACGTTCGTGAATTTGGCGAGTTCGATCCATCTATTATAGATCGAGTTGTTGCCAATTATAACTCGTCGGACTTTGACGCTGGCCAACAAGCAGCAATCTTGCAACCCAATAGACGTGTTCGCAGGCGCTTTGGTCAAGCAGCATATGTGAGGCCACAAGATGTAGCCTCTGACAGCTTGGGGGATGATCATGCAGAGCACATTCCCAACGAGGCAATGTTTGAGCCCGAGATTGATGAAATGATCGAGACGATCATGGATTCAGAAAGGCTTATCTATGATGATATGAAAAGTGAAGCCGATACGCCATTGTATAATGGAGCACGTATGTATAGATTGAAAGCACTTCTGGTTCTTCTCAACATGGAGGCAAAGTTTGGATGGAGTGACACTAGCGTCACAGCGCTTTTCACGTGATCTATTACAATTAGTTTACTTTAATAAAACTCTAAATGTATAATGATCTGATAGATTTTTACACGACTGTATCGTATTTTTATGTTGTGTAGATTGCTTAAAGAGCACATACTACCAGCTGACAATGTGATGCCAGATTCCCGAGATGAAGCAAGAAAGATTTTCCGAAACTTGGGGATTGATTACAATTCTATCCACACTTGTCCTAATGATTGCATTCTTTTCAAAGGGGAATACATAGACATGGAGAAGTGTCCGAAATGTGATTCCGAAAGATATCGAGTAGATCTCCACGGGACAAAATTTCCACAAAAGGTTTTGCGACATTTTCCTCTGCTTCCTCGCATCAAGCATTTCTTCGAATGTAAGTCCATGGCCGCCCTAGCATCATGGCATGAGGAGAATAAATCTTCGGATGGTGTGCTACGAATTCCTGCAGATTGCGCAGCCTAGAAACATATAGATGGAACATGGTCGGATTTTGCCAAAGAAGCTCGAAATTTGCGCTTAGGCCTGGCTATGGACGGCATAAATCCATTTGGTCAAAGATCAACATCTTACAGTGTATGGCCCGTTGTCATCGTCAACTACAACATTCCCCCGTGGTTGACTACGAAGAAGGGGCACCTATGGCTAAGCTTGATTGTGCCAGGGCGATATAAAGTGGGGAATATGGATGTGTATCTTCGTCCACTATTGGAAGAGCTACAACAATTGTGGATTGGCATAGAGGTGGTGGATATGAGCCGACACACAGGACGACGGAATGCTTTGATCAGAGGCATTCTAATGTGGACCATGCATGACTATCCCGGGCTAACAGAATGCTCAGGTGATCTATTGACACTCCTCACTCAGACACTGTAAATCTTGTTTTTTCCCATAGTTGATCTATTATCATGTGTATACATGCAGGGCTTCAAACAAGCGGATACAGAGCATGTGTCACATGTGGACCTAGACTGAATGCACGTAGGGCGCCCTCACTGAAGAAGCAAATCTACGAAGGTCATCAAGCGTATCTTCCAGAGAATCATGTGTTACGCGACGGCTTTTTGGGAAGAGAGCCACCAAGGATGTCTGCACAAGCATGGTTAGAGCAGAAGGAGATGTGAGATGACGGATTGCCTCCAGGGATGAAGAGACTATCTCTATGGTATGAGTTACCATACTGGCCCCGACTCATGATCAATCACTTGCTCGATCCAATGCACATATTCAAGAATGTGAGTAATCTACTATGGGACCGTCTGACCGGCAAGAAAGATACTTTGGGAGCCAGAGTTGACCTTAGAAATGTGGATCGTATGGAGCAATATTGGCCGCAAACAGCGTCTGATGGATTGATAAAACTCCCTAAAGCACCATGGATTTTCACAGGAGCCCAAGAACGCAAAGTAAAAGAGACCATTCGATCTTTGCGGACCCCCACTGGCGTAATGCACTCGCTCCGAACGTGTTTTACTAAAGAAGGAAAGCTTACCGGTTTGAAGTCACACGATTGGCATAAAATGTGTTAGGTACGTTCATAGTGGACTTTAATATCATTGCATAAAATGTGGACTTTAATATCATTGATGCACATACTTTACAGTTTATTTTACCGGTTGCCATTGAGGGATGTTTGTCTCTCGACATCCGTAACACAATCTACAAACTTGCAAAGCTGGTGCAATGGATCTCACAAAAGGAGATCAACGTAGACTCCATACCATTTGCCAAACTAAATGCTGCGGAGCTTGTGTGCATGTTTGAGAAACATTTTCCTACTACCATGCTAACCATTCAGGTGCATCTTCTTGTTCACATAGTTGATGAGGTGGAAATAGCTGGCACATTTCATTCCAGATGGATGTTCTTCTTAGAACGTCATGAAAACGCTTAAGGGATATGTGCATCAAAAGGCACGTCCGGAGGGTAGCATGGCAGAAGGTTGGTTGGTATCAGAGTCCCTAGTGTACATTGGAGAGTGGCTAGACGGATTTGATAAAGCCGGGGACACGCTATGGCGAACCATAGATGATGAGCGCATATCTGGGATTGTCATGTGCAATCTCGGTGTTGAGAAGAAGATGACGGAAGATCTAGAGGCTAAAATCAACCGATATTGCATGCTTCACAATCCAGTGATGCAAAAGTGGATTTCACAATATGAGGATGCAAAGCAAGAGCGACAAAGGGCACGAATCGAGTGGAGACGGGGAAGACGACCACCGATGCACTATCCGATGATTCTGGAGAGCCTACCAACCTTCATGAGGTTAAGATGATTGCACAACCAATTGAAAAGCGCACAACAATGCGGTGACAAAGTGACTGAGAAAGAGTGGGAGTACTCTCGGGGTTGTGCGACCAAGGTAAGTTTGCAATGTACGACTAGCTAGTGACTTTATTTCTAAACGTTTGAACGACCACTCATAATCTTTGTTCGTTGTAGTATAAGTCATACACAGCAGCATGGTGTAAAGGTCGACATTTTAGGGTGGAACGAATCGACAAAAAGCGTTTTACTCAAGATTGTGGAATCATGGCAAAATTTGAACAGTCTAGTCGACGACGTTCCTCTGATGCAGATCCTGTGGTGGCGGAACTCACTTACTTCAGCACACTGCAAGAGATTTTGAGGATCAATTACAGAGGATTTTTTGTTGACTTGTTCGACGTGCAATGGTTCAAGATAATCATGGAGGGTCGCAATGCTACTGTGCGTAGAGGAGAGTCTGGTTTTCTTGAGGTGGATTCTACTAAGAAATGGACTGACCTAAGAGACACTTTCGTACTACCCGAGCATTGTGAACAAGTAAGTATGTAAATAGTTAACGAGAGCCTTTTACAAGTTATGTGCTTGAAATCTCTCATGTAAGTTATGTGGCTCTCGCAGGTAATATTTCATCCTACAAAGTCTACATCAAACTGGTGGTACGTCATAGAGGTAGCCCCTCGTAGTCCAAGGACGTATAAAGGCTACCATGTGCCAATCACTACGGAATCAATGGAGGAGATCAGAGAAGATGCTCAATCAGAAGCCGCTGCGGTGGTGCCAGACGAGCATCAAGATGCTACTACTCCATCCACATCTCCCTCTCTTTTAGAGCATTCGGCGCGCTCCAAAATTTCGGCGTCGACGAGACGAGCTTCACACTCGTCTAGACATCGGCGTTCTAGTGGTGGCGGTGGCAGTTGTTGTGGGGATTCCGCCACCGATGCCTCCACACCGCCTCGTGTTCGACGAGGCGCTTTACCCTCCCCTTATTTGCCCGCCCCCACACCAGCCACAGCATCGCCATCTACGCCAGGTTTTGCACGGCTGACTGTTCCTAGCAGCTACACACCTCTACCTACTCCGCCAGGAGCCACCCCACTCGACACTCCTCGCTTCGGGGCCCAGACGCCGGTGGAGACACCTGACGTCCGTACCCCCATCGACACGCCGCTAGAGAACCCTTCCGGGACACCCAGGTTTACGCGTCACCGGCCAGAGGGCTTGCCTTACTCCGTCGACTTCAGCGGTGGCATCATCATGGATGATGACGGCAAGAAGGTGATCTCGCGCATGCGTGGTCTTTGCTCTCAGCTGTTTAGACACTACATACTAAACAAATGGAGTGAAGTACCAAGTGATTTAAAAAACAGAGTCATCAGCATACTTCATGATGAGTTTCCCGTTCCAACACGGGATCAGCGCTTCAATGAAGACCTGATGAAGATTCGAATGCGCGAATACTGCAAACACAAGCGTTCCGAAGTGCAAAAAGCAATCAAGCATGGGTGGAACATGCCAGATTGGTTGGCCAAAGAAGATTGGAAGAATGCGAAGAAAGCAGCGTGCGAGAATCCCGACAAGTGGAAGCAACAAAACGATGCAGCCAGAGCGCGAGTAGAGGCACCACTTGGGGAGCGGTGGATGGGCATCATTTGAGGCCGATTTTGTAAGTGTTTTCGCATTGCTCTTTATGTTCGATAGTTTAGGGTTTATGAGTTTTTTAATTCTAACATAATGAATTCTTTGTATGTTTTGACAGTGGTCGATGACAGGACGTGATCGCACACCGTACGAGCGCGAGTACGTAGGCTGGAAGGGCTTAAACGCCCTGATGGACATTCTCAGTTCTCGCGGCGGCATGGTTAGTATTAGGGTTTACTCTTTTCTATTTTTTGTATTGTTTTATAAATGTCGTTATATGTTTATACTTACTAAAAGCTGTCTTATTGTCTTTTTTTGCAGAATCCGACAGATACGCTGCTTGGACGCGATGAGACGTCTGACTAGACAACGTGAGTTTAGAGCATTAGTTTAGGGTTTCTCATAGCTTATGTATCATGAGACGGATTTTATACGTCTTTTTGAACCATGTATATTATTACATTTGTCACCGCAGTTCATTTTGCCAATCAATTCTTTATGCCTATGATGTTGTACAATTGTCATTATTACATTTGTCAATCAATTCATTTTGCCTATGATGTGTACAATTGTCAATTTTACGCTTGTCAATTTTGCAAACAATGCGTCTTGTGGGTGACTATTTTGGGTCTATTATCTACCCTTGCACTTTTTTTAAAAAGTGAATCAAGTACAATATGGTTGATGGGTGGGAGGGCATTCAATGCCCTGTCACCAAAAAAACTTTCTCTCGGGCGTCGCTATAACCGTCGCTATTTATGGCTCTGTAGTGTCGCTATGAGAGTCGCTATAGACTTCTGTGTAAACGTCGCTATGAGCGTCTCTATATAGCGACGGTTATAGTGACGGATATAGCGACGCCTATAGAGACGCATATAGCGACGCCGGGGGTTATAAAAACCCAGTGTATTTCCGTCGCTAACAGCGTCACAAGAGCACACAACCTCTTGTAGTGAATCTTTGTCCTTGATCTTGAAGAGAGATGATCTTCATGGGTGTTAACTACCCTGGATTGGCATGAGAGGTCCATAGAAGCTCCTTGACATTCCTATCCTCCCAACAATAGACTCCATGTTGGAGCTATATATATATGCCTCACTCTACTCAACTTGGTCTTACCTATATATTTGTATCTTATCCTCAATATGAATCAATCTTTGGGAGCGTACATGGTATGTCTCTCGTCTCTCTCTCTCTCTCTCTCTCTCTCTCTCTCTCTCTCTCTCTCTCTCTCTCTCTCTCTCTCTCTCTCTACATCTCAACATGGTATCAGAGCGGTAATGATCACGCGTCGATTCAATTCATGGTGACAAAACAGTATGTGTCTATGATTCACATGTAAGATTCAAAATTGCTACAAATTTTCTTTTTTTGAGGATTGATTCTTGTTGAATGTGGTTGTTTTGTGGTAAGAAGAATATGACTAGTGTTTTCTGTGGTGTTTATTGCTAATCGATATAATAATTCATTGATTACATTTTATTGTTGATTTGTTTTTTGGCACCCTGAACTTGTTCATCTCCTCGAGCTCTTCGATTTGAGTTCTCGGTTTGCGTCAATTGGAGTTCGCAGCAGAAAGTTATGCTATTTTTACTGCAAATTGAGCTTGACGCAACTTTCTTCGTCGTGCGTCTTTGTGAAGCGTCCGGGATCGTTTTTCTAATTTTGGTGTTAACTTGTTTGAGAAAATTTAGCTTTATTCTTATTGTGGCTATCAATCTTGCGTCTCACGTCACTCTATTTTGAGGACTCTCGTCTCACGTCACTCTATTATGAGGACTCTTTTATTATTGATGTCTCCTTTCCCATGCTTTTTTGAATGACCTCTCTCATATATTTGGACGTGTATTGAGAATCCTTCTTGCGTTTATCATTGATAGAATACAGTCAATCGTATTTCTCTCGTTCTCAATTGCAGCCTTCACCATATACGGTGTGCAAATTCTACGATCTTATTTTATACGTCTTCTCGCAACCAGATATGGCTATGACTATTCTCGTCAACGGCTTTCCTTCTGGCCAACGTTCTACTCCTCCTTTCCAAGGCCAAGGATTTTCAGGGTGGAAAGCAAAGATGTTGTTAATTCTTGAAGGCGATGAACTCTCTGATGTTGTCCTTGGAAATCGTGTTTGTCTGTCTGAGCCTATTGATACGGATCATGATAACGTGCTTATCACTAAAGGACCTATATTTAAAGATTAGAATGTTGCATATATGGATTGGCAACGGCGTGATAAAGCAGCTCGTTGGGATAATATTTCTGCTCTTAGTGATTCCCTTTTGCTTGATATGTATGAACTGCCTACTTCCCACGACGTATGGAAGTACCTTATTGCAAACTTTCAGAAGAAATCTGTTACATAAATACTTTATTTGAGAGGGTTGCTTAACAAACTACAATATGAAGTTGGTACTGCCATGACAGGACATATTGAGTCTTTCAAATCTATTATTAATCAACTTGCTGTTGTCGGTGACCCTGTTCCACAAAAGCAATTGATTACACTTCTTCTTGATACGGTGAAGGACTTCTCTTATGATAACATTGTTACTATTCTCTCTAATAAAGATGGTCTTGATTTCAACCAAGCCTGCATGCCTTTAATTCATTGAATGCTCTCAACGTCAAGAACGATGTAATGCTAGTCATGATATAGCTATGATTTCACAAGAGGAGACTGAGTCACAACAGATGGAACGTGTTTTTTATGCTCTTTCAATGAGGAAACCGCAGAGGTGGCGGTCGTGGTAATATTTTCTCTCGTCTCAAATTTCCTAGTAAGCAATGTTCTTACTGTAACAGAAATGGCCACACTGAAGATGATTGTTTGGCACATCAATATGATGAAGAACACAATATTACCACAAAACAACCACGTTTATCTAGAGAATCTGCTTCTTCTTCTTGTGAATATTGTGGACAATCTGATCATCCTACTCATATGTGCTATAAGCGTCGATTCGACATAGGTCGTAATACAATATATACTACTGAATATCGAAAGAACATCGTCTCAGAAACAAGCTGCGTCCTATGTTCAGTTGCTCCAGACAGAATACTTTATGTACGTGATGGTTCACTTTTTATTGTTGATTCTGGTGCTACAGGAAATATGACATATCAGTCTAAGTGGCTCCATAACTATCATCCACTACCAGTTCAACGTGTTGTTTATCTGGTTGATGATATGACTTGTCAAGTAAAGGGTATTGGAGATTTATATCTTGGTACCTTATCTTCTTCCACTCAAATTTTGTGAGGAGTATTACATGTACTAGATCTTCAACTTAATCTTCATTCAGTTGCTAGACTTGTTGATCTTGGTCTCTTTGTTGGATTTGATCATACCAAATGCCGAATTGAGAAAGATGAATAGACTATAGCCACTGCTCCTCGAAACGGTAATTTGTTTGAACTCTCTCTCAATGATGCTGTAGCAAATGTTGTTACTGCACTAGGTGATCATGATTGCAACGTATGGCATCACCGTTTTGTTCATGCTGATTTCTCAAAACTCCTCAATATTTAGCGTCGTGATCTTGTTCATGGCATGGATCTTAGAGCTCATCCCCATATGGGAATTTGTGATTTTTGTGCTCTTGGGAAACATAATCGTAAACCCTTTCCTCTTTCAAATACAACTCATTCTCATGACCTATTGGATCTTGTTCATAGTGATATATGTGGACCTCTACCTTCTTCGAGATCACAATATCGCTACTTCATTACTTTCATTGATGATTTCTCACGGTATACAACTGTATTTTTACTTAGACAAAAATATGAGGCCTTATCTGTTTTCAAAAAATTCCACAAGGCTGCAAGACTTCAAACTGGTCGTCGCCTTAAGAAGCTTTGTAGTGACAATGGAGGCAAATATGTTTTCCAAGAGTTTGTGAATTACTGTGTTGACAGTGGAATTCACCATGAACACACTATTCCATATTCACCTTGACAAAACGACATTGCTGAACAAAAGAATTGCACTATTCTCAATGTTGTAAGATGTATGCTGATTCATTCGTGTTTTTTGGGCTGAAGCTACTTTGACACCATTATCTATTCAGAATCATCTTCCTACTACGGCACCCTCTAGTAAGATACCCATCACAACATGGATAGGTGACATTCCTTCTGTATCTCATTTCAGAACCTTTGTATGTATTGCTTATATTCATGTTCCCAAAGAAACACGAACAAAGCTTGATGCTCCTGGTCTTAAAGTTAGTTTTATTGGATATTCTAACACTTCCAAAGGCTAAAAATTCTATGATCCTTCCTCCAAGAAAGTAATTGTGAATCCTGATGCTACTTTTAACGAACAGCTTATGGGAGGCTCATGGTCCATGGATGATTCTGATGATACTAAATCATTGCTTCTGGCTTTTCCATTTCTTTCAGATGATGAAACTCTTCTTATAGAGAAACTTTCCTCTTAGAAACCATCCATTCCGTATTGTTTCAATGATAATATTGATATTTTTGTTGATCTGCCTATTGATTTTGAACATGGCTCATGTCATGTTTATGACGATGATATTGTTGATAATGCTTTTTCTACTTTTGAAGATCCCGTTACTTATGATGAAGCTATCTCTTCACCACAAAAGGATCAATGGAAAGAGGCTATGGAAGCAGAGTACGATTCTCTTATCTCTAAAGGTACATGGATACTAACTGAACTACCTCCTAGTCGTACAGCTATTAAGTGTAAGTGGGTGTATAAGACAAAGGTAAAAGCAGATGGATCTTTTGACAAGTTCAAGGCACAATTTAGTTGCAAAAGGTTACTCCCAAGTAGCTGGTGTTGATTATCAAGAGACCTTTTCACCAGTTGTTCACATTACAAGTGTTCGAGTTTTATTGGCATTTGCTATTCAATTTGATTGAGAAGCTCATCAAATAGATGTGCGAACTGCTTTTCTTAACGGTGACTTAGAAGTGGAAATTTATATGGAACAACCAGAAGGGTTTGCTATTCCAGGTAAAGAAGACCCTATTGCTCAAGTCCATAAGGCACTATATGGTCTCAAACAAGCTTCGCGAGTTGGTATACAAAATTTGATCTTTTTCTCACCTCTAAAGGATTCATCTCTTGATCTTCAGACCCCAACTTATACATAAAACGCCAAGGTAGCAGTTTTGTGATTCTTGCTCTTTATGTGGATGATACCATCCTTGTTTCCAATGATTTAGGATTTCTTCAGCAAGTGAAAAAGTTATTGTCTTCTGCATTTGATATGGTGGACCTTGTAGAGATTCACTCGTGTCTTGGCATTCAAATCCAACAGAATCGTACAGAAGCTATTTTTTTCCTTCGACAGTAAAAGTTTATTGCAAATACTATTCAAAAATTTGGTATCAAATCTGCACATTCAACCAACACACCTTGTCTTGCGAGCTCTACAAAGAACACTTCTACAATGGCGGTCAACTTGTCACAAATCAGTCTTATGATAACTTGACTGGATGTCTTCTGTTTGTTGGCATGAACACTCGTCCTGATATTCTGTTTGTTGCTAATTATCTTGGACAACATCTTGCACGTCCTTCTCTTAAGCATTGGTCTGTAGCAAAGTGTGTGTTGAAATACTTGAAAGGCACTATAGATTTTGGTTTGATCTATTGACGACAACTCATTGGATTCTATACAATCTCTTTCTCTTTTGGGTTACACTGATGCAGATTGGGCAAGCTCACATTTATCTATTGATAGCCGTTTTTCGGCTATTATAAATTGTCATAGTGAGCTACCTCACCCTACCAAGATCATCCAAACACTCTGGCTATCCCTACCATTTCACTGTACATAGGCGTGTGTGAGTTAGGGGACTTTTCCCATAATTTCTTAAAAATCCTCAATTATCTAGTTACTGGGCTAGTTGAGCCACAATGTTTTTTTTAAAAAAAAAAGGTATATTATGGCCTCTTTGTGTGTAAATATTTCATTGTATATACGGCCTAAATATAAGGATTTTTCATAATTATTTTGGTATTTATTTAAATATTTATACTTAGGTATGTGTTATTTATGCTATGTACATTGACTCACCATTACCACAATTTTTCTTACCGTACTCTTTATTCCATAAAGAAATAATTTCATGCAAGCTTATCTTACTTTTGGTGTAACTCCATCCCAACAAAAATCCAAAAAAACTAGTTTTATTTATGTGTATATTTTTTCATTATTGTGATTTTTTTCCTTCCTACATCTATTCTCTATTACTCTCATAAATGAGAACACCAAAAATATTCATCTTTTTATGATAGACTTATAATGAGAGAGATTTATTTTGACCTCTATTTTTTCCACCTATATTATTTATATTTGACATGTACATATTTTTTTAGACCCCTCAATATTTGATTTCCTTAGTTCTACTGTTCATTTATATCATGATCTCAACAATATCTTCAATTATAGACCTACCAAATAAGGTCAAGGGTATGTCGCATGCATGCATGCACTATGGAGGGCTCACTCTTGGAGGCATTCAAAAGAATCATCCAAAGAAGGACCCCATAAGGACTTTGTGCAGTGGAAAAAGACAGTCAGTTTTGCTGAATTTTTAAATATCACTTGCTCTCCGAATTTGAAAAGGTGATACAAACAAAAGTTGTAGCTCATAGACTGAAATTTTACCTCAATTTTTTTTATATTTGTTTGAGCTAAGAGCTGTGAGCTATGATTTTATTGGTGGACTCCAGTTTTCCCATGCTATGCAGCCACACTCTCTCTTCCACTTTATCATTTTCCTCTTTCACACACACTTCTCCACTCATCATCCCCACCTCTCTAACCACTCCTCTCTGCACCCTACTCACCTTCTTCTCAACCTTGAAGAATAAGAGAAACCATGGTGAACTCATGCCTCCTACACACACTTCCATTCCAAAATTGACCACCTAGTCTTATTTTTCCTCTTTCATATTACCCATATCTATAAAAAAAACCACAAAATTCAGCCTCTTCTCTTGAAAGACAGCACCATGTTGATTGATTACACATATTCAATTACCTTGGCTCTCAAGGAAGGTCAAGAGTCGAGAAAAACTTACCGTCAAAGCTAGTGGACCTTCAACAAGCGTCAAAATTGACCCTACTCAAGACACTTGGAGCATCAACATTGTAAGAAATCCATATTTTCTTACCTATTAAGAGTGTTTTTTTTTACTTATTTGTATCCTACATGGATACTCCCATTGTAAATATCTAATTCCATTTGTAAATCAATAAAAATACTAACTCTAATAATTTACTAACACTAACCTACTATGAAAAGTCCTATCACCTCCACTTCTCTCCTCTCTCTCTTCTTCATCTATCCCCACCAACTTCTTGATAATTCCAAGCAAAAGAAATTAGATAAGTGCTCAAAATCTAACACAACCATGGTTAGAGGAGTAGCCCTAGCCCTCAAAATTGCTATAAACGGAGGGTGTAGCTAGCACAAAGGGGAGAGCCATAATCAAGAGCACTACGCTATAGCTTGAGAAGCCAAGCTCAACCTCTCTAGAAGAAGCTCTTGAGTGGAAGCTCATTGTCTTCTGCATATGCATGTGCTGTGTTAGGGGTGATTAGCAAGGGAGATCTATGACATTGTAAGAGAGAGTGATCATTCAATTGAGAGTAGGAAATCTATCATTTCTCCTACTAGTGTAAGCCCAACATTTGCTGAATCAAGGAGGGTGGATTTGGACTAATCTTGGATACTTTGTCTCTTTTCCAACATGAAGTAATGGACAACAATGATGTGTAAGTGTCTTGGTGTTTTCTTTAAGTTCTTGATAGCTTGTCTCTGGGTGTTGTCATCAATTTAGCCCTAAATCCCACATACTGTAAGAGGGCAACAGGGTGGAGAGGTCTCCCCTGGCCTTAAGACAGTGATTGGGGTGGCTTTTCTTGTGATGTGTTGTGGTGTAATTTACTCAAGCTATGTTGAACAAATACTAATCTCACTTTGATTGGTCATAACAGATCTGTAAGAAGGTAT
The DNA here is from genome assembly GCF_014529385.1 of Adiantum capillus-veneris. Taxonomy (NCBI): domain Eukaryota; kingdom Viridiplantae; phylum Streptophyta; class Polypodiopsida; order Polypodiales; family Pteridaceae; genus Adiantum; species Adiantum capillus-veneris. The sequence continues at coordinate 129,667,785 of NC_140940.1, read as the reverse complement.
TAATGCAACAAGCACCCCCTCCCCCTTCTCTCTCTTTCTTACATATATAAATGTGTTTGCTTGATCACTGCCGATACATTTCAAAGAAGCCCGAGCAATCTCTCTCTCTCTCTCTCTCTCTCTCTCTTTACGCGTCCTAGTTCGCATCCAAAACTAGGTGGTTCCACAAATTTGTGTAGGGTTAGGTTGCGGGTTTGTGTGTGTGTGTTTGTTGTTTTTTTTCCAACCCCAACCCAATTGAGCAACACGGGAGCATAGATGAGTGCTTAGAGGCCACTCTTCTTGTTGCCCATCCCGGACCGTCTCAAATTGGTGCCCCTACTGAGGAACCAACTTGTGTATCTTTTTGTGTAGGATCAATCTTTAGAATAGTCAAGTAGTTTGCATGCATCACGAGAATTTGTATGATCCTTTCATTCCGATTGCAAGGCAAAAGGTACACATAATTGTTAGTACCAAGTTGTAATTTCAACGTGTAATTTGTAGAATTTTAGGTTCTCTTAGGTTATCCGAAATAAACGCTTCGGTAAATCCTTTTATTTGGCCTCTCATTAGAGACAACCTTAGTTTGGACGTCTATATTTTTGTTTTGTTTTAAGAATTAGGTCATGCATAGACCATGGATAATGGCCCAGGAATAGAGGTTTTCCCCTTTCATTTCACTCCACACATTAGAGTAAACATTTCAATTAGTAGAAAAATCCATTTTCAACAACGTATGGTGTTCATGTTTGGTGCCCAAAGAGTAGGAGAAATTCTCGCATCACCAAACCCTGTCATTCTACCTCTTATTGATTATCATAGGTCATTTGATGTGAATATTTTTATTTTGTTGTAGATAGATTGCAATTAAGAAAATATTATTGTGTAAATATTTTAAAGAAAGAAAAAAACAAAAACATGCGTCACTTTGAAATCAGTTCAATGGAGAGCCAACGCCAAATGTCTAGATATCCTCTTTTCTTTGGAGAGCTTGGAGAGGATGCAAAATTATTTTTAGCAAATTTCAAGATGTCTTGCTATATCAAGAGGATAATAACTGATCAAGAACGTGTAGAAATGTCTAAGGTGGTCCTTAGGAAAGATGCTAGTACTTGGTTTGACTCTTTGCCTGAGGAAGTTAAGGGGAATTACACGGAAGTTTTGAATCATTTCAAAAAATACTTCTTCAATCCCAAAACACTAAAAAATTATGGCAAGACATTTTTTCTCATAAGCAAAAAGACTTAGATGACTACTACTTGTATAAGCAAGAGTTTCTACGTATTTGGGCTCTATGGATACGAAATGTTGCTAACCCTGGTGATGGTGCAGAATTTCTAAAGAAGGAGAGGTTCATAGCTGGACTCTATCCTGACCTTAAGGTAAAAGTTAAGGCAGGTGCACCTGCTACTTTTGATCCAGCGAAAACTAGGGCTGTTGAGAAGTATAGGATAATGAAGTGCTTAAGGAGAGAGGTTCCAATAGAAGGTCTTAGACCCAAAGGTAAGTCACAAGCATCAACATCTAGGGAGCTTCTTGAGGTAACAGCTGAAGTAATCGAGAAGTTAAATGAATCTAGTTTAAGTAGCCTGTCAATTCACCTTGCACAAGCCATAGGTCCAAAGGCACAAGCAAAGAAGTATGAAGAGCGAGATCCACGACCTAGAAGAGTCTTACAATGTTGAAATTGCGGAGAGTCTAGACATGGGATGTATAATTGTCTGGCCCCGTGGGGAGCCAAGGACACCTAACTTGAATTACCCAGTGATGCATGTAGGTGAAGGAACTATTCAGCAACCACGGCTTCTACAAAGGCCAAATGGAGCAAGACCACCTCCACAAGGAGTGGAAGGAGCTCCACCTTTGCTAGACCCAAATGTGCATGTGGTAGAGGTGACAAATTCAAAAGAGGTTCACATGGAAGCAAATGGCATTAAGAGTGGCCGTGGAAAAGGGAAGGAAAAATAAGGAGTCACGTCACAAAGTGATCATGGATGAGAAAAGAAGGCAAAGGAGACCAAGGAAACCAAGAGGACTCGACGTCGTATCAACCTCCAAGACTTCCCTCTTGGACATGGTATGGCTCCATACAACTTGTTGGAAGACATGAAAGGTAAGGGTCCTGATATCTCATAGAAGTCATGGGGGTAAGGTTTAAGCCAAATAACCAAGAGACCTCTTGCCCAGGCTTGGAAGAGGTAGGTTCCCAAGAGAACCAAAAAGTGGAAGATGAAAGAATGTTAGAAGGTATGTTATCTACAACACTTACAAAGGATGAAAGAGAGGAGCTCAAAGGTGTGTTAACACTAGGTTGGTAATGGAACACTTTTATGTCCTGGGACACTTTTATGTCCTCTTAAGTGACCATTTTCCTTGAATTATGTCAAGAGTTTCAAAATGGATTTTGAGGTGCTATCTATCTTGAAAGTTGTCTCATGAGCTAAAAAAAACTCGACATTTTTTTGGAATATCAATTCCATCTTTAACCTTGTCCTTGCACAACATTTCACAACCTAAACTGTGTGAAAAAACGGGTCCTGTTTTTGGCATTTTTCAACTTTTTGCAACTATACCACTCTAGAACTCATGTTTATGAGGTCTATAATGATAGAGAACTATCTTTAGTAGTCCTCAACATGTCCTGATGCTACTAGGGAGAAATAAATGTTAAAGTTGTAAGTTATGACCAAATTACAAAAATTATCAAATCCTGGTTTTTCGCCAATTTTAGCTCTTCTATGATTTTTTTGGTGGCTTTCATGATATCCAAATGCAGTTTTGATTTTCTATGTCCCATATTGTAACATAAAGCTAATATTCCTTGAGTTTTGGGGCACCTAATACCCTATTTTTCATAGTAGACAACGATGGTTTATTTTTTCAATTATAGAAGAAAACGAAACATTCTAGTATATCAAGTATAGCTTTTTCAATATTGTTAGTTTCTTGTGACAACTACATGCATTTTGTAGGTAGTAACCATATCTAGTCATAAGGATCAAATTTGGCTAGATATTGAATAGTTTCTATGGGATTCTACAACTCATAATGTTGAACCCAGTTTTTTCATGTTTGCTGTATTTAGCACTTCATCTTTGTCCCCAAGATTCCCCTTGGTAAGAGATGTATTATTCTTTTGACATGCTCCATGGATCCTTATGAACCTAAAGGACAATAGGGAACTAAGAAAACATGCATATATTATTTGTATTGAGCGTGGCTATAGAAACTTTGATGATAGGTTTGCAGAATGATAAAAATTCAACTTTCTTGTACCTATTTCTTTTGGCAAAACAAAAAATAGTGAGTGAGAAGCAATCATATGTTCTAATCACCAAACCATTGAAGTTAACTAGGGAATTTATCTCAAGTCCTACAAAAATCCCTAATCTTATTTTATGCAACAAAACGCAAGAAATGACTGTTTTGATGAAAATGTACTGGTCCATCAACTTTGGAGGCTTGGTGTGACCAAAAGATGAGAAATTTTACAAGTTTATTATTTTTTTCATGTGTAGTAGGCCTTGAACTATAACCTCATGAAAGGATTTTACAAAATGAGTGGATCTACTATGGTTTTGGAGGTTTTTTTCAAAACCCTGAAAGGACACTTTTATGTCCTGTTAGGTTACCAACCTAGTGTTAAGGAAATTTCCTAGGATTTTTGCTAAAGACTACACCGATGTGCGTGGAGTAGATGTTGTTCAACACAAAATTGAGATGAAGACAGAGGCCACACCTAAAGCTCAGAAGCTACGAAGGCTAGGAGTCATCAAGGAGGAGGCTTTACTCAAGGAGTTAAGAAAGCTTCTAGCAGCAGGTTTCATTTATCCAGTGGAGAATTCAGAGTGGGTCTCTCCCATTGTTGTCACTCCTAAGAAAAACGGCAAGTGGAGGGTGTGTGTGGATTACCGTCCACTCAATGAGGAAACAAAAAGAGATCACTTTCCCCTCCCATTTCAGGATGAGATACTAAATGAGGTAGCTGGTCATGAGAAGTACACTGTGTGTGATGGCTACTCGGGTTACTTTTAAGGTGGAAGATAGTGTGCGTGCACAATTGGGAGGGATCCTTACTTATAGGGTACATGAGAAGGAGATTAAGGTGCCTGAAATAAAAACCCTACCATTGCCACCACCAAAAAATATTCCTAATTCCTTTACCTTGTTCTTTGATGGAGCTTTTCGACGAGCCATAGGAAAAGCAGGGGGAGGGCTAGTGTTGCTCAAGCCAAGTGGGGAGGTGGTCATGAAAGAGAACGTCAATCTACCAGGTTCAACTAGCAACAATGAGGCATTGGCCAAGGTATACAACGTTTCATGGTAAAAGGGGATGCACTTCTCATTGTGAAGCAAATTTTAGACATTTGGGCATGCAAGAATGAAAGCCTAATGACAAAAGTTCATGCCATTCGTAGATTCTTTAATGAGATTGAAGAAGTGCAACTATATCCTATTTCCTAGGAAACAAAATGAAGATGCCGATTTACTTGCACAACAAGCAGTTACATGTGTTGAGATAGAAGTGTAGGTCATCATGGTGGCGTTGTTAAGCAACCGAGATACCAGGTATTGGTATCTCTTTAATGAGATTGAAGAAGTGCAACTATATCATATTCCTAGGAAACAAAATGAAGATGTCGATTTACTTGCACAACAAGCAGTTACATGTGTTGAGAAAGAAGTGCAGGTCATCATGGTGGCAGCGCTGTTAAGCAACCGAGATATAAGGTATTGGAGTCATTGACTCCCATTATTGGCTACATTTTGGAGGGTGAGTTTTCACAAGACTTCACGAAGGCTCAGAAGAGGAGACTCATGAAGAAGGCAAGTGCGTATCTCTTCCTAGAAGGATCCCTCTATCAAAGAGGGAGGGATCAAGTGTGCACAAGAGTACCAACTATTGAGGAGATCCCAGCCATTATAAAAGGTTTGCATGAAGAAACATGTGGTGGTCATTTTGCCCAAGAATTAACTGTGAAGAAGATTTGCTTGCGGGGTATGTTTGGCTAGGCTTGCATGTGGATGTCCAACATTGGTATAAAAGTTGTCACAATTGTCAGGTAAATGGGAATAGAAGATTGGTTTATGGTCCAAGGCAAATCGTGCTTGCAAATGGACCCTTTGAAAAGTGGGGCACTGATGCTATGGGTCCTCTGCCTAGGACAAAAAATGGTAAACTCTACATTCTAGTGGCTGTAGACTATATGACTAGGTGGGTGGAAGCACAAAGTGTGGCAAAGGTAAACGAGAGGATAGTGAGCAAATTTGTCTACACTCACATTTGTTGTAGATTTGGCACACCTTTGGAGATTGTTTCCGATAATGGTCCAGGGTTTAGAAAGGGCTTGCTCACAGAAGTCTGTGAAGAACTTCACATTCTACATCGTCACAATACACCCTACTATCCCCAGTGAAATGGTTTGGTAGAAAAAGCTAATGGTGTCATTGCAAGCATCATTAGAAAGATGGTGAAAAACAAGACAAAGTTGTGGGACAACTTCTTGAATGGTGCCTTGTGGGCGTATCGAACCACATATAGGGAAGCCATAGAGTTCACACCATTTTACTTGGTCTATGGTCAAGAGGCTTTACAACCCATCGAGCTCAACATGTTAGTCGTCTATCCCCAGCAATTTGGCATTGGTTACATGCCTTACACCAATATTGGACATCACGATGTAAGCTCGGCCAAATAAACCCTACTTGTAAAATCTTCCTACCTGTAATATCTTGAGAAAAGTGACCACCACAGACATCATCACATTGACATGAAAGAAGAATTTTCTTTATCTCTTGCACACCTGGTACTCTCCTAAAGACCAAATCTTTCCCTTTGTGATATAAATCATCCTCGATCAACTGGTAAGGTGTGGCCTTCTTAACTAATCTATGTCTTTGCACCTTGTCTAAGTGTTTGGGACACTCACCTGCTTGTAGAAAGAAAATAATGTCTTTTAGCTCCTCTTGACCTTGATATTTGGGTTCATATAGTTTCACACCTCCTATCGCCATTTGAAGCTTTTAATTTGTGAGTAAGTCTGCTTCCTTGTTATGAGTTCTCACAATGTGTTGTACCCGTGTTGCTTTAAAACCCTTCATCAAAGCTCTTACACTACTAAGCCACTCAAACAATATATGATTCTTGCACCTCGAAGTCCCTTGGATTTTCCTGACCACTAGCAAAGAATCTTTGTATGCCTAATTCTTTGCATTCTTCTAACCCAAGGGTTAGAGCAGCATACTCAGCCTCATAGTTAGAGTGAACATTGGGTAGAGTGATACATTTTCTAACCATTACCTCCTTTTGTGGATTCAAAATGATGATCCCCTCTGCTGCTTTTTCTTGTTGGCGTTGATAAGCTCCGTCAAAGCATAAAGTATGGGCATTATCAATCTCCTTCACTTTGAACTGTTTTGAGCCTTCCTCTCTTTGTAGTCGTGATCCTTCCCTTTCTCTCACTTTGTAGGTGAGAATGTCTGCAAGTCCTGCTCTTGTGCTATCTTCTACAAGGAAAGTGTATTCAAATTCTTGGAGTTCAAGCACCCACTTTGCTATTCTAGATTAGAGGCTCATGTGTTGTACTACATATGGTAGATTGTGCTCTAAGGTGAGAAAAACAAATGGCACAGGAAGAAGATACGATTGAAACTTCCTTACCGCAAACAAGATTGCAAAGACCACTTTCTCCATTTCAGTGTATCCCTTCTCGGCCGGAGTCATGACCTTGATTGCAAAATAGATCGGCCTCATGTATGATGTTTTAGGATCTTTTTGCATCAAAACAACACCAATTCCTTCAAAACCTACACTTGGAGTGACATGGTAGGTCTCCTTTGGATCTGGTGGCATTAGGATTAGGAGAGAGCTAAGAATTCCCTTCACTTCCTCAAAACATTTTGCATGTTCCCTCCCCCATTCAAATGCAGATTGGTTTGTCAACGTATGAAAAGGGGCGATGGCTTCTGCTAGGAGATGGATGAAGCGAGACATGTACCTCACTTTGTGGTTGAAGGTCATTAGCTCCTTAGTTGTTGTTGGTGGAGATAATGACAAAAGGGCCTCTACTTTAGAGGGATCCACTTGAATTCCTTGTGAAGAAACCACATGGCCTAGAAAAACCACCTGAGATTCACCGATATGACACTTCTCTGGGTTGATTTGTCCCCCAAATTGATGGATCCTCTTAAGCCCCTCTTCAACCTTTTGACAGTGAAGTGATCACAACTATAAATACAGAAATCATCCATAAAGACTCTTATAGATTTTCCAAAGAATGGTTGAAGTACAAATATTGTGAATCTCATGAAGGTGCTAGGAGCATTGGTGAGCCGAAAAGGCATTACTCTGAATGCAAAACATCCCCAAGGTGTGATGAAGGTGGTTTTTGGTTGGTCCTCTTCTTCTATTCTAATTTGAAAATATCCTGAATACCCATCACACACAGTGTAGCATTCATGACCTGCTACTTCATTCAAAATTTCATCTTAGAAAGGGAGAGGGAAGTGGTCCCTCTTTGTCGCAGCATTGAGGGGTTTGTAATCCACGCAGACCCTCCACTTACCATTCTTCTTGGGAGTGACTACAATAGGTGATACCCATTCGGAGTTGGATACTGGATAGATGAAGCCAGGCTTCAAGAGTCGATTCACTTCTTGTAGGAGATCCTTTTGTTGCACAGATCCTAGTCGCCTTAACTTTTGAGCCACGGGTTTGGTCCCTGGTTTCAATTCAATTCGATTCTCTATTACATCTACACCTCTTATTTGTGAGTAGTCAATGATAAACAAATTGGGATACCTTCTTAACATATTGATGTAGGACCTCTTCTCCTCACAAGTAAGATCTTTTGCAAGCATCTTCTCAAATCCTTCTTCAAGGTGGTGGCATCTTTCATCCCCTTGTGTGTGCTTGTCTGTTGGCTTTTCTTCAACGGAAACATCTTCGGTGTTAGCGTTAAATACAATTACCATTACCTCCAAAGAAGACTCCTCTTCTCACTGGTTGATGCACTGGTTGATGCTTCCTCATCACTTGAGTAAGGACTCTCCTCCTCGCTCTCTTCATCTGCCGTGGTTTCATAGTTGATATCTAGTTGCTGACGGGAGCAAAGCGAACCCGGAACCCCGACGGCCTCTAAAACACCAGGGACCGAATGGCGCGCCTCGAGCCTGTCATGGTAAAGCAAACAGGGGGCACCACCTAGCTTCAGCGGCTAGGACGCAAACAACACACCACCATAACAAAGTTTTCATCCAAGAGAGATGGATGCTTGGGAGTAATGATGAAGAGGAAAGGGAATGAGATCAAGTGAGAGAGAGAGAGAGAGAGAGAGAGAGAGAGAGAGAGAGAGAGAGAGAGTGAGGGAGGGGGTATAGCGGCTTAGTACTTAGGCACCACAAAAGGATGGCGAATCCGCACACCCTTCACACATACACAAGCTCACTCCAAAACACAAGACTAGGTGGCGATTCCACACACCTCACATGGGCAAAACATTGCAAGAAAACATACTCACAAAACCTCAAGCTTTATTTAGAGAATAAGGCAATGAAATGGGGAGCATAGGGTAGGGGAATGAGAAGGGAGAGAGTGGTAGAGCACATGGCGGATAGGTGGGAGTTGATGGCGAAGACTCGCACGAGGATTATCGCCATCATCCTTCATTTAGTTTCCCTTCATCTTCCATAGCCAAGGGTGTAGAGGTCATGCTCAAGACAAGCATGGTGATTGCGGTGATGGTGATGGTGTGTGTGTGTGTGTGTGTGCACTAGGCACACACAGTGCATAGTGTGTTCTTTGGTGATGTTGTGTGTCTTTAGTGTGATGGTGACCCCTCTTTATATAGGGGAGGAGGGGGGGGGAAATTCTAGAATTTAAAAATGAAGAAATCATTATCTACATAGGCCATGTGACTGTGGGCCCCACTTGTCTGGCTGTGTGTATATGTGCCAGAACAGCAGTCTCATGAGAGAGAGATGGGTTGATGAAAAAAAGTGAGAGGTGACATGGAGAAAAAAGTAATTACAAGAGGGGAGAGAGGGGAGTGTGCTGAGAGGTGAATCTGTGTGCAGATGTGTGTGAACACAAGAAAAATCAGGTAACCACCGAGTGGGGATGGGTCTGTGGGTACCTTTTTTCAGTGAAACTGAGTGTGTGTGAGTGTGGGGGAGGTTATTTACCTACAAGACAAGAGACATGGCGCCCTTTAGAGAGAGAGTGGGGTATTTGGGTCATGGGATATGATAGGAGAGAGAAAGAGGGGGTGGGGTATACTATTTTGGAAGATAGGGTAAGTTGCATGTGAGTTAGGGTGCATTATTGGTGAGTTATAATGCATTATTGGTGAGAGGTGGGGTAGCTTGAGGGGAGAGAGAAAGGAGAAAGGACAAGGGGAAGAGAGAGGGGTTGACCTTTTGAGTGGAGAGGAAAAGGGACACCCGGCGGGGCAACAATGAAGAAAAAGGAGGCAAGGTGGGGATGGGCTACCCCGCAGGCATGAGGTGGCCTATTTTACCTTTCTTATATATTTACATAATCATACTTTATTTTTTCTTACTTTTTTCAATGCCGTTTATCACTCCCTCCATAAGAGGGGGTTTTCATGGGGTGGGGACGAGAGAAGAGGGGTATGGGAGCTTGGCTTGTGAAAAGCCCCCATCATTAGCCCTCCCCTTTTGGCTAGAGGCATTCATGTCTCTAGCTCATCTGTTTGATCATTATCGTCGGAGGTGGCGGTTGATGGTATGTCCTCATCTGGAATGTTAATTGGTGGAGCCTGGTCAAATCGAAGAAAATAAGGTTTAAGTCGCCAACCATTTACCCTAGTTTTATGAAGTTTTCCATCAGCCTCCATAAGCTGGTAGCTTCCATTGGCATACTTTTTCCTGACGATGAAAGAACCTTCCCATTGGAGTAGGAGTTTCTTATCCTTGCGCGTGTCAAAGCGATTGTCGTAGCGAAGCACCAACATTCCTTTCTTCAATTTTTTTTTCCGGAGATGCTCGTTAAAGCTAAGTCATCTATGCTCTCCTTGTGCTGCATAATAATTTATTGCTTCTTCTCTATCCAGCTGCAGTCTTTCCAAGTTGATGATGTGATCTCTCAAATGCATGTTGGGCTGTTGAAGCTGGCTTGCCATTACTCTGAGACTTTGTAGTTGCACTTCAATGGGCAAGATTGCTTCCTTACCAAATACTAGATGATACGGTGTGAATCCCAAGGATGTACGAAATGAAGTTCTGTAGGCCCATAAAGCTGGTAGTAGATACTTATCCCAGTCTCCAGGATGATTGTTTACCTTCTTGGTAATAATTTTAGAAACCATTCCATTTACCTTTTCAACTAGGCCATTACATTGAGGGTAATATGGTGAAGAGTGCCTCCTTGTAATGCCCAGTTTCTGCATTAATTCTCCTACCAAGTCTGCTCTGAAACCTGGCCCTCTATCAGAGATGATCTCTAAAGGTGTGCCAAACCTACATCATATGTGCTCGTAGATAAATTTAGCTACCTCTACCGCTGTGATTCTAGTGGTGGCTGTAGCCTCTGCCCATCTAGTCATGTAGTCGACCCCCATGATAATGTAGAATTTTCCTGAGTTGGCCCTAGGTAATGGCCTCAATACCCCATTTTTCAAATGGGCCATATGAGAGAATAGGTGTCTGTGGTTCAGGCATAAGTGACCTAGTGCCGGCCTTTTGGCACAACTTACACGTTTTGCACCAATGGTGTACATCACGGTTGAGGCTAGGCCATATGAAGCCTGCCTGCAAGATTTTCCTACTTGTTATGTCTAGGGAAAAGTGACCACCACAAACCCCGTCGTGACAACTAGCAATTACTCCCGTGATTTCCTGAGAGAGAGGGACCTTCCTGAGTATTTGGTCCTTACCCTTACAGTACAAACCATCATTGATGAGTCGATACCTTGTGGCCTTCCGCGTCAGCCATTGCTTCTGTCCCTTTGTTAAATCTGATGGGCATTCCCCTGTTTCCAAAAAATGCATGATGTTAGGCAAGGCATCGCTTCCTTGAAATAGAGGGAGCTTTAGTTTTATTGCTCCAACCACCACTTCCTGTAGTCTTTCACTTGCTAGGGCATCTGCTTCTTGGTTTTGAGCCCTTGGGATATGATGTATTTGAACTTCTTCAAACTTACCCAACAAGGTTTTTACACCACCTAAGTGAGTCCTTAAACTAGGATTCTTGCATGTCCATGCTCCATTTACTTGCCTTATCAGAAGTAGAGCATCCCTAAATACATTAAGGCATTGTACACCTTGCGAGATGCACCATTGTAGACCCTTGGTTAGTGCTGCATACTCAGCTTCATTGTTAGAATGTGAATCTAACAATTGGCCCAACGAAAGTACCTTTGTCCCTTTGTCATCAAAGACCACTATGCCTGCAGCTGATTTATCGGACGCTCGCTTGTAGGCTCCATCAAAGTAGAGAGAGTATGCTCCTTCTACCATCGGTGGTACTGAAGGTAATCGGAATTCTCCTTCCTTAGATTGCTTCTCCTTCCTTTCAAAGACCTGGTAGGTCATGAGTCCCCCCAAACTTGCCCTTGTCGTGCTTTCTACTTGTACCGTGTAGTCAAACTCTTGCAGACGAACTAGCCATTTAGTAATTCTAGCAGACACATCCATGTGTTGTACAACATAGGGAAATATTTCATCCGTGGTTAGAATCACAAATTGCTTAGGCATCAAATATGACCTAAACTTTGTAGTTGCAAATCTAAGAGCTAGGACTAAGTGTTCCACATGGGTGAAACCTTTCTCTCCTGCTGTCATCATTCGAGTAGAGAAGTAGATTGGCCTCATGAAAGATGTCGTCGTATCCTTTTGGAGTAGCACAGCCCCCAATGAGTCATCACCAACACTTGAGGTGACATAGAATTTTTCATCCCACTTAGGTGGTGAGATAGTTGGCAGAGTGGCTAAGACCTCCTTTACCTTGTTGTAGTGATGTTCGCTTTCCTCGTCTCAAGTGAAAGTTGTTCTTTGAGTGAGTTGTTGCAGTGGTAGAACAAGTTGTGATAGTAGATGTATGAATCTACTTAAGTACCTCACCTTCTGTAGAAAAGAGACCAGTTGACGTGCGGTCGTTGGTGAAGGTAGGGCTATGAGTGCGGACACCTTACTTGGGTCGGCGTTGATACCTTTTGTTGAAATTTCATGGCCTAGTAGAATGACTTTACTCTCCCCAATGTGACATTTATCCACATTTAATTGCCTGCCTAGGCTCTGCGACCTGGCCAAACCTTCAGTTACCTTTTCTAAATGTGAAATACGGGAGCTATATATACAAAAATCATCAATGCACACTCTTATGGATGTTCCAAAGAATGGTTGAAAAACATATGTGACATATCTTTGGAATGTGGCAGGTGCATTTGTGAGACCAAATGGCATAACCCTGTATGCAAAACAACCCCATGGCGTGATAAAAGTGGTTTTTAGCTGATCTTCCAAGGCTATGTATATTTGAAAGTATCCAGAATAACCATCACAGAGGGTATAGCATTCAAAACCCGCTACTTCATTCAGAATTTCATCCAAGAAAGGGAGAGGAAAGTGGACCTCTCTCTTTGTAGCTGCATTTAGTGGTTTGTAGTCAACACAGACCCTCCACTTACCATTCTTTTTAGGCGTCACCACTACGGGTGACACCCATTCTGAGTTTTCTACAGGATAGATGAATCCCGCCTCCAGTAGTTTCCTTACCTCGACCAAGAGTGCCTTTTCTTGTATGACCCCCAGTCGTCGTAGCTTTTGCACAACTGGTTTTACCCCTTCCTTCAGCTTAATATGATGTTCCACCACTGTAATGCCTCTGATTCTTTCATAGTTGTCAATGAGCAGGTTAGGAAATCCCATCAACATTTGCAAAAAACTATCTTTCTCCTCAAGTGTTAATTCCGTAGACAACATACCCTTCAACCTACTTCCTCTTAGGCCAAGTGATTTTCTCTCCTCTTCATTGGGTTGCCCTTTTGGTGATGGATCACCAGTTGTGCTTACCCTTTGTGGATCCTTCATAATGATACCCATCACATCGATGGAACTGTCACTTTCGTCGGTGGATGTGGTCTCCTCCTCAGAACTGGAAGATTCGCTAGTGGTTTCATCTGCCGATGTTTCCAGATTCATTTGCTTCTGCTTGCCAATCCTCATGTCGTAGTAGATTGTCTCCCCTTTCTTACCGGTCATGCGTAGAAGGCCAGTACCCCAGTCCTTTTTTGCCTTCATGGCCATCAACCATGGCCTTCCCAAAATTAGTGGATAGCCCTCCCCCTTAGTAGGTATTACAAAAACATCTACCTCTACCTCAGTGTTGAAAGCTTTGATTTTCACGGCACTTACCACACCCACACACTTTACTTTTGCGTTGTTTGCCATCTTTGCCTTGCATGGAGAAGGCCTGTCAAACTCGAGCCATAATCGAAGCATCATAGCTTCGCTCATTACACAGATTTGTGCACCTCCATCAATGTAGGTGTTTCCAAACCTCTTTCCTTTTATGTTTACGTCGACAATTGGAAGGATGTCATCCATGTTGCATCCCGAAATTGCTCCGGCTACCTTTGTTTTGGAGCGTCTTGTACTTACCATTTTAGACCATTGTCACCTTACTTTTGGTGCAAGATGTAGCAGTTGTGGCCATGTAATCTTCGGTCCTTGCTCTGCCATATCCAATGTTAGATCATAGGGCTTAGAAATTTCCCCTAGCTGGAAGTCGGTGATGCCCAATTTCTGTCGTGGCCTGGATGGCCTCTTGCTAGTTTCTCCTCTCATGCTTCTCTCATCATCTGATTGTGTAGCCTTCTCCCTCCTAGCTCTTTTCACAGTCATGGCTTCAAGTGGTTCTAAAAAGGTTACCTTCTCCTTACCCTTGTCCCTCTCCTTTGCTCTGGGTGGATCCACTACTACTACTTTTGCTCTCTCTTCTAGCCTTATGATGTTTACAGGGCGATCAGGTGGTGGGGCTGGTGGAAGAGGTGGAATGGATGCTTGTAGTGGTGTCTGGGGTGGACGTAGAATTTGTGTTGGTGGGGGTGGTTCTCGGGGTGGGGGTGTTCTTTCTCTAGGGGGTGACAGTTGGTTCCTTCTACCTCCTCTATTATAGTTTTGTCGTGGTTTGGGACAGTAGTACATACCGTGACCGTCTTCTCCGCAGTTGTAGCAATGATACTCCCTGTTTTTTCATCGTGCTCTTCCAGGGTCTTGATCTCTTTCTTGACTCCTCCCTTGCTGTATTAAGTGGACAGACAAATTCTGCAGTTGGTCAGTAACATGAGCCAACATATCTTGTTGGTCATCTCTTACCCCAAGAGCTGGTGGTGGTGGTATGGTGGTTGTTGTAGTTGCTGGTCAACGCGATGTTCCTGCTTCTGTTGACACGGTTTCTTTGGCTTTCATTCGCAGCTTCTTGTCCTTAAGGCGAGCAATCTCAACGGCTAACTTGTACGTAGCCGGGAATCTACCTTTCACCTTCTCCTTGAGAAGCGGCCATAAGCCATGCGTGAACCGATCTTTTTTTAGGAAATCGGGTGCGGCTTCCCCCCTTGCCAGTGACTCAACCCACCGTTCCCACAAATCCACAAATTTGGACTCATAGGTGGCATATTCTAAAAGACCCTCCTGCTTCAAGTCTCTCAACTTGTCCCACAACTTTTTTGAAGTGGTACCTCCCCCAAAGCGCCTCTTAAAAGCGGTTTTTAAGGGTTCCTAGTCATCCTTGGTTGCTTGTGGAAGTGCATTGTACCATGATCTAGCTTCTAGCTTCATGAGATGCTTAAAGATTCTAACCCGGGACTCATCCGTATCTTTGTTGCTCACTACACATGGTACTTCAAAGTCATCTAGGAAGTCTGTTACCAAATCCTCCCCCTTCTTTCCTTTAAATGTTGGAAATGCTATAACTTGCCATGATTACTGAGAGAGAGCTAGAAAGACACACTGCTTAACTTGCAAAAGTTTTTTTCTTCTTTACCAGAGGGACGTGTATACTCTCTTATTACTAGGACATAGATTAAAACTTTCAAACGGTACATTGCCTTGTACCAAAGGTAGGACAAATGGTTGATCCGATGCCAGAACGTCCAAAAACCGCTCCCCACCGACATGGTGTCAATGACGTGTTGGTAGTGAGCCTTCAAATCCAGTATTACCTTGATTGAGCGTACACGTGTTGGTATGTGTGATCTGTCTTGAGGTAGGTTGTACTGATTCATGTGAAGCTTAGAGGTGCTTAGTCACTGTCCAAGCTTGTGGGAGAGGGTGGTGTTCTTTCCTGAAACAAACTCAGCAGATCCCTAGTTTCTCTAGTGAGAGTGTGAGCCAATGCTTCCGTTATCTGTGCTGCAGCATAAGGTGCGACTTGAAAACTGACTGTGATAATTACCTCGGTGACTTGAGTTACCCGATTCTCAAAGTAGAATAGTGTTGATTCTCTATTGTGTAGAGCTCCTTCCATTTTGTTGTTGTGGGTTGGTTGTAGGTTGCGGACATGGTTTTGACCTTCTCCTTCTTCTTCTTGGCACTTGGCCTATGTATATCGACTGGGTTTGGCGTGTTGGTTGACTCTCCCACTGCAAACGATTACCGTTACCCTGGCACTCGAGCTTCAATGGAGATGCGGAGTTCGTCTCTAGTTGTGCTTGGAGCTCTTCTTCTTCTGTCGTCCAATTAGCAAATCCTGCTAGCCATTCATCCATTCACTATTGTTTAAGGGTTTTAGTCTTGTAAACTGAAGGGTTTCATGAAAAGATCCTCAGTGGGGCACCAAATGACGGGAGCAAAGCGAACCCCGAACCCGAACCCCGACGGCCTCTAAAACACCGGGGACCGAATGGCGCACTCGAGCCTGTCATGGTAAAAAGCAAACAGGTGGCACCACCTAGCTTCAGCAGCTAGGGCGCAAACAACACACCACCAAACAAAGTTTTCATCCAAGAGAGATGGATGCTTGGGAGTAATGATGAAGAGGAGAAAGGGAATGAGATATGTGAGAGAGAGAGGGAGTGAGAGAGAGGAGGAGAGAAGAGGAGAGAAGGAGAGAGAGAGAGAGAGAGAGTGTGAGGGAGGGGGTATAGCGGCTTAGTACTTAGGCACCACAAAAGGATGGCGAATCCGCACACCCTTCACACATACACAAGCTCACTCCAAAACACAAGACTAGGTGGCGATTCTGCACACCTCACATGGGCAAAACATTGCAAGAAAACATACTCACAAAACCTCAAGCTTTATTTAGAGAATAAGGCAATGAAATGGGGAGCATAGGGTAGGGGAATGAGAAGGGAGAGAGTGGTAGAGCACATGGCGGATAGGTGGGAGTTGATGGCGAAGACTCGCACGAGGATTATGGCCATCATCCTTCATTTAGTTGCCCTTCATCTTCCATAGCCAAGGGTGTAGAGGTCATGCTCAAGACAAGCATGGTGATTGCGGTGATGGTGATGGTGTGTGTGTACTGTGTGTGTGTGCACTAGGCACACACAGTGCATAGTGTGTTCTTTGGTGATGTTGTGTGTCTTTAGTGTGATGGTGACCCCTCTTTATATAGGGGAGGAGGGGGGAGAAATTCTAGAATTTAGAAATGAAGAAATCATTATCTACATAGGCCATGTGACTGTGGGCCCCACTTGTCTGGCTGTGTGTATATGTGCCAGAACAGCAGTCTCATGAGAGAGAGACTAAGAGAGAGAGATGGGTTGATGAAAAAAAGTGAGAGGTGACATGGAGAATAAAGTAATTACAAGAGGGGAGTGTGCTCAGAGGTGAATCTGTGTGTAGATGTGTGTGAACACAAGAAAAATTAGGTAACCACCGGGTGGGGATGGGTCTGTGGGCACCTTTTTTCAGTGAAACTGAGTGTGTGTGAGTGTGGGGGAGGTTATTTAGCTACAAGACAAGAGACATGGCGCCCTTTAGAGAGAGAGGGGGGTATTTGGGTCATGGGATATGATAGGAGAGAGAAAGAGGGGGTGGGGTATACTATTTTGGAAGATAGGGTAAGTTGCATGTGAGTTAGGGTGCATTATTGGTGAGTTATAATGCATTATTGGTGAGAGGTGGGGTAGCTTGAGGGGAGAGAGAAAGGAGAAAGGACAAGGGGAAGAGAGAGGGGTTGACCTTTTGAGTGGAGGAGAGGAAAAGGGACACCCGGCGGGGCAACAGTGAAGAAAAAGGAGGCAAGGTGGGGATGGGCTACCCCGCAGGCATGAGGTGGCCTATTTTACCTTTCTTATATATTTACATAATCATACTTTATTTTTTCTTACTTTTTCTAATGACTTTTATCACTCCCTCCATAAGAGGGGGTTTTCATGGGGTGGGGATGAGAGAAGAGGGGTATGGGAGCTTGGCTTGTGAAAAGCCCCCATCATTGCTTTCCTTCTCCACTATCATACACCACTGGTTGACCCTTCTTAAGAATCAAACGACCACTTCCCCATTTTTTATCTACATTCACAACAATGAGCCAAGGCCTCCCTAGGATGATGGGATAGCCCTCCCCCTTAGCTGGCATGACATACATATCCACTCGTGCATCTATGTTACATACAGAGACTTTTACATTTTCAATGATCCCCAAACACTTTACACCTGAGTTGTTGGCTAGCCTAGCTTGACAATTAGAGGACTTTGTAATTTCAAGCCCTAACCTGTTCATTGATTTTTCCATGCTCACACACATTTGAGATCCACCATCAACATATACATTAAACACCTTTTTACCCCTTATGTAATCATACACAATTGGTTCCACATCTTTTTGTAGCTTTGAGGCCACAACCTTAATGGCAAGATTTGCTTTCTTCTTTGGAATTCTTGTACTTACCAACTTTGGCCATTGCCTTCTTACTTTGGCTGATAGGTGTAGAAGTTGAGGCCATGAAATGTTTGGCTTTTGGGTTTGTAAATCCTCCAAGATATTGTAGGGCTCTAGCTCCTTTCCCAATGGGAAGTCGTTGATACCAATTTCCCTTCGCCTTGATCTTTTCTTCCTGCTACTTTCAGCTTCTTCCATCTTTGAATTCTTCTTCTTGTCCCTTCTGGCTGAGTTTGTTCCTTCACTTCTCATGTCTTCATCCTTATCATGTGCTCTTGTGCGTTTTTCTGCCGGCATAACATCAAAGTTTAGAGTATGCTCATCTATTACCTCTTCTAGCTCGATGATGTTGACTCCTCTTTCTTCCTCCTCATGTGGGACGGGAGGTATATTTGCTGGTTGTGGTGGTCGACGAAGGATTTGTGGTCCTTGAGCTAGTTCTTACTGCATAATGAGAGGAGGCAGTCTAGGGGGCTATATGTCTCCCGGAAGTCGCCTTGGATGTGGAAAATTGTACATTCCATGGACCATTTCATTGCAATTCCAAAATCGCAACACTTGAGCTTTTCTTTCTTGATTGCGATTCCCTTCTCTTGGTTGTCGTTGTTGAGGTAGGCTCTGTACTAGATTCAAAGTGAGGTTCTCAAGCTATTGAGTTAGCCTTTGTAAAACCTATTGTTGAGAGTTATCTCCTATTTGTGAAGATTGTGCAAGAGGGGTCCTAATTGGTGCTTCCATGGTTTGTGAAGACTCCCTCTCACTCACTTCATTCAAACCCCTTGCTCTATGTGCTTGGAAGTGTCGTTTTCTAAACTTGATGATGGCTACCTCACGTGCTGCTTCGAAGGTGGATGGGAATTTTAGCTCTACTTTAGCCTTTAAAAGTGGATACAAGCCAACCATCAATCTCTCTGTTTTTAGAAAGTTAGGTGTACCACCATGATTTTCTAATGTAGCCTCCCATCTACCCCATAGATTGACAAAGGCTGCTTCATAAGAGGGATAGTCTTCAAGTGATACCTGCTTATGTCCAATAAGACATTTCCATAGTCCTTCAGAAGTATCACCTTGCTCGAACTTGGAGAGGAAGTTGGCTCGCAGTCTCTCACAGTTGGACTTGATTTGGGGTTGCAAGGTCTCATACCATGCTTTAGCTTCTTCTTTTAGAACCAACGGGAAGGCTCGTAGCTTTACTTCCTCTTCATCTCTCCTGGATATGAGATGTTCCATCTCCAAGTTGTCAAGAAACTCTTGCTCATCTTCCCCACTTCTTGCATAAAACATGGGAAAAGAACTTGACATTTTGTTTAGACTTTTTGAAATTGTTTTTTTCAAGAAACTTTTCTCTTACGCGCCGCACAAGATTGTTGACACTATAAATCTGATTACATTAAAATGAAGATGTACACATCCATTGTTAATTCGTACTTTATCATAGGTAGAACAAATGGATTAATTGAAGCATTGATTTCATTCAGGCGAGTGGATCCAAACATCCTCCTTATGATAGATTGAAACCTAAACTTAGTTGCAATGATTATATGAATGGATTGCCGAGCAATAGGCCTAAAAGGTTCATTGTTCTGATCGTGATTCATGTGCTACTCCTCGTTGTTGGTTTGAAGACCTCGTTCCTTCATATTGCCCTTAAGCACCCCTTCACCACTCCTTGTTCCCGCCTTTAAAACAAAATGAACACGTGTGAACATCAAAAGAAGTTTCATAATTGATGATTGGAAGTATAATTGGATTGGGTGATGCCAGTATTTCTGTAAGTCTTTCTACACCAAATAAAAAACAATGCTTTGTTGGAAAAATACTTTTCTATCTATGTGAACATTTACTCTAATGTGTTGTGCAAAATGAAATGGATAGATGGGAACTCCATTGTTCATCACTAAAAATTTGAAGGTAACTTGGAACTATGTTCCTCCGTGGGAGGCACCACTTTATGAGGGCGAGCTTTTTGAAAATGGGGCCTCTAAACCCAAACCAATGGGCCTACCCTCACAAAACGTTCGTAAAGAGGTACGCACACTACTTGGGGCACCACCTTCTTTTGGGAGTGGAGAAGGAAACCAATCAAAATAACACTTTCACTCACCCACTCAAGCAACACACTTTGAAAACCCCTTTCTCTATATACACTTTGGACACTTGACACCATCAACGATTATGCAACCCAATGCCATGCATCAAATGAAATATGCAATATGTGGAATAGCATTCACCTTCTCCCCATTAAGAATACCCTTGATACATCCAAACTCCTCCTCTCTCAAGCACTCATCAAAAAATCATGCGCACAAGACTTGCCTCTCAAACACACAAGAGAATCACCTACATCGAACTAACACACTTTGCATAGAGAGCTCATCTCCATTTATGCAATGCCGTGACACAAATAAAATCACCATGAGAGGTAGCCACATGCATATGTAATGAAGCAAAAGAGAGTTGGAGTGAAATTTCTTTAGACCAATTGAATAAGTGTGGAGAAACAAACCAATGGTAAATTGAGAATAGAACACTTACTTGATTTCTTGCACACCTTTTAAGGGGACGACAGACACTGGCTAACCATCACGAATTGCGACACTTGAATGTTTTGCAGATGATTTAATGATCATTAACATAACCATGAGAGATATCATGATGTATTTACAAGTTATTGAGGTTCTACAAATGATTTATTGGGTTGATGGAGTAAGAGATTGTAGAATAGAAAGAGTGGAGGATAGAGTTGCACTTCCTCCAAAGAAGAGGGTTAGGAGGGAGGATGTGAAAGGGAAGAGTTGGGGTTTCTCTACTATTGATCAAGAACAAAATGAAGTTGAAAATATAGGTGTGTGTCCTTGAGTCTCTCCAAGGGGGGCTATTTATAGTTGTGTAGGAGTGGGATTATGCTACACTTAATTAGGGTGAGTGATTAGCCCTAATTAAGTGTCCTTTGACCACTCAATGAATATTGGACATAAAATAGACTATTTATTCACCAAAAATATCATTTAATACTGTGAAGACTACATAGGGGTGCATATTGTAGGTGGGCCCCACCATGAGGCCCTATGGGTGGCTCTTGCGGGGTATCTCAACTTGTCTGTCTTGGCATTGAAAAAGCATCTTTAGGTTGGTCCCATCACATGCAAGTGAACTTGAACACTCATTGCTCTTCTAGAAGATGAGTAGGGGAAAAATAAGATCTAACCCTCTTGATTTACTTGATTTACAGTTTCCTTTTGCTGCGAATCTGACAGACACTACAAGAGGTTGTGTGCTCTTGTGACGCTGTTAGCGACGGAAATACACTGGGTTTTTATAATCCCCAGCGTCGCTAAAACCGTCGCTAATAGCGTCGCTACGAGAGCGTCGCTATATGCGACGCTATAGGCGTCGCTATATAGAGACGCTCATAGCGACGGTCATAGCGACGGTTATAGCGACGTTTACACATAAGTCTATAGCGACGCTGTAGAGCCATAAATAGCGACGGTTATAGCCACGCCCGAGAGAAATTTTTTTTGGTGACAGGGCATTGAATGCCCTACCACCCATCAACCATATTGTACTTGATTCACTTTTAAAAAAAAGTGCAAGGGTAGATAATAGACCCAAAATAGTCACCCACAAGACGCATTGTTTGCAAAATTGACAATTGTACACATCATAGGCAAAATGAATTGATTGGCAAATGTAATAATGACAATTGTACAACATCATAGGCATAAACAATTGATTGGCAAAATGAACTGCGGTGACAAATGTAATAATATACATGGTTCAAAAAGACATATAAAATCCGTCTCATGATACATAAGCTATGAGAAACCCTAAACTAATGCTATCTAGCTACGGCTAAACTGACGTCATCTAGTCAGACGTCTCATCGCGTCCACTACAAGAGGTTGTGTGCTCTTGTGACGCTGTTAGCGACGGATATACACTGGGTTTTTATAACCCCCGGCGTCGCTAAAACCGTCGCTAATAGCGTCGCTATAGGCGTCGCTATATAGAGACGCTCATAGCCACGTTTACACAGAAGTCTATAGCGACACTCATAGCGACGCTACAGAGCCATAAATAGCGACGCCCAAGAAATTTTTTTTTTGGTGACAGGGCATTGAATGCCCTCCCACCCATCAACCATATTGTACTTGATTCACTTTTTAAAAAAAGTGCAAGGGTAGATAATAGACCCAAAATAGTCACCCACAAGACGCATTGTTTGCAAAATTGACAAGCGTAAAATTGACAATTGTACAACATCATAGGCATAAAGAATTGATTGGCAAAATGAACTGCGGTGACAAATGTAATAATATACATGGTTCAAAAAGACGTATAAAATCCGTCTCATGATACATAAGCTATGAGAAACCCTAAACTAATGCTCTAAACTGACCTCGTCTAGTCAGATGTCTCATCGCGTCCAAACGGCGTATCTGTCGGATACTGCAAAAAAAGACAATAAGACAACTTTCAGTAAGTATAAACATATAACGACATTTATAAAACAATACAAAAAATAGAAAAGAGTAAACCCTAATACTAACCATGCCGCCGCGAGAACTGAGAATGTCCATTAGGGCGTTTAAGCCCTTCCTGCCTACGTACTCGCGCTCGTACGGTGTGGGATCACGTCCTATCATCGACCACTGTCAAAACATACAAAGAATTCATTATGTTAGAATTGAAAAACCCATAAACCCTAAACTATCGAACATAAAGAGCAATGCGAAAACACTTACAAAATCGGCCTCAAATGATGCCCATCCGCCGCTCCCCAAGTGGTGCGAGCTCCCTGCCTCTACTCGCGCTCTGGCTGCATCCTTTTGTTGCTTCCACTTGTCGGGATTCTCGCGCGCTGCTTTCTTCGCATTCTTCCAATCTTCTTTGGCCAGCCAATCTGGCCTGTTCCACCCATGCTTGATTGATTTTTGCACTTCGGAACGCTTGTGTTTGTAGTATTTGCGCATTGGAATCTTCATCAGGTCTTCATTGAAGCGCTGATCCCGTGTTGAAACGGGAAACTCATCATGAAGTGTGCTGATGACTCTGGCTTTTAAATCACTTGGTACTTCACTCCATTTGTTTAGTATGTAGTGTCTAAACAGCTGAGAGCAAAGACCACGCATGCGCGAGATCACCTTCTTGACGTCATCATCCATGATGATGCCGCCGCTGAAGTCGATGGCGTAAGGCAAGACCTCTGGCCGATGACGCGTGAACCTGGGTGTCCCGGCAGGGGTCTCTAGCGGCGTGTCGATGGGGGTACGGACGTCAGGTGTCTCCACCGGCGTCTGGGCCCCGAATCGAGGAGTGTCGAGTGGGGTGGCTCCTGGCGGAGTAGGTAGAGGTGTGTAGCTGCTAGGAACAGGCAGCCGCGCAAAACCTGGCGTAGACGGCGATGCTGTGGCTGTTGTGGGGGCGAGCAAAGAAGGGGAGGGTAAAGATCCAGGGGAGGATAAAAGTGGTTTTTAGCTGATCTTCCAAGGCTATGCGTATTTGAAAGTATCCAGAATAACCATCACAGAGGGTATAGCATTCAAAACCCGCTACTTCATTCAGAATTTCATCCAAGAAAGGGAGAGGAAAGTGGTCTCTCTTTGTAGCTGCATTTAGTGGTTTGTAGTCAACACAGACCCTCCACTTACCATTCTTTTTAGGCGTCACCACTACGGGTGACACCCATTCTGAGTTTTCTACAGGATGGATGAATCCCGCCTCCAGCAGTTTCCTTACCTCGACCAAGAGTGCCTTTTATTGTATGACCCCCAGTCGTCGTAGCTTTTGCACAACTGGTTTTACCCCTTCCTTCAGCTTAATATGATGTTCCACCACTGTAATGCCTCTGATTCTTTCATAGTTGTCAATGAGCAGGTTAGGAAATCCCATCAACATTTGCAAAAAACTATCTTTCTCCTCAAGTGTTAATTCCGTAGACAACATACCCTTCAACCTACTTCCTCCTAGGCCAGGTGATTTTCTCTCCTCTTCATTGGGTTGCCCTTTTGGTGATGGATCACCAGTTGTGCTTACCCTTTGTGGATCCTTCATAATGATACCCATCACATCGATGGAACTGTCACTTTCATCGGTGGATGTGGTCTCCTCCTCAGAACTGGAAGATTCGCTAGTGGTTTCATCTGCCGATGTTTCCAGATTCATTTGCTTCTGCTTGCCAATCCTCATGTCGTAGTAGATTGTCTCCCCTTTCTTACCGGTCATGCGTAGAAGGCCAGTACCCCAGTCCTTTTTTGCCTTCATGGCCATCAACCATGGCCTTCCCAAAATTAGTGGATAGCCCTCCCCCTTAGTAGGTATTACAAAAACATCTACCTCTACCTCAGTGTTGAAAGCTTTGATTTTCACGGCACTTACCACACCCACACACTTTACTTTTGCGTTGTTTGCCATCTTTGCCTTGCATGGAGAAGGCCTGTCAACCTCGAGCCCTAATCGAAGCATCATAGCTTCGCTCATTACACATATTTGTGCACCTCCATCAATGTAGGTGTTTCCAACCCTCTTTCCATTTATGTTTACGTCGACAATTGGAAGGATGTCATCCATGTTGCATCCCGAAATTGCTCCAGCTACCTTTGTTTTGGAGCGTCTTGTACTTACCATTTTAGACCATTGTCACCTTACTTTTGGTGCAAGATGTAGCAGTTGTGGCCATCTAATCTTCGGTCCTTGCTCTGCCACATCCAATGTTAGATCATAGGGCTTAGAACTTTCCCCTAGCTGGAAGTCGGTGATGCCCAATTTCCGTCGTGGCCTGGATGGCCTCTTGCTAGTTTCTCCTCTCATGCTTCTCTCATCATCTGATTGTGTAGCCTTCTCCCTCCTAGCTCTTTTCACAGTCATGGCTTCAAGTGGTTCTAAAAAGGTTACCTTCTCCTTACCCTTGTCCCTCTCCTTTGCTCTGGGTGGATCCACTACTACTACTTTTGCTCTCTCTTCTAGCCTTATGATGTTTACAGGGCGATCAGGTGGTGGGGCTGGTGGAAGAGGTGGAATGGATGCTTGTAGTGGTGTCTGGGGTGGACGTAGAATTTGTGTTGGTGGGGGTGGTTCTCGGGGTGGGGGTGTTCTTTCTCTAGGGGGTGACAGTTGGTTCCTTCTACCTCCTCTATTATAGTTTTGTCGTGGTTTGGGACAGTAGTACATACTGTGACCGTCTTCTCCGCAGTTGTAGCAATGATACTCCCTGTTTTGTCATCGTGCTCTTCCAGGGTCTTGATCTCTTTCTTGACTCCTCCCTTGCTGTATTAAGTGGACAGACAAATTCTGCAGTTGGTCAGTAATATGAGCCAACATATCTTGTTGGTCATCTCTTACCCCAAGAGCCGGTGGTGGTGGTATGGTGGTTGTTGTAGTTGCTGGTCAACGTGATGTTCCTGCTTCTGTTGACTCGGTTTCTTTGGCTTTCATTCGCAGCTTCTTGTCCTTAAGGCGAGCAATCTCAACGGCTAACTCGTACGTAGCCGGGAATCTACCTTTCACCTTCTCCTTGAGAAGCGGCCATAAGCCATGCGTGAACCGATCTTTTTTTAGGAAATCGGGTGCGGCTTCCCCCCTTGCCAGTGACTCAACCCACCGTTCCCACAAATCCACAAATTTGGACTCATAGGTGGCATATTCTAAAAGACCCTCCTGCTTCAAGTCTCTCAACTTGTCCCACAAATTTTCTGAAGTGGTACCTCCCCCAAAGCGCCTCTTAAAAGCGGTTTTTAAGGGTTCCCAATCATCCTTGGTTGCTTGTGGAAGTACATTGTACCATGATCTAGCTTCTAGCTTCATGAGATGCTTAAAGATTCTAACCCGGGACTCATCCGTATCTTTGTTGCTCACTACACATGGTACTTCAAAGTCATCTAGGAAGTCTATTACCAAATCCTCCCCCTTCTTTCCTTTAAATGTTGGAAATGCTATACTTGCCATGATTACCGAGATAGAGCTAGAAAGACACACTACTTAACTTGCAAAAGTTTTTTTCTTCTTTACAAGGAGGCGTGTATACCCTCTTATACTAGGACATAGATTAAAACTTCAAACGGTACATTGCCTTGTACCAAAGGTAGGACAAATGGTTGATCCGATGCCAGAACGTCCAAAAACCGCTCCCCACCGGCATGGTGTCAATGACGTGTTGGTAGTGAGCCTTCAAATCCAGTATTACCTTGATTGAGCGTACACGTGTTGGTATGTGTGATCTGTCTTGAGGTAGGTTGTACTGATTCATGTGAAGCTTAGAGGTGCTTAGTCACTGTCCAAGCTTGTGGGAGAGGGTGGTGTTCTTTTCTGAAACAAACTCAGCAGATCCCTAGTTTCTCTAGTGAGAGTGTGAGCCAATGCTTCCGTTATCTGTGCTGCAGCATCAGGTGCGACTTGAAAACTGACTGTGATAATTACCTCGGTGACTAGAGTTACCCGATTCTCAAAGTAGAATAGTGTTGATTCTCTATTGTGTAGAGCTCCTTCCATTTTGTTGTTGTGGGTTGGTTGTAGGTTGCGGACATGGTTTCGACCTTCTCCTTCTTCTTCTTGGCACTTGGCCTATGTATATCCACTGGGTTTGGCGTGTTGGTTGACTCTCCCACTGCAAATCGATTACCGTTACGCCTGGCACTCGAGCTTCAATGGAGATGCGGAGTTCGTCTAGTTGTGCTTGGAGCTCTTCTTCTTCTGTCGTCCAATTAGAAAATCCTGCTAGCCATTCATCCATTCACAATAGTTTAAGGGTTTTAGTCTTGTAAACTGAAGGGTTTCATGAAAAGATCCTCAGTGGGGGCACCAAATGACGGGAGCAAAGCGAACCCCGAACCCCGACGGCCTCTAAAACACCGGGGACCGAATGGCGCACCTCGAGCCTGTCATGGTAAAGCAAACAGGGGGCACCACCTAGCTTCAGCGGCTAGGACGCAAACAACACACCACCATAACAAAGTTTTCATCCAAGAGAGATGGATGCTTGGGAGTAATGATGAAGAGGAAAGGGAATGAGATCAAGTGAGAGAGAGAGAGAGAGATAGAGAGAGAGAGAGAGAGTGAGGGAGGGGGTATAGCGGCTTAGTACTTAGGCACCACAAAAGGATGGCGAATCCGCACACCCTTCACACATACACAAGCTCACTCCAAAACACAAGACTAGGTGGCGATTCCGCACACCTCACATGGGAAAAACATTGCAAGAAAACATACTCACAAAACCTCAAGATTAATTTAGAGAATAAGGCAATGAAATGGGGAGCATAGGGTGGGGGAATGAGAAGGGAGAGAGTGGTAGAGCACATGGCGGATAGGTGGGAGTTGATGGCGAAGACTCGCACGAGGATTATGGCCATCATCCTTCATTTAGTTGCCCTTCATCTTCCATAGCCAAGGGTGTAGAGGTCATGCTCAAGACAAGCATGGTGATTGCGGTGATGGTGATGGTGTGTGTGTACTGTGTGTGTGTGCACTAGGCACACACAGTGCATAGTGTGTTCTTTGGTGATGTTGTGTGTCTTTAGTGTGATGGTGACCCCTCTTTATATAGGGGAGGAGGGGGGAGAAATTCTAGAATTTAGAAATGAAGAAATCATTATCTACATAGGCCATGTGACTGTGGGCCCCACTTGTCTGGCTGTGTGTATATGTGCCAGAATAGCAGTCTCATGAGAGAGAGACTAAGAGAGAGAGATGGGTTGATGAAAAAAAGTGAGAGGTGACATGGAGAATAAAGTAATTACAAGAGGGGAGTGTGCTAAGAGGTGAATCTGTGTGTAGATGTGTGTGAACACAAGAAAAATTAGGTAACCACCGGGTGGGGATGGGTCTGTGGGCACCTTATTTCAGTGAAACTGAGTGTGTGTGAGTGTGGGGGAGGTTATTTAGCTACAAGACAAGAGACATGGCGCCCTTTAGAGAGAGAGGGGGGTATTTGGGTCATGGGATATGATAGGAGAGAGAAAGAGGGGGTGGGGTATACTATTTTGGAAGATAGGGTAAGTTGCATGTGAGTTAGGGTGCATTATTGGTGAGTTATAATGCATTATTGGTGAGAGGTGGGGTAGCTTGAGGGGAGAGAGAAAGGAGAAAGGACAAGGGGAAGAGAGAGGGGTTGACCTTTTGAGTGGAGGAGAGGAAAAGGGACACCCGGCGGGGCAACAGTGAAGAAAAAGGAGGCAAGGTGGGGATGGGCTACCCCGCAGGCATGAGGTGGCCTATTTTACCTTTCTTATATATTTACATAATCATACTTTATTTTTTCTTACTTTTTCTAATGACTTTTATCACTCCCTCCATAAGAGGGGGTTTTCATGGGGTGGGGATGAGAGAAGAGGGGTATGGGAGCTTGGCTTGTGAAAAGCCCCCATCATTGCTTTCCTTCTCCCCAATCATACACCACTGGTTGACCCTTCTTAAGAATCAAACGACCACTTCCCCATTTTTTATCTACATTCACAACAATGAGCCAAGGCCTCCCTAGGATGATGGGATAGCCCTCCCCCTTAGCTGGCATGACATACATATCCACTCGTGCATCTATGTTACATACAGAGACTTTTACATTTTCAATGATCCCCAAACACTTTACACCTGAGTTGTTGGCTAGCCTAGCTTGACAATTAGAGGACTTTGTAATTTCAAGCCCTAACCTGTTCATTGATTTTTCCATGCTCACACACATTTGAGATCCACCATCAACATATACATTAAACACCTTTTTACCCCTTATGTAATCATACACAATTGGTTCCACATCTTTTTGTAGCTTTGAGGCCACAACCTTAATGGCAAGATTTGCTTTCTTCTTTGGAATTCTTGTACTTACCAACTTTGGCCATTGCCTTCTTACTTTGGCTGATAGGTGTAGAAGTTGAGGCCATGAAATGTTTGGCTTTTGGGTTTGTAAATCCTCCAAGATATTGTAGGGCTCTAGCTCCTTTCCCAATGGGAAGTCGTTGATACCAATTTCCCTTCGCCTTGATCTTTTCTTCCTGCTACTTTCAGCTTCTTCCATCTTTGAATTCTTCTTCTTGTCCCTTCTGGCTGAATTTGTTCCTTCACTTCTCATGTCTTCATCCTTATCATGTGCTCTTGTGCGTTTTTCTGCCGGCATAACATCAAAGTTTAGAGTATGCTCATCTATTACCTCTTCTAGCTCGATGATGTTGACTCCTCTTTCTTCCTCCTCATGTGGGACGGGAGGTATATTTGCTGGTTGTGGTGGTCGACGAAGGATTTGTGGTCCTTGAGCTAGTTCTTACTGCATAATGAGAGGAGGCAGTCTAGGGGGCTATATGTCTCCCGGAAGTCGCCTTGGATGTGGAAAATTGTACATTCCATGGACCATTTCATTGCAATTCCAAAATCGCAACACTTGAGCTTTTCTTTCTTGATTGCGATTCCCTTCTCTTGGTTGTCGTTGTTGAGGTAGGCTCTGTACTAGATTCAAAGTGAGGTTCTCAAGCTATTGAGTTAGCCTTTGTAAAACCTATTGTTGAGAGTTATCTCCTATTTGTGAAGATTGTGCAAGAGGGGTCCTAATTGGTGCTTCCATGGTTTGTGAAGACTCCCTCTCACTCACTTCATTCAAACCCCTTGCTCTATGTGCTTGGAAGTGTCGTTTTCTAAACTTGATGATGGCTACCTCACGTGCTGCTTCGAAGGTGGATGGGAATTTTAGCTCTACTTTAGCCTTTAAAAGTGGATACAAGCCAACCATCAATCTCTCTGTTTTTAGAAAGTTAGGTGTACCACCATGATTTTCTAATGTAGCCTCCCATCTACCCCATAGATTGACAAAGGCTGCTTCATAAGAGGGATAGTCTTCAAGTGATACCTGCTTATGTCCAATAAGACATTTCCATAGTCCTTCAGAAGTATCACCTTGCTCGAACTTGGAGAGGAAGTTGGCTCGCAGTCTCTCACAGTTGGACTTGATTTGGGGTTGCAAGGTCTCATACCATGCTTTAGCTTCTTCTTTTAGAACCAACGGGAAGGCTCGTAGCTTTACTTCCTCTTCATCTCTCCTGGATATGAGATGTTCCATCTCCAAGTTGTCAAGAAACTCTTGCTCATCTTCCCCACTTCTTGCATAAAACATGGAAAAGAACTTGACATTTTGTTTAGACTTTTTGAAATTGTTTTTTTTCAAGAAACTTTTCTCTTACGCGCCGCACAAGATTGTTGACACTATAAATCTGATTACATTAAAATGAAGATGTACACATCCATTGTTAATTCGTACTTTATCATAGGTAGAACAAATGGATTAATTGAAGCATTGATTTCATTCAGGCGAGTGGATCCAAACATCCTCCTTATGATAGATTGAAACCTAAACTTAGTTGCAATGATTATATGAATGGATTGCCGAGCAATAGGCCTAAAAGGTTCATTGTTCTGATCGTGATTCATGTGCTACTCCTCGTTGTTGGTTTGAAGACCTCGTTCCTTCATATTGCCCTTAAGCACCCCTTCACCACTCCTTGTTCCCGCCTTTAAAACAAAATGAACACGTGTGAACATCAAAAGAAGTTTCATAATTGATGATTGGAAGTATAATTGGATTGGGTGATGCCAGTATTTCTGTAAGTCTTTCTACACCAAACATAAAAACAATGCTTTGTTGGAAAAATACTTTTCTATCTATGTGAACATTTACTCTAATGTGTTGTGCAAAATGAAATGGATAGATGGGAACTCCATTGTTCATCACTAAAAATTTGAAGGTAACTTGGAACTATGTTCCTCCGTGGAGGCACCACTTTATGAGGGCGAGCTTTTTGAAAATGGGGCCTCTAAACCCAAACCAATGGGCCTACCCTCACAAAACGTTCGTAAAGAGGTACGCACACTACTTGGGGCACCACCTTCTTTTGGGAGTGGAGAAGGAAACCAATCAAAATAACACTTTCACTCACCCACTCAAGCAACACACTTTGAAAACCCCTTTCTCTATATACACTTTGGACACTTGACACCATCAACGATTATGCAACCCAATGCCATGCATCAAATGAAATATGCAATATGTGGAATAGCATTCACCTTCTCCCCATTAAGAATACCCTTGATACATCCAAACTCCTCCTCTCTCAAGCACTCATCAAAAAATCATGCGCACAAGACTTGCCTCTCAAACACACAAGAGAATCACCTACATCGAACTAACACACTTTGCATAGAGAGCTCATCTCCATTTATGCAATGCCGTGACACAAATAAAATCACCATGAGAGGTAGCCACATGCATATGTAATGAAGCAAAAGAGAGTTGGAGTGAAATTTCTTTAGACCAATTGAATAAGTGTGGAGAAACAAACCAATGGTAAATTGAGAATAGAACACTTACTTGATTTCTTGCACACCTTTTAAGGGGACGACAGACACTGGCTAACCATCACGAATTGCGACACTTGAATGTTTTGCAGATGATTTAATGATCATTAACATAACCATGAGAGATATCATGATGTATTTACAAGTTATTGAGGTTCTACAAATGATTTATTGGGTTGATGGAGTAAGAGATTGTAGAATAGAAAGAGTGGAGGATAGAGTTGCACTTCCTCCAAAGAAGAGGGTTAGGAGGGAGGATGTGAAAGGGAAGAGTTGGGGTTTCTCTACTATTGATCAAGAACAAAATGAAGTTGAAAATATAGGTGTGTGTCCTTGAGTCTCTCCAAGGGGGGCTATTTATAGTTGTGTAGGAGTGGGATTATGCTACACTTAATTAGGGTGAGTGATTAGCCCTAATTAAGTGTCCTTTGACCACTCAATGAATATTGGACATAAAATAGACTATTTATTCACCAAAAATATCATTTAATACTGTGAAGACTACATAGGGGTGCATATTGTAGGTGGGCCCCACCATGAGGCCCTATGGGTGGCTCTTGCGGGGTATCTCAACTTGTCTGTCTTGGCATTGAAAAAGCATCTTTAGGTTGGTCCCATCACATGCAAGTGAACTTGAACACTCATTGCTCTTCTAGAAGATGAGTAGGGGAAAAATAAGATCTAACCCTCTTGATTTACTTGATTTACAGTTTCCTTTTGCTGCGAATCTGACAGACACTACAAGAGGTTGTGTGCTCTTGTGACGCTGTTAGCGACGGAAATACACTGGGTTTTTATAATCCCCAGCGTCGCTAAAACCGTCGCTAATAGCGTCGCTACGAGAGCGTCGCTATATGCGACGCTATAGGCGTCGCTATATAGAGACGCTCATAGCGACGGTCATAGCGACGGTTATAGCGACGTTTACACATAAGTCTATAGCGACGCTGTAGAGCCATAAATAGCGACGGTTATAGCCACGCCCGAGAGAAATTTTTTTTGGTGACAGGGCATTGAATGCCCTACCACCCATCAACCATATTGTACTTGATTCACTTTTAAAAAAAAGTGCAAGGGTAGATAATAGACCCAAAATAGTCACCCACAAGACGCATTGTTTGCAAAATTGACAATTGTACACATCATAGGCAAAATGAATTGATTGGCAAATGTAATAATGACAATTGTACAACATCATAGGCATAAACAATTGATTGGCAAAATGAACTGCGGTGACAAATGTAATAATATACATGGTTCAAAAAGACATATAAAATCCGTCTCATGATACATAAGCTATGAGAAACCCTAAACTAATGCTATCTAGCTACGGCTAAACTGACGTCATCTATCAGACTCTCATCGCGTCCACTACAAGAGGTTGTGTGCTCTTGTGACGCTGTTAGCGACGATATACACTGGGTTTTTATAACCCCGGCGTCGCTAAAACCGTCGCTAATACGTCGCTATAGCGTCGCTATATAGAGACGCTCATAGCCACGTTTACACAGAAGTCTATAGCGACACTCATAGCGACGCTACAGAGCCATAAATAGCGACGCCCAAGAAATTTTTTTTTGGTGACAGGGCATTGAATGCCCTCCCACC
Organism: Adiantum capillus-veneris; assembly: GCF_014529385.1. Taxonomy (NCBI): domain Eukaryota; kingdom Viridiplantae; phylum Streptophyta; class Polypodiopsida; order Polypodiales; family Pteridaceae; genus Adiantum; species Adiantum capillus-veneris. Next base: position 129,635,012 of record NC_140940.1, on the reverse strand, counting down.
CATCAACCATATTGTACTTGATTCACTTTTTAAAAAAGTGCAAGGGTAGATAATAGACCCAAAATAGTCACCCACAAGACGCATTGTTTGCAAAATTGACAAGCTAAAATTGACAATTGTACAACATCATAGGCATAAAGAATTGATTGGCAAAATGAACTCGGTGACAAATGTAATAATATACATGGTTCAAAAAGACGTATAAAATCCGTCTCATATACATAAGCTATGAGAAACCCTAAACTAATGCTCTAAACTGACCTCGTCTAGTCAGATGTCTCATCGCGTCCAAACGGCGTATCTGTCGGATACTGCAAAAAAAGACAATAAGACAACTTTCAGTAAGTATAAACATATAACGACATTTTATAAAACAATACAAAAAATAGAAAAGAGTAAACCCTAATACTAACCATGCCGCCGCGAGAACTGAGAATGTCCATTAGGGCGTTTAAGCCCTTCCTGCCTACGTACTCGCGCTCGTACGGTGTGGGATCACGTCCTATATCATCGACCACTGTCAAAACATACAAAGAATTCATTATGTTAGAATTGAAAAACCCATAAACCCTAAACTATCGAACATAAAGAGCAATGCGAAAACACTTACAAAATCGGCCTCAAATGATGCCCATCCACCGCTCCCCCAAGTGGTGCGAGCTCCCTGTCTCTACTCGCGCTCTGGCTGCATCCTTTGTTGCTTCCACTTGTCGGGATTCTCGCGCGCTGCTTTCTTCGCATTCTTCCAATCTTCTTTGCCAGCCAATCTGGCCTGTTCCACCCATGTTTGATTGCTTTTTTCACTTCGGACGCTTATGTTTGCAGTATTCACGCATTGGAATCTTCATCAGGTCTTCATTGAAGCGCTGATCTCGTGTTGGAATGGGAAACTCATCATGAAGTATGCTGATGACTCTGTTTTTAAATCACTTGGTACTTCACTCCATTTGTTTAGTATTAGTGTCTCAAAACAGCTGAGAGCAAAGACCACGCATGCCGGAGATCACCTTCTGCCGTCATCATCCATGATGATGCCACCGCTGAAGTCGAAGGAGTAAGGCAAGCCCTCTGGCCGTGACGCGTTAATCGGGTGTCCCGCAGGGGTCTCTAGCGGCGTGTCGATGGGGGTACGGACATCAGGTGTCTCCACCGCGTCTGGGCCCCGAAGCGAGGAGTGTCGATGGGGGGCTCCTGGTGGAGTAGATAGAGGGTGTAGCTGCTAGGAACAGTCAGCCGTGCAAAACCTGGCGTAGATGGCGATGTTGTGGCTGGTGTGGGGGCGGGCAAAGAAGGGGAGGGTAAAGAGCCTCGTCAAACACGAGGCGGTGTGGACGCATCGGTGGCGGAATCCCCACAACAACCGCCACCGCCACCACTAGAGCGCCGGTGTCTAGACGAGTGTGAAGCTCGTCTCGTCGCCACCGAAGCTTCGGAGCGCGCCGAATGCTCCGAAAGAGAGGGAGATGCCGATGGAGTAGGAATGCGCGATGATGCGCCTGAGCGATGACACTCCACGTACCACTGTCTCTGCTGCGGTGACAAAGAAGAAAGAAACTCCTCATCATCCATACCTGCATTAAACACACGAATATTTAAACTTAATATTGAATGAATAGAGTAGACAATGACGCAAAGACCATTAAATACAATGACGTAATGACGCATATAAATACAATGACGCAATGAATTGAGTGATAGAAGAGGCAAGTCGAAAACTCAGAATTTTCAATCAAAAGATGTGAGCGCGAGTGGAAAAGAGCGTTATACACCATGGAAGGTACTTAGAGAGCCAGAGCTTTTACAACACGGAGCAAAATTGTTCAAATACAATATTTGTGGATTTAAGAGATCTCTCTCTCATCCTCGCATAACTCAGCATAACTTCCTATATCTATATAGAGCTCTCCGTTTAAACACATATCTTCTGTTTCATTTTGTAGCTCCTCTGCATGCACCCCATATAGAGTACTAGCATCTTGATGCTCGTCTGGGACCACCGTAACGGCTTCTGATTGAGCATCTTCTCTGATCTCCTCCATTGATGCCGTTGTGATTGGCACATGGTAGCCTTCATACGTCCTTGCACTACGAGGGGCTACCTCTATGACGTACCACCAGTTTGATGTAGACTTTGTAGGATGAAATATTACCTGGCAGAGCCACATAACTTACATGAGAGCTTTCAAGCACATAACTTGTAAAAGGCTCTCGTTAACTATTTACATACTTACTTGTTCACAATGCTCGAGTAGTACGAAAGTGTCTCTTAGGTCAGTCCATTTCTTAGTAGAATCCACCTAAAGAAAACCAGACTCTCCTGTACGCACAGTAGCGTTGCGACCCTCCATGATTATCTTGAACCATTGCATGTCGAACAAGTCGACAAAAAATCCTCTGTAATCGATCCTCAAAATCTCTTGCAGCGTGCCGAAGTAAGTGAGTTCCGCCATCATAGGATCTGCATCCTCATATTGTGAAATCAACTTTTGCATCACTGGATTGTGAAGCATGCAAAATCGGTTGATTTTAGCCTCTAGATCTTCCGTCATCTTCTTCTCAACACCGAGATTGCACATGACAATCCCAGATATGCGCTCATCATCTATGGTTCGCCATAGCGTGTCACGGGCTTTATCAAATCCGTCTAGCCACTCTCCAATGTACACTAGGGACTCTGATACCAACCAACCTTCTGCCATGCTACCCTCCGGACGTGCCTTTTGACGCACATATCCCTTAAGCGTTTTCATGAAACGTTCTAAGAAGAACATCCATCTGGAATGAACTGTGCCAGCTATTTCCACCTCATCAACTATGTGAACAAGAAGATGCACGTGAATGGTTAGCATGGTAGTAGGAAAATGTTTCTCAAACATGCACACAAGCTCCGCAGCATTTAGTTTGGCGAATGGTATGGAGTCTACGTTGATCTCCTTTTGTGAGATCCATTGCACCAGCTTTGCAAGTTTGTAGATTGTGTTACGGATGTCGAGAGACAAACATCCCTCAATGGCAACCGGTAAAATAAATTGTAAAGTATGTGCAGCAATGATATTAAAGTCCACATTTTATGCAATGATATTAAAGTCCACTATGAACGTACCTGACAAATTTTATGCCAATCGTGTGACTTCAAACCGCTAAGCTTTCCTTCTTTAGTAAAACACTTTCGGAGCGAGTGCATTACGCCAGTGGGGGCCCGCAAAGATCGAATGGTCTCTTTTACTTTGCGTTCTTGGGCTCCTGTGAAAATCCATCGTGCTTTAGGGAGTTTTATCGATCCATCAAACGCTGTTTGCGGCCAATATTGCTCCATACGATCCACATTTCTAAGGTCAACTCTGGCTCCCAAAGTATCTTTCTTGCCGGTCAGATGGTCCCATAGTAGATTACGCACATTCTTGAATATGTGCATTGGATCGAGCAAGTGATTGATCATGAGTCGGGGCCAGTATGGTAACTCGTACCATAGAGATAGTCTCTTCATCCCTGGAGGCAATCCGTCATCGCACATCTCCTTCTGCTCTAACCATGCTTGTGCAGACATCCTTGGTGTCTCTCTTCCCAAAAAGCCGTCGCGTAACACATGATTCTCTGGAAGATACGCTTGATGACCTTCGTAGATTTGCTTCTTCAGTGAGGGCGCCCTACGTGCTTCTCCTCACCTAAGATTTATTCGCAAAATCTTTCTTGCTTCATCTCGGGAATCTGGCATCACATTGTCAACCGGTAGTATGTGCTCTTTAAGCAATCTACACAACATAAAAACACGAAACAGTCGTGTAAAAATCTATCAGATCATTATACATTTAGAGTTTTATTATAGTAAACTAATTGTAATAGATCACCTAAAAAGCGCTGTGACGCTAGTGTCACTCTATCCAAACTTTGCCTGCATGTTGAGAAGAACCAGTAGTTCTTTCAATCTAGACATACGTGCTCCATTATACAATGGAGTATCGGCTTCACTTTTCATATCATCAAAGATAAGCCTTTCTGAATCCATGATCATCTCGATCATTTCATCAATCTCGAGCTCAAACATTGCAACGTTGGGAATGTGCTCTGCATGATCATCCCCCGAGCTGTCAGAGGCTACATCTTGTGGCCTCACATATGCTGCTTGACCAAAGCGCCTGCGAACACGTCTATTGGGTTGCAAGATTGCTGCTTGTTGGCCAGCGTCAGAGTCTGACGAGTTATAATTGGCAACAACTCGATCTATAATAGATGGATCGAACTCGCCCAATTCGCGAACGTGTTGCAAAGAAACGCGTCTTGTCCGTCGCACAGCATGCTTGCATTGATTACAAGGACATAAGACCCTTGTCGAGAGATAGGTGTTTCGGTTGGACGGTCCCACATCCTCGTCACTACTCATAATGAGGATAAAAATCTTATAACCTGGACAACAAATTTAATATTCTATTGGCATTCTTCGTCTTATCTCTCTCTCTCTCTCTCTCTCTCTCTCTCTCTCTCTCTCTCTCTCTCTCTCTCTCTCTTTACCTCACATTCTCTAGTCATGTCCAATCCCCGCACACCTCGGTCTAGAGGTGCACGAAGATCAGAACCACCGGGCTATAATCTTATCTTTATTGGTCAATACCTATATTTGTGGGTACAAGAAATCTACAGATCCACATCTACATGATAATGCATGTAGTGGACAAAACTCCTTTGCCTCTTCTCTAGCTGTAGCACTTCACAGCATCTTAACATCTTTTCACAGTAGATCTTTTCACTATTCGTCTAACTCTAAACCCTAAACCGTAAGTAATTCTTGCATGGACTCGATCTAACGTAAATAAGCATAAATCTAACTAAAAATAAACCTAAATCTAATTTAACGTAAGTCTACATCTAACCTAATCTTTAACGTCTTTTGGGATAGTTTCCTACGATGTTAAAACTCTCTTCTTCTTGTGTGTGTGTGTGTGTGTGTGTGTGGGTAAACCTAAATAAACCTAAGTCTAATCTAATATAACGTAAATTATGTTATATTAAAAACAAAGAACTAAACTAACAGGGATTATAAGAACCTTAAAACTGATTTAACACATAATTTTTCACATAACTCGGCAAGAGTTGGCATTCTCATCACTAAAGATGTGAGAGTTAACTTTCGGCGGTGACGCTGCCTCATCTCCATCCACATCTGACGACAGCAATTGGCCCTTTAGACCATTCTTGCTCTTGTTACTAACTTTGAAGTTGCTGTTGAATGACTAGAGGTTGTCTAGATGGTCATTGTGTCGGGGATGTAGTGAGTCTTGCCGCCCTGAAGATCCACCTTCTTCCCTATCTTCTTAAGACATTTCACCAGTACTTTTGGATCGACGGAGCCCACCATGAGTGAAGGCAGCAATACCCTATATTCCATTGAGGGCTTTCTTCACCCGCTTCATGCAGGCATCGCAGTCTATGGAGACCTAAATCTAATCTAATATAATGTAAATCTAAATCTAGCGTAAATAAACGTAAATCTAATTAAAAATAATCCTAAATCTAATCTAATTTAACTTAAATAAACCTAAATCTAATTTAACGTAAGTCTACATCTAACCTAATCTTTAACGTCTTTTAGGATAGTTTCCTACGACGTTATAACTCTCTTCTTCTTGTGTGTGTGCGCGTGTGTGGATGTGTGTGCCAATAAAAAGAGATAAATGGTATAACCTTTCTATCACCCATGCCAAGTATGATAGATTGGTTATGCCATTTCCCTCTTCAATAATAGGTCTTGAGTTCAACTCCTCGTCGGCTAGATCTTTAGGTCTTTTAATTTTAATTAGTTTCCTACGACGTTAAATTAGTTTCTCTCTCTTTCTCTCTCAATGTGTGTGCGTTTTTTTGTTTATGCATGTTTTCTCTCTCTTTTCCTCTCTCAATGTGTGCATTTTTTGTTTATGCATGTTCTCTCTCTCTTTTCCTCTCTCAATGTGTGCGTTTTTTGTTTATGCATGCTCTCTCTCTCTTTTCCTCTCTCAATGTGTGTGTGCATTCTTTGTTTATGTATGTGTGTGTGCGTTTTTGTTTATATTTGTACTCTTTCTCTCTCTCTCTCTCTCTGTCTCTCTCTCTCTCTCTCTCTCTCTCTCTCTCTCAAAAACACTATGTGTGTGTATGTGTGTGTGTGTGTGTGAGAGAGAGAGAGAGGGAGAGAGAAAGAGGGGAAGGGAACATGAGAGTGAGGAGAGGGAAGGAGCATACCTGGCTCTCCTTCCTCTCCTCGTGTGTGTGTGTGTGTGTGTGTGTGTGTGTGTTTGTGTGTGTGTGTGTGGAGAAGAAAGAGAGAGAGAGAGAGAGAGAGAGAGAGCGTTACCTGCTCTTGCTTGAGGGTGCCGAAAAACTCAGATCTGAGATCTGAGTTTTTGGGTGCTCTCTGTTATTTTTTTAGCCCAGGCGGCGTCGCTATGAACGCCGCAAATTTACTTGTAAATTTGCGACGCTCATAGCGACGCCGGGAAATTTTTTTTTGAGCGTCGCTGTGTGAGCTTCGCTAATATGAATAGCCTCTTGTAGTGGTCCAAGCGGCGTATCTGTCGGATTCTGCAAAAAAAGACAATAAGACAACTTTCAGTAAGTATAAACATATAACGACATTTATAAAACAATACAAAAAATAGAAAAGAGTAAACCCTAATACTAACCATGCCGCCGCGAGAACTGAGAATGTCCATCAGGGCGTTTACGCCCTTCCTGCCTGCGTACTCGCGCTCGTACAGTGTGGGATCACGTCCTGTCATCGAGCACTGTCAAAACATACAAAGATTTCATTATGTTAGAATTAAAAAACTCATAAACCCTAAAGTATTGAACATAAAGAGCAATGCGAAAACACTTACAAAATCGGCCTCAAATGATGCCCATCCACCGCTCCCCAAGTGGTGCGAGCTCCCTGCCTCTACTCGCGCTCTGGCTGCATCCTTTTGTTGCTTCCACTTGTCGGGATTCTCGCGCGCTGCTTTCTTCGCATTCTTCCAATCTTCTTTGGCCAGCCAATCTGGCCTGTTCCACCCATGCTTGATTGCTTTTTGCACTTCGGAACGCTTGTGTTTGCAGTATTTGCGCATTCGAATCTTCATCAGGTCTTCATTGAAGCGCTGATCCCGTGTTGAAACGGGAAACTCATCATGAAGTATGCTGATAACTCTGGCTTTTAAATCACTTGGTACTTCACTCCATTTGTTTAGTATGTAGTGTCTAAACAGCTGAGAGCAAAGACCACGCATGCGTGAGATCACCTTCTTGCCGTCATCATCCATGATGATGCCGCCGCTGAAGTCGACGGTGTAAGGCAAGACCTCTGGCCGATGATGCGTGAACCTGGGTGTCCCAGCAGGGGTCTCTAGCGGCGTGTCGATGGGGGTACGGACGTCAGGTGTCTCCACCGGCATCTGGGCCCCGAAGTGAGGAGTGTCGAGTGGGGTGGCTCCTGGCGGAGTAGGTAGAGGTGTGTAGCTACTAGGAACAGGCAACCGCGCAAAACCTGGCGTAGACGGCGATGCTGTGGCTTGTGTGGGGGCGGGCAAAGAAGGGGAGGGTAAAGATCCTCGTCGAACACGAGGCGGTGTGGAGGCATCGGTGGCTGAATACCCACAACAACCGCCACCGCCACCACTAGAGCGCCGGTGTCTAGACGAGTGTGAAGCTCGTCTCGTCGACGCCGAAGCTTCGGAGCGCGCCGAATGCTTCGAAAGAGAGGGAGATGCGGATGGAGTAGGAACGCGCGATGATGCGCCTAAGCGATGACGCTCCACGTACCACTGTCTCTGCTGCGGTGACAAAGAAGAAAGAAACTCCTCATCCTCCATACCTGCATTAAACACACGAATATTTAAACTTAATATTGAATGAATAGAGTAGACAATGACGCAAAGACCATTAAATACAATGACGTAATGACGGATATAAATACAATGACGCAATGAATTGAGTGATAGAAGAGGCAAGTGGAAAACTCAGAATTTTCAATCAAAAGATGTGAGCGCGAGTGGAAAAGAGCGTTATACACCATGGAAGGTACTTAGAGAGCCAGAGCTTTTACAACACGGAGAAAAATTGTTCAAATACAATATTTGTGGCTTTAAGAGATCTCTCTCTCATCCTCGCATAACTCAGGATAACTTCCTATATCTATATAGAGCTCTCCGTTTAAACACATATCCTCTGTTTCATTTTGTAGCTCCTCTGCATGCACCCCATATAGAGTAGTAGCATCTTGATGCTCGTCTGGCACCACCGCAGCGGCTTCTGATTGAGTATCTTCTCTGATCTCCTCCATTGATGCCGTTGTGATTGGCACATGGTAGCCTTCATACGTCCTTGCACTACGAGGGGCTACCTCTATGACGTACCACCAGTTTGATGTAGACTTTGTAGGATGAAATATTACCTGGCAGAGCCACATAACTTACATGAGAGCTTTCAAGCACATAACTTGTAAAAGGGGGATGTTAACTATTTTCATACTTACTTGTTCACAATGCTCGGGTAGTACGAAAGTGTCTCTTAGGTCAGTCCATTTCTTAGTAGAATCCACCTCAAGAAAACCAGACTCTCCTCTACGCACAGTAGCATTGCGACCCTCCATGATTATCTTGAACCATTGCACGTCGAACAAGTCGACAAAAAATCCTCTGTAATCGATCCTCAAAATCTCTTGTAGCGTGCCGAAGTATGTGAGTTCCGCCACCACAGGATCTTCATCAGAGGAACGTCGTCGACTAGACTGTTCAAATTTTGCCATGATTCCACAATCTTGAGTAAAACGCTTTTTGTCGATCCGTTCCACCCTAAAATGTCGACCTTTACACCATGATGTTGTGTATGACTTATACTACAACGAACATAGATTATGAGTGGCTGTTCAAACGTTTAGAAATAAAGTCACTAGCTAGTCGTACATTGCAAACTTACCTTGGTCGCGCAGCCCCGAGAGTACTCCCACTCTTCCTCAGTCACTTCGTCACCGCATTGTTGTGCGCTTTTCAATCGGTTGTGCAACCATCTTAAGCTCATGAATGTTGGTAGGCTCTCCAGACCCGTCGGATAGTGCATCGGTGGTCGTCTTCCCTGTCTCCACTCGATTCGTGCCCATTGTCGCTCTTGCTTTGCATCCTCATATTGTGAGATCCACTTTTGCATCACTCGATTGTGAAGCATGCAAAATCGGTTGATTTTAGCCTCTAGATCTTCCGTCATCTTCTTCTCAACACCGAGATTGCACATGACAATCCCAGATATGCGCTCATCATCTATGGTTCGCCATAGCGTGTCCCGGGCTTTATCAAATCCGTCTAGCCACTCTCCAATGTACACTAGGGACTCTGATACCAACCAACCTTCTGCCATGCTACCCTCCGGACGTGCCTTTTGACGCACATATCCCTTAAGCGTTTTCATGAAACGTTCTAAGAAGAACATCCATCTGGAATGAACTGTGCCAGCTATTTCCACCTCATCAACTATGTGAACAAGAAGATGCACGTGAATGGTTAGCATGGTAGTAGGAAAATGTTTCTCAAACATGCACACAAGCTCCGCAGCATTTAGTTTGGCGAATGGTATGGAGTCTACGTTGATCTCCTTTTGTGAGATCCATTGCACCAGCTTTGCAAGTTTGTAGATTGTGTTACGGATGTCGAGAGACAAACATCCCTCAATGGCAACCGGTAAAATAAATTGTAAAGTATGTGCAGCAATGATATTAAAGTCCACATTTTATGCAATGATATTAAAGTCCACTATGAACGTACCTGACAAATTTTATGCCAATCGTGTGACTTCAAACCGCTAAGCTTTCCTTCTTTAGTAAAACACTTTCGGAGCGAGTGCATTACGCCAGTGGGGGCCCGCAAAGATCGAATGGTCTCTTTTACTTTGCGTTCTTGGGCTCCTGTGAAAATCCATCGTGCTTTAGGGAGTTTTATCGATCCATCAAACGCTGTTTGCGGCCAATATTGCTCCATACGATCCACATTTCTAAGGTCAACTCTGGCTCCCAAAGTATCTTTCTTGCCGATCAGATGGTCCCATAGTAGATTACCCACATTCTTGAATATGTGCATTGGATCGAGCAAGTGATTGATCATGAGTCGGGGCCAGTATGGTAACTCGTACCATAGAGATAGTCTCTTCATCCCTGGAGGCAATCCGTCATCGCACATCTCCTTCTGCTCTAACCATGCTTGTGCAGACATCCTTGGTGGCTCTCTTCCCAAAAAGCCGTCGCGTAACACATGATTCTCTGGAAGATACGCTTGATGACCTTCGTAGATTTGCTTCTTCAGTGAGGGCGCCCTACGTGCTTCTCCTCACCCAAGATTTATTCGCAAAATCTTTCTTGCTTCATCTCGGGAATCTGGCATCACATTGTCAGCTGGTAGTATGTGCTCTTTAAGCAATCTACACAACATAAAAATACGATACAGTCGTGTAAAAATCTATCAGATCATTATACATTTAGAGTTTTATTATAGTAAACTAATTGTAATAGATCACCTGAAAAGCGTTGTGACGCTAGTGTCACTCCATCCAAACTTTGCCTGCATGTTGAGAAGAACTAGGAGTGCTTTCAATCTAGACATACGTGCTCCATTATACAATGGCGTATCGGCTTCACTTTTCATATCAGCATACATAAGCCTTTCTGAATCCATGATCCTCTCGATCATTTCATCAATCTCGGGCTCAAACATTGCCTCGTTGGGAATGTGCTCTGCATGATCATCCCCCGAGCTGTCAGAGGCTACATCTTGTGGCCTCACATATGATACTTGACCAAAGCGCCTGCGAACACGTCTATTGGGTTGCAAGATTGCTGCTTGTTGGCCAGCATCAGAGTCCGACGAGTTATAATTGAAAACAACTCGATCTATAATAGATGGATCGAACTCGCCAAATTCACGAACGTGTTGCAAAGAAACACGTCTTGTCCGTCGCATAGCATGCTTGCATTGATTACAAGGACATAAGACCCTCGTAGAGAGACAGGTGTTTCGGTTGGACAATCCCACATCCTCATCACTACTCATAATGAGGATAAAAATCTTATAACCTGGACAACAAATTTAATATTCTATTGGCATTCTTCGTCTTATCTCTCTCTCTCTCTCTCTCTCTCTCTCTCTCTCTCTCTCTCTCTCTCTCTCTCTCTCTCTCTCTCTCTACCTCACATTCTCTACTCATGTCCAATCCCCGCACACCTCGGTCTAGAGGTGCACGGCGATCAGAACCACCGGGTTATAATCTCGTCTTTATTGGTCAATACCTATATTTGTGGGTACAAGAAATCTACAGACCCACGTCTACATGATACTGCATGTAGTGGACAAAACCCCTTTGCCTCTTCTCTAGCTGTAGCACTTCACATCATCTTAACATCTTTTCACAGTAGATCTTTTCACTGTTCGTCTAACTCAAAACCCTAAACCGTAAGTAATTCTTGCGTGGACTTGATCTAACGTAAATAATCGTAAATCTAAATAAACATAAATCTAACTAAAAATAAACCTAAATCTAATTTAACGTAAGTCTACATCTAACCTAATCTTTAACGTCTTTTGGGATAGTTTCCTACGACGTTAAAACTCTCTTCTTCTTGTGTGTGTGTGTGTGTGTGTGGGTAAACCTAAATAAACCTAAGTCTAATCTAATATGACATAAATCTAAATCTAACGTAAATTATGTTATATTAAAAACAAAGAACTAAACTAACAGGGATTATAAGAACCTTAAAACTGATTTAACACATAATTTTTCACATAACTCGGCAAGAGTTGGCATTCTCATCACTAAAGATGTGAGAGTTAACTTCCGGCGGTGACGCTGCCTCATCTCCATCCACATCTGATGACAGCAATTGGCCCTTTGGACCATTCTTGGTCTTGTTACTAACTTTGAAGTTGCTGCTGAATGACTAGAGGTTGTCCACATGGTCATTGTCGGGGATGTAGTGACTCTTGCCGCCCTGAAGATCCACCTTCTTCCCTATCTTCTGAAGACATTTCACCAGTACTTTTGGATCGACGGAGCCCACCATGAGTGAAGGCAGCAATACCCTATATTCCATTGAGGTCTTTCTTCACCCGCTTCATGCAGGCATCGCAGTCTATGGAGACCTAAATCTAATCTAATATAACGTAAATCTAAATCTAGCGTAAATAAACGTAAATCTAACTAAAAATAAACCTAAATCTAATCTAATTTAACTTAAATAAACCTAAATCTAATTTAACGTAAGTCTACATCTAACCTAATCTTTAACGTCTTTTAGGATAGTTTCCTACGACGTTATAACTCTCTTCTTCTTGTGTGTGTGCGCGTGTGTGGATGTGTGTGCCAATAAAAAGAGATAAATGGTATAACCTTTCTATCACCCATGCCAAGTATGATAGATTGGTTATGCCATTTCCCTCTTGAATAATAGGTCTTGAGTTCAACTCCTCATCGGCTAGATCTTTAGGTCTTTTAATTTTAATTAGTTTCCTACGACGTTAAATTAGTTTCTCTCTCTTTCTCTCTCAATGTGTGTGCGTTTTTTTGTTTATGCATGTTTTCTCTCTCTTTTCCTCTCTCAATGTGTGCATTTTTTATTTATGCATGTTCTCTCTCTCTTTTCCTCTCTCAATGTGTGCGTTTTCTTTTTATGCATGCTCTCTCTCTCTTTTCCTCTCTCAATGTGTGTGTGCATTCTTTGTTTATGTATGTGTGTGTGCGTTTTTGTTTATGTTTGTACTCTTTCTCTCTCTCTCTCTCTCTCTCTCTCTCTCTCTCTCTCTCTCTCTCTCTCTCAAAAACACTATGTGTGTGTGTGTGTGTGTGAGAGAGAGAGAGAGAGAGGGAGAGAGAAAGAGGGGAAGGGAACATGAGAGTGAGGAGAGGGAAGGAGCATACCTTGTTAGGAAATAAGCCGTAGCTAAATAGACAATTGAGTAGATTACTTAATGGAGAGAGACAGATTTATATAACCGAGATTATAGAGTAGAGAGAGAGAGAGAGAGAGTACACACGATATACGTGGTTCAGCCAATGTGGGCTACGTCCACGGGAAAGCAGCCACTCAATGGCTTTAGTACTTCAAAACAAGAAGTAGTTTACAAAGGGATTATACCCTTAATGGAGCTCCCGCCTTGCTTCACTCTCACCACCTCACACTCACCTTGTTGCATCAACTTCACACTATAAAATGTGTGTAGAAATGGCCTCCTTTTATAGGCCAAAAGGGCTGCCCTCTCTTATGAGAGACAGCCATGTCTAGCCGCCCTTGTGCGAATAAGTCCAAATCGGACCCTCCAATCCGCCCATGTGTGGCCGCCCTTGAGAAGACAAGTCCGCTTTTGAATTCGGCCACCGGCCACCGGCCATTGACTTCCGACCACCGGCCATCGGCCATTGACTACCGGCCACCGGCCAACCGACCGGTTGTTTTCCGACCACTTTCCGGCCGCAGTCCGGCCGAAATATTCCGGCGAAAAAAAATGTCTTGGGGGCCTCCGCCCCCGAGGCCTTTAAAGTTGCCCCTGATTCTTGTCCGTGAAAATTTTGGTTTCGGGTGAGTGATTTCCTTTCACGCACGATGGCTTCTCCTCATAATGGGGGCCTTACAAATGTGCGCTTTTACCACAGAAAATTACAGAGGGTAAATCAGGCTCCATACTTAACAATCTCCCACTTGGAGACTGATCTCCAAACCAAACCTGTGACTGCTTTCCATTCTGGCTTCTTATCCTTGAATGCCGATTGAAGATGAGCAAAAGCTCAACTTCTCCTTGTTGACCACCTTTGTAAACATGTCTGCAGGATTTTCACTTGTATGCACCTTTGCTAGCTTTAGTTGTCCCTCTTCCAAAAGAGTGCGTATGAAGTGATATCTCACCTCAATGTGCTTTGTCCTTGAATGAAAGGCTGAGTTCTTCGCAAGATGGATAGCGCTTTGGCTATCACTGTACAAGACACAATTGTCTTGTTTGAATCCAAGCTCTTCTAAGAATCTGTGAAGCCACATAATTTCTTTGCTTGCCTCCGTCATTGCTACATACTCTGGTTCCGTGGTAGAAAGTGAAACCACTTTCTGCAGCTTTGAAGCCCAGCTTACTGCTGTGCCTCCAACCGTGAACACATAGCCAGTAGTGCTCCTTCGAGTATCTTTGTCACCTGCCATATCTGCATCAGCATACCCTTCTAGAAAAATATCAGCTCCTCCAAAATACAAAGCATTTGTTTTTGTCCCTTTTACATACCTAAGTATCCACTTCACAGCTTGCCAATGCTCTTTACCTGGGTTGTCCATGAACCTACTCACAACTCCCACTGCATGTGCAATGTCTGGCCTTGTCCAGACCATAGCATACATTAGAGAACCTACCGCTGCAGCATATGGAACTTTAGACATATAGGCTATCTCCTCTTGTGTCTTTGGACACATATCCTTCGTTAGTTTAAAATGACCAGCCAAAGGTGTAGAAACTGGTTTTGCATTTTGCATTGCAAACCTTTCTAGTACCTTCTTGATGTAATCTTCTTGAGATAGCTTTATTGTCTTGTTCGTCCTATCCCTTGATATTTTCATACCAAGTATCCTCTTTGCAGCACCTAAATCTTTCATTGAAAAAGATTTGGACAGCTTCTCTTTTAGGTCTTTGATGTCCTACATGTTAGCACTTGCAATCAACATGTCATCAACATACAACATTAGGATGATGAATTTCCCATCTCCCAAATTCTCCATGTAGACGCAGTGATCCGAGTTGCATCTTGTGAATCCATGATCCAACATCCATCGATCAAACTTCAAGTACCATTGTCTTGATGCTTGGTTTAAACCATACAAGCTCTTCTTTAATCCGCAAACCATTTTCTCCTTACCTTTTACTTCATACCCCTTTGGTTGAAGCATGTAGATTTCCTCCTCTAAGTCACCGTGAGGGAATGCCGTATTTACATCCATTTTCTCGAGATTTAGATCATGAGCAGCCACAAGGCTTAAGACAAGCCTAATTGAGTTCATTTTTACAACAGGAGAAAATATTTCATTGAAGTCAATACCTTTCTTTTGAGAAAAAACTTTTACCACAAGCCTAGACTTGTACCTTTTCTTCCCACCTTCTTCTTCCTTTAGCTTGTACACCCATTTGTTTTGAAGTGCCCGCTTACCTTTAGGCAACTCAACCAACTCCCATGTTTGGTTGCGATGTAGTGAGTCCATCTCCACTTGCATGCTCTTCGTCCATTCTTCTTTGGATTCATGTTGCATAGCTTCTTCGTACGATTCCGACTCTCCAGAATCTGAGATCAAGAGATGGTTGAAGGAAGGAACAAACCTTTCTGGAGGTCTACTTGCTCTTGTAGATATTCAGGGAATAGGTTGAGGCTCCTCATTTGGTTGACGTTGTTGCACATTGTCACCGTTTGCAGTCCTTGAGTCTTCACCGTCCTCAAGCTCTATGTACTCATCACCTGTTTCTTTTGTTTGTTTTCTTTCCAAGTAATCTTTGTACATATTTTGTTCGTTAAAAATTACATCCCTACTCTTTAAGATTTTACCATCTTCAGTATTCCATAGGCGATACCCAAAGTCTCCTTCTCCATAGCCAATGAAGAAACACTTTTTGGACTTTGCATCTAACTTTGATCTTAGGCTTCTATCTATGTGCATGAAAGCCTCACATCCAAACACTTTGAGAAATGCATAATTCACCGGTTTACCTGTCCATGCCCCTTCTGGAACTCCCCCATCCAATGCCGTTGAGGGTGAACGATTGATTAAGTACACAGACGTACTTACCCAAAGCTCAAGCGGTAGGCCTGCATGTAGCCGCATGCTTCGTGCTCGTTCCATGATTGTCCTATTCATCCTTTCCGAAATCCCATTTTGTTGAGGTGTCCTTGGGGTTGTCCTTTGCCTCCGAATGCCATTGCTAGCACAAAAGCTTTCAAAAGCTTGGCTACAATATTCGCCTCCATTGTCGGATCTGAGGCATTTAACCTTGGTACTTGTTTCATTCTCCACAAAGGCTTTCCACCTTTGAAATATGGAAAATACATCGGATTTATTCTTCATGACATAAACCCATGTTTTTCTAGTCGCATCGTCTATGAATGTTACCTAGTACAATGAGCCACCAAGTGATGGTGTACTTGCAGGACCCCAAACATCAGAATGAACCAACTCAAGTTTTTAATTTTTTCTTTCATTTCCTGAGTTTTGAAATTTTACCCTCTTTTGTTTACCATAAACACAATCTTCACAGAACTCTAAGTCCACTTCTTTCAAACCTGGTAGAAGCTTCTTTGTTTGAAGGATTTGCATTCCTTTGGCACTCATATGCCCAAGTCGGTAGTGCCACACCGCACTGTCAACTTCTGTAGTTGCTGCACAAGCTCAAGGTTGCGTGCTAACAGTACACAAGTAAAGTGTACCGACTTTTTCACCCTTGGCAACCACCAAAGATCCCTTTGAGATCTTCCACCGTTTGTTTCCGAATGCAATGTTGTGACCTTCATCGTCCAATTGTCCTGTAGAGATCAAATTTTTGCGAAGAGAAGGAACATGCCTAACATCTTTAAGCTTCCATTCATTTTCGTTAGCAGTTTTGACAGAAACTGTACCTTTGCCGACAATCTCACAAGCTTCATCATCTCCCAAGTATACATACCCAAAATTACCTTTGGTGTAGTCTTGGAAATGTTGCTTGTGTGGTGTCGCATGGAATGAAGCCCCGGAATCTACTATCTAGGAATTAGACACATTGTCTAATGAGAGAATTAGAGCATCTTGCTCTACTTTACCTGCCACATTGGCCTCCGATGTTGGCTTGTTGTCTTGAGACTGTGTCTCCTTCTTCTTCTTGGACCAGCAATCCTTCTTGACGTGGCCCTTCTTGCCGCAGTTCCAACATTCAAGAACTGACTTTGTGCGTGACTTGCTCCGCCTTGAGCGATCACGACCCTTTTGGTTTTTGAACCTCTCCTTAAGCCTTCCTCTTGTTTCCACTGATAGTGCAGCACTTGATGATTCTCCTGTGCTTCTCCTTCGCATTTCCTCGCTTAGGAGAACACCCACAACATCATCAAACTTAAGAGTATTTGTGCCAGAGATAGAATTACTTACAGCCATCACAAGGCTGTCCCAACTATCCGGTAGAGATGATAGTATAAGGAGAGCTCGCACTTCGTCATCGAAATTGATTTTCACTGATCAAAGTTGACTTATGTTTTTGTTAAAGTAATTTAGGTGTTCTGCAACTGAACCATTCTCTGCCATCTTTAGATTGAACAAGCGCTTCATAAGAAATACCTTATTGGATGCCGATGGTTTCTCGTAGAAGTCGTCAAGTGACTTCATCAAGTCCTCCGTGGTCTTCATCTCCGAAACATTGAAGGCCACCGTTGATGCCAAGCTTAACCGGATTGTTCCCAGTGCCTTTCGATCAAGGACAATCCATGCTTCATCTGCCATTGTTGCGGGCTTCTTCGCAAGACCGCCTAGTGGCAAATAGAGGTCCTTCTGGTAGAGATAGTCTTCAATCTGCATCTTCCAATGTTGGTAGGTTTTGCCGTTGAACTTCTCAATCTTGAGCTTCCCTTCCTCCACGATAACTCCCACTCAATTCAAGGAATCCTTTCCTTGAGATAATTTAGCTACGAGCAAACCTTGCTCTGATACCAATTGTTAGGAAATAAGACGTAGCTAAATAGACAATTGAGTAGATTACTTAATGGAGAGAGACAGATTTATATACACGAGATTATAGAGTAGAGAGAGAGAGAGAGAGAGAGAGAGAGAGAGAGAGAGAGAGAGTACACACGATATACGTGGTTCACCCAATGTGGGCTACGTCCACGGGAAAGCAGCCACTCAATGGCTTTAGTACTTCAAAACAAGAAGTAGTCTACAAAGGGATTATACCCTTAATGGAGCTCCCGCCTTGCTTCACTCTCACCACCTCACACTCACCTTGTTGCATCAACTTCACACTACAAAATGTGTGTAGAAATGGCCTCCTTTTATAGGCCAAAAGGGCTGCCCTCTCTTATGAGAGACAGCCATGTGTAACCGCCCTTGTGCGAATAAGTCCAAATCGGACCCTCCAATCCGCTTTTGAATTCGGCCACCGGCCATTGAATTCGGCCACCGGCCACCGGCCACCGGCCATTGACTTCCGACCACCGGCCATCGGCCATTGACTACCGGCCACCGGCCAACCGACCGGTTGTTTTCCGACCACTTTTCGGCCGCCATCCAGGCATAATATTCTGGCGAAAAAAAAGTCCGTGATTCTTGTGCGTGAAAATTTTGGTTTCTGGTGAGTGATTTTCTTTCACGCACGATGGCTTCTCCTCATAATGGGGGCCTTACAAATGTGCGCTTTTACCACAAAAAATTACAGAGGGTAAATCAGGCTCCATACTTAACATACCTGGCTCTCCTTCCTCTCCTCGTGTGTGTGTGTGTGTGTGTGTGTGTGTGTGTGGAGAAGAAAGAGAGAGAGAGAGAGAGGGAGAGCGTTACCTGCTACTTGCTTGAGGGCGCCAAAAAACTCAGATCTGAGATCTGAGTTTTTGGGCGCTCTCTGTTATTTTTTTTTAGCCCAGCCGGCGTCGCTATGAGGGTCACAAATTTACAAGTAAATTTGCGACGCTCATAGCGACGCTGGGAATTTTTTTTTTTGAGCGTTGCTGTGTGAGCGTCGCTAATATGAATAGCCTCTTGTAGTGAGATTTACACTATTTTGACCATAAATTTTTACCTGTAGCTCGGAATGACATGCTTCAAAAGGAAAATTTGACCTTCTCAACATGTTTGATATGAATTTGGACTATTCTTCACACCCATGCACCAAGGAATTCGGTTTGGAAGGTCCACACAAGGTTAGGGAACCTTTTGCTTCCAAGTCTTCTTGTATGGGCCCTTTGCTTGTATGCATCCGAGGGAAATCATGCTTTTTCAAAAGGGTATGATGATTAAACAAATAGAGGAGGGACCAATATTATTTGCTAGTGAAAAGAATATACAATTTGAGTCTTTTTGAAAGGAGAAAAACTATATGTATATTCTTAAGAGATATTGGGCCACCTATGTAGGGGGCATAGAAGACTTGTAGAGATGGACCATAATCTTTGGTAAAGACAAGTGGAGAGTTGATTGTCCATGGTAATTTATCTATATGGGATGAAAGATGGATATATTATTTTTCTACTACTAATTTACAAGAGGTAAGAAAGTTTGGGGGTACATAGTTGGTTATTGTATGCTTAATTTTATTTACAAAGAAAAGGGTGGTAATATAAATATGACTAAGGTGACATTTTTGGGAAGAGTACAATGTATGTGTCGCCAAAAAGGTTAAACTAAGAGGGGGAATTTACTCTAGATAACTTAATAGCGTAGAAAAATATATACACATATGAGGAAGAGGACGTTGAGTAGGCTGAAAAATGTTGCAAAAAGATGGTTATGCCACTCACTAGATTTAAGTATAGAAAGAAAGAACTTGGGGAGAAAACTCGCGAGAGTGAATCTAACACCAAGCCTAGTAAATGATACCTTTCATCTAAGAAAGGGAAACCAAGCTTCCACATATTCAACACATGACAAAGCATCCTAGGACATGTATTTGAACAATGATGCAAAGAGGAAAGTCTCATGGAAATACCATCAAATATATAGAGACAACCTAACACAAGCGACTTCACAAGGGAAAAATTCAAAATGCTATACTCCAAGAGGTTTATAAGACAAAAAATATTAGCTAGACAATGAATATACAGCATAGCATTTGCTGACAAACATCAATTCACTTCTGACATGTAGTGAGGAGATGTCTTCCTCACCAAGGTATTTGGCATCTTTTACTACAATCCTTTGTGCCTTCAAATACTCATTCTACTTCATTAATGGTTGGAATTTTTCCATGGTACCTCTTCGATAAAACATGATCCGGTTGTGTTATAATACTATCTTTTCTCTATGTGGTTGGGATTATTCCATAGTGCCTCTTAGATCAAACATGATCCGCTTGTGTTATTAGAGTGTATTTTCCCTACCTTCTTGGGATTATTCCATGGTTCCTCTTAGATGAAACATGATATGTTTGTGTTATAACAATATCTTTTCACTATCCCTTTAGTTTTTTGTCTCTCTTCACAAATATCCTTAGCCCCTTTTGATCTTCATGGTGAGCTATGTTCAACATATCACACAATAGGCACAAAGAAACACTATACTTGGCCACATAAACATCCAAATATTGGCTAAAATAGGTTCAAAGCAAAATCCCAACCTAAATATATTAGTCCCACACTAGTGAAAGTAATGTCTAAACGTAGAAAATAAACTTCATAGATCTCTACCATAGATTATATGATGGATCTATGTTAGGATAGTAACTACTATGATAGATAGAGGTACATTTAAGGATTCAAGAAACTCAAAAACGTAAACAAACAAGCCATCCCTAACAAAAATCACTATTAAAAATTAATACTTTTACTGGATATCAACCATTCACAAATTATCTTGATGGAGCACAAATGTAACATGTGGAAGTCCAAGTTTTATTCCCGAACAAAGAGAATTTACAAGATTTGCTAAACTCCTCAATGATGTACGGCAATCACGTCAAAACATTTCTCCATGTCTATATTTTTTCAAACAAAAGGTAGAGGAGAGACCAAAATGTCAACTGCTAGACACATAATAAATTCACACCTAAATATCAAACATAAAAATTAGCCCAATTGATTCATCAGTGCTCTCTCTAATTCAAGTTGAGCCATTGCGACACCATGTCATCAAGGTTGTCATCCCTTGTCTCTAACACTATGAAAATCTCTAATTGTTTACCGTGGTCTTTTACCACGTTTTGTAGAGAGAAGGTCCAAAATCAATTGGAGAGGGAAGAGAAAGGAGAGCGGGGTTTTTTATGCATTTCAAATATTACCGTGATTATTTTCATGACTATTACCACAAAAATTACCTCTAATAATTTCGCTCGTATTACCGCGTTTATTCCTGAAGAGCAACTCAACACCTAAACATTCAAATTTTGGCTTATACATTCCCCCCCCCCCCCCCCCCCGCCCCCCCCCCTCCTCCAAAATTTTGGTGTTTCCCTCCTCTTAATTAAACTTAAAGAAAATTATACGATATTATTAAATTTGAAAAAAAGAGATATGAAAACATGGAACAATAGTTGGCTCTGTGGGATTACACATGGTTGTAGTTAAACTGATCACTATCACTTGATTAACATAATTTAGCATGATTCACAAAATTAGAGAGAGGACGAGGGAGGAGAGAGAGATGAATGGATGACACGACAAAAAAAAGTCATAACTTAAAGTATGCAAAATGTTTATGAATCATCTTCCAAAAGATCTCTACAAGAAGCATCATTGAATTCTAAGCCCATGGCTCCTAAATTAATAAAGAGAGAAATATATTTGTCATTTGCGTATGCGTTTGCTTCATCATCTTTGAATTATTTATCCTCCATCTCATCATCTTCATCTTCATGACAATCATCCCCGCTAAGACTTCCGGCCACCAGATTTGATTCCTCGACCTCCCTCTCCTCTGTCTCCCGCTCATCCAAAGTAGGAAATGGAAGAGGGTTGAAGATGGTCTCCACTTCATTAGTGGAAAAAATGGTTCTCCCCTGAGGTTTTATAAGAATTACAAACCAAAGTTTTGTTGGTGAATTGCTAGGATATAGATTACCTATAGGAGAGGATCTCAAAGTGAGTAGCATTGGTATAATTAATGCTACAAGAAAATAAGAATAGAAAAGGTAGTCACTCACCTGCTCACAATTGTGTGGAAAAACTAAATTGTCATACCTCCTTGTGTGATGTACATTACAGTCCACCATGTAGAGGCCATTCTCATGTCGTCTAGACACATTTGCAAACCACTTGCACTCGAAGATGAAGGTATGAAAGGTTCTAAGATTAGCCTTTAGTATCCTTTCAATAGTTCCATAGTACCTAGCTTCATCACCATCTTTGTCAAGGTTGGCCATGATGGCACAATCCATGGTGGTTCTACGTTCGTCCATGTGGTGCGTAGGAAAGTGACAACCCTTTGACCATATAGAGTTAAGGAAAGGCACTACAAAATAGGAAAATATATTTTATCAATTACAAAGATAAAATCAAGAAAAAGCTATACATTATGGTTTAGGTGTATGAGTACTCTACCTTTGATATGTAGCCTCGTGCATACTCCCATTACCTTTTGGTATGCAGCCTTGTGCATATTCCCATTCTGTGTCGATGATGTATTCTCCATGCACTTTTGCTTCGGTCATTCACTCATGAATCCAATCCACACTAATGAGATCTGGGAAACATGCAAGGTGTCTAGGCACTTGGGGTGCCCTCCTCCCTCCATGTACTTGTTTCCATGCTTCTCTCTCTTGCAAATTTCTTGCCTTTGCTACTATCCACAAGTTTACCCACTCGGCCATAACATTTGCATTGAGAATACAAAAGTTATTGGCCACTCAGGATAGATTCATATCCATGTTAAATAATTTTCCCTTTCCACTTGGAAAGTGTGAAGTCATCCTTGCATCTTCCTCGTCTAACCACATGCGAGGCATTGAAGGATCAACTTGTGCCAAATACTTGGAGATGTAAACAAATGCCTTTTGCACGATCCATCCTTGGCCATACATGCCTCTGGTTGAGACCATAGCGGCACAAAATCTTTGAGAGTATTTAGAAACCTCTCTAAAAAGAACATCCATCGTGCATGTACTATTCCACATATAGAGAACTCCTCCACCACATGAACCAAGAGGTGGATTTGACTAAGAAGGACCAATCCAAAAAATGCATCCTCAATGGCACACAGGGTTTCCGTTGCAAGTGTTTGAGCAGCAGGGATAGCATCTATTTCTATCTCCTTGGAGCTCACAAATTTGAAAGACAACACACAAGAATACACTAAGTGCTAGCTGAGGTTATTGTGTACATAAAAAAGGTGTAGCTAAGTGGAGTCTTGTTCTTGTCCCGACATATACACATACTCACCGACAGAAATAACTACAATGTAAATTTGGGGAAGGGAAGTGAGAGAGAGTCATACACACAATCAATTTCTAGAATAGAGAAAGAGACATTACCTAAAGCATCTACTACCAATCATGGACTTCAACCCATACAATTGAACGCTTCCACCTCTCTTAGCTTTTGTGAAAGTTGTGCATGCTGCTGATGTGCGAATAGATGCAATGGTACCCTTCACTTTGTCTAAATCTTCTTTGGCTAGCACCCACAGTGCTTTAGGAATCACAATCTTCTCATTGGGGACACACTGTGGAGTAGCAAAGACGGGGAGACATTTCAAGACCCTCAAATCCTCTTGGGAGGTTCACTATGTGTAAAACTACCATGTCACGTACGTTCAAGACATGTTTATAAAACCCCTTATCTGTCAATTTTGTTAAGAATACAATGTACCCTTTTCTTTTAAAATCTATAAGTTTTTTTCAAATTTGATAAAATAATGCCCTTCTGTATATATATTTATGTAAGTTTCAAGAAATTTAAATAGCCTTCTGTTGAACTCACGTGATAGGTTGCATTTTTATTAGGTGACCTCCCCGGGCAAATCCTCCCTCGCCCATGAGTCCTTCTTGCCAATAATGTGGTCCCAAAGGGTGTGGGCTACATTCTTGAATATCTGCATGGGATCCAAGAGGTGCTGTATTTTTAAGTCCTTCCAATATGGAAGGCTTATAGAATATGGAGTACCTTGACATAATTTTTGGTGGAGTACTCAGAGACGGATTGTTGTTGTAGTGCTCTTCCCAAATGGTTTCCCAATTTGCATCGTGAGATTTACAAACATCTTACCATTTGTTGGAACCTTGTGCTTGCTATGATCTTGGGGTAATAAAAAATGGTTGTTTGGATAGATTACCTTGTGCAAGGCATCCGGCCTCTCTGTCACCAATGATGGCCCGCAAGTTGAACATGCATTGTGATCCAATGTGGAAAACCCTACATACATACCATATTGGACACCATCACTTAATAACCCAATCCTCAAGTGATGAGGCTCCAATCCAAACTCTATCCATTGAATTTTGATGTGCCTTCATGCAGGTGAATTTACTAGGATACGCATCATTCCATCATTCGAGTGGTGGTTGGCATGCCATGCAAGAAGATCCACGATAGATTTTCTTTTAAACATGTGTTTCATGCGAGGGATTAATGGAAAATGTCTCAATACCTTGCGGGGTAGATGCATCGTGCTCACTCCGGTCTTGTATCATGCTTTCTCGCACACGGGACATGAGGTAGCATGTGTGTACTCAATGTGGTATAGTATGCAATTTTTGATGCACACGTGGATGCACTCATACTCCATGCCAAGTGCACTGACATACAATCTTGCTTGTTGGTGAGCTTTTGGCAACATTTTTCCCAACTACAACAAACATGCCTATTTATACAATTGCAAGGAGGCACCATGAAGCGAGAGAGATGTATAAAAATCCTTATAGCAAACTTACCCAAGGAGTGCATTGACACTTGCATTGCTCTAACCAAATTTTGCTTGCAACAGTGCTCGGAGCACCAAGTAATCGGCAGCGTCCTAAAGAGGTATTTGGAAACTCGTCATCATTCTATCCTCCATTGCCGCTGCTAGTCAAGTGCATGGATGGAAATGCACACATCACATTCATGAGCCAGTAACTCATCACACATGTCAAACATGTGCTCATTCTCTACCTCAAAGTGCAACTGAGACACCAGAGGAGGAGATGTGGAAGTAGAGCAAGTGGGAGGATCACAATGCGGTGCGTCCAATTCATCCAATAGCACTTCTCTCTGTCGTTCGGCCTTGCATGATAATGCACCACCATCGAACACAGATCAATGGGGCACCTCCTCAAGTGAGGGGTGAGTGGCTCTCTCATCTCTCCAAGTGATTTTTTGAGGATGCCAAAGCCCTTCGTTCTCCATGTGCTCCAATGCAATGTGCCTCAAGCGAGGGAATTCCATTTTTCTCTTGGCACAAGGACAAGGGAGTTTGTCCTTGAGCCGTCGATCACACTCAGGGCCATTTGGAGGGCCACGATCATGCTACTCGACGTTCTGCACACGTGCAAAATAGAGAGGATATTTAACTCAAAAAATATATATTTAATCATGTGTGTCCTAAAAATAAACAATTAATTAGAGAAAATAGTGTCAATTACATATTTCAATTAAAAAAGAGAGATGACTAAAAATTCAAAGAGAATAAAGTGCAATGAGTACTACAATTCTTTAAAGTACAATCAATACTTCCATTATAGATATCTAAGGGTAGAGGGGGGTGGTTTGTTCCCCTCCCCCTGCTACTTTGGATACGTTTGTATCCGTTTGAAATGATGTTACGTGATGATAGACGTAGGTTGCTTAGTGAAGTAGATACAACCTTCTCACACGTCACTGTAAACTTGTTTTCTTTGTGTGAAAATGGATGTAAGAGGTAGATTTGTTGGGAAATGGATTGTGAGAGAAATGGATAAAGAAATAAGTTGAAGTAAATAAAATAGGAAAAAACTTGAGAAACTGAGGGAGAGAGAGAATAGAGAGAAAGAGAGGGAATAGAGAAAGAGAGGGAGAGAAACAAAGAGCAAGAGAGGGAGATAGAGAAGCGAGAAATGTTGAGATGTAGAGAGAAAGAGAGAGATGAGACAAGAGAGACACCATGTACACTTCCAAAGACTGATTCATATTGAGGACAAGATAAAAATATATAGGTGAGACCAAGTTGAGTAGAGTGAGCCATATATAGCTCCAACATCCCCACTCAAACAAAGGTCTCTAGCTTTAGATGAAAAAGTCCTTAGGGAGTTCAAGGGAAAAACCCAAGCCCCTATACAATGTGAAAATATGAACCAGCGATGATGATGTGAAAATGAATTGTGTATCTATGTACAAATATACAAGTGACTCAGAGATCACAATGTGCAAATGTGGAATGTGCATAGTGCATGGTACCTATAGGATTACAATGTCACATGTACAAAGCTATTACAATAACAAAGAAGCTAATCTAGAAAGAATGAGGCCAAAGAAACTCCAAGCTCTGAGCGCAAGAGGATGAAACGTGACTCGTTGAGGCCTTTGGTAAGAATGTCTGCAATCATCTGGTCACTTGGACAGTGTTCAACCAAAATGGTTCCTTTGCGTACTTTATACCTTACATAATGATAATGGACAGCAATGTGCTTCGACTTATTATGTTGAACATAGTCTTTTGCAAGACTAATAGCACTTTGGTTGTCACACCGCAAGGGTGTGCTAGAAAGATCAGAGTGACCAATATCCACTAGCATTTGTCGAAGCCAGATCATCTCACGACCTGCAACTGATGCTGCAACATATTCTAACTCAATCGTAGAAACTACAACACAACATTATTTTTTACTGCTCCAACACTACAACAAAAACAGGTGCCTTCGACGTAGATTTCGACACGAGCCGTCGAAAACTACATCGAAATCTTCGTCCATGTGATATTGTCGAAATACGCATCGATATCTATGTCTAAAGGCACCTGTTTTTGATGCGTATTTCTACGCCTGTATCGATGAGTATTTCGACGACCATATCAAAAAAAAAATTCTTGGGTAGAGGACAGGTAGCGTGTCCTGTGAGCGCAGTGAAAAGATGGACACAGCCACAGCCAGACTACCTATCCTTTGCCCAAGAAAGCGAGCAGCACCAAAATCAACCGTGTTCCCGCAAAAATTTCGACGGAGTTCCCTTTGTTTTAACATAAACTTTTCAAAAAAAACCATATGTATACGCCTCCTACATGATATCCATGTAGGATCTCACATGAGATTTAAGGCACAACTTGATGGAAGAAATGAAACGAACTTTGTGCAAACCATAACCAAATTAAAACCATAACCATAATGAACTTCATATATAACAAACTTTGTGCAAAACCGTAACCAAATTAAAACCATAACCATATTGATCAAAACCATAACGATAACCATAACCATAAACAAAACAATAACCATAAAATTAAACATAACCATAAACAAAACAATAACCATAACCATAACGTCCATAAACAATAAACAATAACGATAACCATGTCTATACAAGAAAGAAACACAGATATGTGTCTGTGTCTCACAAAACATATATAGAAATCCATTGATCATGACTCGCGCGTCACAACCTGCACATAAAACTACAAGTCACAAAATTAGTATGATATTACTTCACATATACTTGATTAATTAAGTCAACTCACACATATTATTTGTCTCGATCAAACGTCTCACCTCAATTGATCACCGAGACTCTAAGGCCTCCCAGTCTACAAGCTCTCCTGCAGTAGCAAGATCATTCAATACTTCATAAATGCCGCTCCGATATCCATCTGTCTCCTCCTGGCGTGTAGGGGCTCGATGCATTTCAAGATTCTACGTTTATACAAAAACCAAAGTAATTAAGAATACATGATTCATCGCTTTTTAAAAAAAATGCCATAGCTAGGATTGGATTGGAAACTCACAAACTCATAGCGAAAGGTATCAAAGCCTCCGCTGCCAAGATGAGATGTGCCTCTGGTCGTCCTACGTACCTTCGCGGCCTGACGCTGCTATCTGAACCTCGTGTCCGCTGTTTGCTGATCCTCCCTGATCTGCTGCCACGTCTCATGTGAGTTGTCCGAAGGCTTCAGGGAGCCCTGCCTGAAAGCCCGACAAGCTGCATCTCGACGATGTTTCACGGTGTCCTGTGCAACATTCATGATCCACCTCCACGCAAGCTCCTCTGAACTCGGAGAAGGCTAATACTCTCTCATGATGGTCTCCACTATATAATTGACTTTGCTGCAGTCCTGATAAGGCCAAGATGCCATAATGGTGGTAGAAAAATACAGCTTTGCGATTTGGAGAACCTGTTGTCTCATCTCAGTCCCGACTCTATCCATGTCAACCTGTCCATCTGCCCGTACAGTATAGACCTTGGAGGCACTAGGATCATGTGCTCCCGAAGGTGTTCAAGGTGTACTAAGAGGTGTGTCTGGGTAGGACGGGGGTGGTGAGCCAGGAAAGTTCGAAGCATCTGTGGACCCTCCTCCACAGCAACCACCACCTCCACCTGACTATCGTTGAGATCGACGAGTGCGCCTGTGCTACGGAGATGCTGACGTACCCGCTGTGAGCGGGATGGAAACACACAGAACGCCTCTATAACAACCCAACACACACTCTTGGAAATATATACACACACACACACTATGGGACACCACTCGGCTTACACAATCCACCTGGCCGAGACAGGGAACACACCGATGGAGCGAGAGGAGAGAGACTATCCACTTTCCCACTCCACACAGAGACACACACACACACACACACAAAAAAAAAAAACTCAACTCAAAAGAGGAGAACTTCTGATAATTAGATACAAATGATCTTGGGCCAACACCAAGGGGCAAATAGCTCACACAAAATGGGTAAAATATACCAGATACAATCACAAATTGGAGAAGAAGCTTCGCTCATAGGAGAAAATTACACAGCCAAAAAAGCAGAAAAAGAGTGAGGAATTT
Organism: Adiantum capillus-veneris; assembly: GCF_014529385.1. NCBI lineage: Eukaryota > Viridiplantae > Streptophyta > Polypodiopsida > Polypodiales > Pteridaceae > Adiantum > Adiantum capillus-veneris. The sequence continues at coordinate 129,606,418 of NC_140940.1, read as the reverse complement.
GGAAAAATGGACAGTGCCATCGCGTCCGGAACAGCCCAAAACCCCAATCTACAATGTCAAAGTGCTCAAATCCGACCTCGGATGAGCAGTTTACGGCCAAAACAGGCTCCAAAATGAGCAAAAACACAGCTGCGGCTGTTCCTCCTCTCTTCTCCACGTTTTTTCTGGTCTTCTCTCTGTTTTTTCAGTTCCCACACTTAGCTTTATTACTTGGGCACCCTTGGCCTTTTAGATGACCTCAAACGGACCCCGAACAGGCCAAAAACTGACCTCGCAGTGCATAGTTGTCACCTTTTTGCATCATCCGCACACCTGGCACTCATTTCTTTCAATAATGCCTCCCGCCACCATGTGAAGTGGCCCCAAAAAGTGATCCTAATGATGACCTTTCTGCATAACTCTCACAAGAAAACACCCACGTCGTGTCCGTACTTCTCCACGTGCAAGTACTGACCCCATTCGACGTTCTGACGCCACTAGATGTCATCTGACGCATTTGCTTACCTCATGTCATAGGCCCGCCGATAGCTTCCTCGAGAAGTTTTACGTGCTACCAACTCCTCATTATTGTAGAAAAAACACACTGGTACTGATAACAGTGAAAATCGATGCACTATGTACACCCTTTCCTACCTGTACACATGTGGGCCCCACGTAACCACCTGGCTCTGGAAAATGGGCAATTCTTTATTAGATGCACCATGGATGGGTATGTACATATGCGCAATCACTTCTTCCAAAAAACTCCTGACATAATTTGCCCATACCCTAGCCTGCTAGAGCATTCATGCTCAGCAGCAGCACTAGTAGATGCTCATTCCACCTGGATCAAAAGGGCAAAGGCATATCGCCTGATTCACAAGAAGCATCATAATACCACACCTACATTTGTCAACAATCAACCAAAATGCACCATAGGCATATCCAACTAACACATCCGCCCTGTCTAGAGTTCCAAAAGCATAAATATTGCATGCCACATTCCACCCAACCGATAGAGACAACTCAAGGGACTCATCACCTGGCATCTTGGCTTCACCAGCCATAGAAACAACCTGCAAATCATGCACCAAAGTAGCTAAAATCATTGTGTGAAGTTAAAGTTGTTGATATCCAAAGCACAAAAGTATCCCCGCAGCACACATATCCCTAGTATAGGCATCCACATAGCTGAGATTGGACTCATATATGCCAAACCCCTTCTCATCATCATAAGCATACTCATCATCACACATAAATTTATCCACATCATAATCATGGCTATCACCACTATCCATAGCTTCTAGCATGGGTTCATCAGTCTCCAAGAAAACAGATCCCTGCTCTAAACCACAATCATGCTCACAAATCGGTTCAATCACTGCACATACATCAAAATATGGCTTCAACACAGGCTCCACATCCAACAAATCCACAAAATGGCTCTCAACCTTGCCCTCTTACCTAATTTCCAAGGAACTAGTATCCAAAGATACGTGCTCATCATCAATAACCTCAACCTCACACTCACACCCAGAATCACAAGGTACACAAGTAGCCAATGCATCCTCTTCAAGACTTTTCAATCCTGTATCCAAAGCATTACTCACCTCTTTAGGCTCTTCCATAAACCTGTCAACCTGCAAGACCTCTTTACGTTTCACAATAGACCTTGGGAAGAAACGAGAAACATCATAGGATAGGCTACTTTTCACCTGCTTAGGCTTAACTTCATCTTCCATGTCAAATCCATCTTGCACATGCATACCTGTACTGATACCATGTTCCTCAAGACGCTTAAACTTCCATTCCTTGTGCTTTGCAATGCATACTGCATCTTCAAAAGACTCGGGCGTCTTCAACTTAACCTCGAACCGCAACCAAGGTGACAACACCATCAACAAAAGAAATTTTCTTCAATGAACAAGGGGGGGTCTCATCCTTAAGAGCAACACACCAACGAGTCCATAAATCTGTAAAACCTTGTACATAGGCATCAACACCTTGACAAGAACCTTGCTTAAGAGCATTGAGCTCATTCCATACTGCATTTGCATCTTCAAAAACCTGGAAACGCTCTAAAAAAGCTTTTATAAACTTGTCAAGACTCAAACCATAGGAATAATCCACTGCTTCTTTAGCTTCCAAACCCATGAACCAAACACGGGCCTCATCTTCCAAAAGCAATCCAAATAGCCTCAAAATCTTCTCCTCATCACACATATTGTTGCTGATGCATGCCACCTCGACTTGCTCCAGAAAGTCTTTTGCATCTTCACCACTTCTTCCATGAAATTCCGGATAAGAGAAAGCCATGGCTACCCAAGTTTAATCCTTTGAGAACCCCTTTGAACACACGTGCAAGAACCCAAAACTTTTACTGACTCAATTCCCAAAAACTTCAATGGAGCTCAACTTTAGATAAGGACAAACACATGCACATCAAATGAGTTTTCATAGTTGATCATCGGAATTACAACAGGCAAAGGACATTCCAAGATCTCCCTTAATCTTCTTGGCCCGAACATGAAGACTATGCGATGCTGGAAAAAAATCTTCCTGGACACATGAACATTTATATGGATTCTTTGAGTTAAATGAAATGGAGTGAATTGAGGGCCATTTTGATCATCCATTAAAGCCAACCATGCAGCTCCCAAGAAGGAACACCTGTCTTATCCTCTGATTTTGCCAAAATTTCAGCAGCATAACAGCATAAATGGCTCAAAAGACCAAAAAACCAGCCATCACAATTTGGAAAAATTTTGGCAGAGTTTCCCCAGAAGTAGAGCAGTAAGAACCCAAAATATAGACTGTATATGTATGCACAACCTGTCAACAATAGAACTCGAGCATCAAATAGGACTCACTAGTACATAGCCTATGGCGAGGTCACGAAAAGGGTGCTCCATCTACCTGTATCACCGAAAGGATCTCCACATTTGAGAATCCCCCAGCTCAATAAAAACCTCACGCTATTGACCCTCACATGAAGGCTAATGCAAATCGCGTATAGTCAAGTCTCAGAAATGACTATCTTCCAGACCAAGTCTCAGAAATGGTTGGGACTGCCAAATAAAACCAAATATGGCTCCACAATGGCGTACAATGGAATTTTCCACAAGTAACGTACAATCCAGCAGACAATGCACTCAAACAGGCGCCAAATGATGCATACCCACAACAACTGCAAGTGACACCACTTCTAGTATATCACTGTACTCCAGCTACCTGTACCTATGTGAATCACTTGTACATGTACCTGTCCCTGTAACGTGTAACTTGTAACCTATAGTCTGCAACCCGTAATCGCTAATCTCAATGCTTGAAGCTCGAAGCAGAAGGTACTCGAAGAAGATCCTCCGTGGGGGCGCCAAAAGAATGTGAGCAGGATGGAAACACACAGAACGCCTCTATAACAACCCAACACACACTCTTGGAAAGATATACACACACACACTATGGGGCACCACTCGGCTTACACAATCCACCTGGCCGAGACAGGGAACACACCGATGGAGCGAGAGGAGAGAGACTATCCACTTTCCCACTCCACACAGAGACACACACACACACACACACACACACACACACACAAAAAAAAAACTCAGCTCAAAAGAGGAGAACTTCTGATAATTAGATACAAATGAGCTTGGGCCAACACCAAGGGGCAAATAGCTCACACAAAATGGGTAAAATATACCAGATACAATCACAAATTGGAGAAGAAGCTTCGCTCATAAGAGAAACTTACACAGCCAAAAAAGCAGAAAAAGAGTGAAGAATTTGGCAAAATGGACAGTGCCATCGCGTCCGGAACGGCCCAAAACCCCAATCTACAATGTCAAAGTGCTCAAATCCGACCTCGGATGAGCAGTTTACGGCCAAAACAGGCTCCAAAATGAGCAAAAACACAGCTGCGGCTGTTCCTCCTCTCTTCTCCACGTTTTTTCTGGTCTTCTCTCTATTTTTTCAGTTCCCACACTTAGCTTTATTACTTGGGCACCCTTGGCCTTTTAGATGACCTCAAACGGACCCCGAACAGGCCAAAAACTGACATCGCAGTGCATAGTTGTCACCTTTTTGCATCATCCGTACACCTGGCACTCATTTCTTTCAATAATGCCTCCCGCCACCATGTGAAGTGGCCCCAAAAAGTGGTCCTCATGATGACCTTTCTACATAACTCTCACAAGAAAACACCCACGTCGTGTCCGTACTTCTCCGCGTGCAAATACTGACCCCATTCGACGTTCTGACGCCACTAGATGTCATCTGACGCATTTGCTTACCTCATGTCATCGGCCCGCGGATAGCTTCCTCGAGAAGTTTTACGTGCTACCAACTCCTCATTATTGTAGAGAAAACACACTGGTACTGATAATAGTGAAAATCGATGCACTATGTACACCCTGTCCTACCTGTACACATGTGGGCCCCACGTAACCACCTGGCTCTGGAAAATGGGCAATTCTTTATTCGATGCACCATGCATGGGTATGTACATATGCGGAATCACTTCTTCCAAAAAACTCCTGACACCGCCTCTGCCGTACCCCTATGGGAGACCTCATAGGCGTCCTACCCATAGGCGTCGGACCCTCGGGTGTGAAGCCCGAAGGCGTGGTACCCGTACCTCTGGCTATCCAATACTAAGACGCATCTTCCATCTGAGTGGGCATCATCCGTGTGATGAAGCCCATAAATGCATCCACACTCATAGTTGCAGGATCTGGCGACTAGTGTGCCATACTAAACTCCTGCACAAAGAAAGTAAAAGAAAGCGTCAGAACACCTTTGTTTAAATTAAGAAAGAGATTTATTTTAAATCAACGTCTTCACACAAACACTTACAGGCCTCGACTAGTGAGGCATCATCGATAAGATCTTGCATCGTATCATCGTCTATCTCTAACTGCAGTCATAACTCTGTCCCAACTCGTTCTGGAGGATTGTTTTCATCCATTGCATCTTCATCTACAAGTGTCATATTTGCCTCGTCTGCGTCATCCCTCGTATATCTGTCAACTTCCTCTGCCATACCTTCGTCCATCTCATCTAATGTCACAGTAGTATCTGCATCGTCTGGCCGACTTTCCTCCAGGAGCTCTTGCCCTTCAAATACTTGTTTATTTCTTGAAGCAACCTGAACCACAAACCACTATTGTCGCTCTCGAGGGTCCAGTACAAAGACCACTTTCTCGCAATTTTCGCGGAGAGCAAACGTGTCGCTCGCATCTGTCCAAACCCACTGAACACCTGTCCAAACCTAATATAGGTGTCGCGCGCGCTGCAGGTTTCTAAAGGCCAGATCTATGCGAAAATGACCGCCTGCACGCGGATTTGGTTTTTTTCCCCCACTTTTTTCCATCGATATACACGTGGAAATATGTGTGGAAATACGCATGGAAATACTAGCCCTTCGACAGATATAGATCTATGCGCGCGACACCTCTATCAGGTTTGGACAGGTGTCGAGCGGGTTTGGACTGATATAGATCTATGCGCGCGACACCTGTATCAATAATACCTGCTACAGGTTTCTAAAGGCTAGATCTATGCGAAAATGACCGCCTGCGCTCGGATTTGGTTTTTCCACCCCAATTTTTTTCATCGATATACGCATCGATATACATGTGGAAATACGCATGGAAATACTAGCCCTTCGACATATATAGATCTATGCGCACGACACCTCTATCAGGTTTGGACAGGTGTCAAGCGGGTTTGGACAGATATAGATCTATGCGCATGACACCTCTATCAATAATACCCACTGCAATTTTCTAAAGGCCAGATCTATGCAAAAATGACCGCCTGCGCGCGGATTTGGTTTTTTCCCCCCAATTTTTTCCGTCGATATACGCATCGATATACAAGTGGAAATATGTGTGGAAATATGCATGGAAATACTAGCCCTTCTAGGCATTGCCATATGTATTACCATGCCTATATGGACGCCTATATCCAGGAGCGGTATGCTCGTCAAAATGCGCGTGGAAAGATACAGTGCGTCGAAAAACGCGTAACATGTTGTAGAGCAAGAAACAAGACAACCATTTATAAAGAAATAATTTTCACTAGTAGATTGCATAGATAAATGTGAGCTTGCCCAGTTTGCATCGATGTAACCCAAAAGAGAAAGAGATTCCATATAATCGAATCATGTGAGTTGTCATTGATAAACCAAACCAAAATATGTAGTGCCTTTGAAGTATTTCAATACATGCTTTGCTGCAGACCAGTACTTAAGAGAAGGACGTGCAAGATATTGTCCAATATAATTAGCAACAAACAGAATATCAGGATGAGTGTTCATGCCAGCAAATTGAAGACATCCACTCAAGTTAGCATAAGGTTAGTTTGTGACAAGTTGAATGCCATTGAAAGAGGTGTTCTTCATAGAGATCGCAAGACAAGGTGTTAGCGGAATGTGCAGATTCCATACCAAATTTTTGAATAGTATCTGCAATAAACTTTGACTCTCGAAGGAGTAAAATACCTTTTGTACAGTTCTGTTGGATCTGAATGCCAAGACACGAGTGAATCTCTCCAAGATCCACCATATCAAACGTAGAAGGCAATAAATTTTTCACTTGCTGAAGAAATCCCAAATCATTGGAAACAAGGATGGTATCATCCACATAAAAAGCAAGAATCACAAAACTGCTACCTTGGTGCTTTATGTATAAGTTGGGCTTTGAAGCAAAGAGATGAATCCTTTGAGAAAAAGACCAAATTTTGTATATCAGGCTCACGAAGCTTGTTTGAGACCATATAGGGCCTTATAAAGTTGAGCAACAAGGTCTTCTTTACTTGGAATAACAAACCCTTCTGGTTGTTCCGTATAAATTTCCTCTTTCAAGTTACCATTAAGTAAAGCAGTTCGCACATCCATTTGATGAGCTTCCAAAACAAATCGACCAACAATGCCAATAAAACTCAAACACTTGTAATGCGAACAACTGGTGAAAAGGTCTCTTGATAATCAACACCTGCTACTTGGGACTAACCTTTTGCAACTAAACGTGCCTTGAACTTGTCAAAAGATCCATTTGCTTTTACTTTTTTCTTATACACCCACTTATACTTAATAGTTGTACGACTAGGAGGAAGTTCAATTAGTATCCATGTACCATTAGAGATAAGAGAATCGTACTCCACTTCCATATCCTCTTGCCATTGATCCTTTTGTGGTGAAGAGATAGCTTCTTTATAATTAACGATGTTCCGCAACCTTGTGGAATTGTTTGAAAACAGACAAGGCCTCATATTTTTTTCTAGGTAGAAATATATCATTTACCATGACAAATCATCAATGATAGTAATGAAGAAGCAATATTGTGATCTCGAAGAAGGTAGAGGTCCACATATATCAGGATGAACAAGATCCAATATTATTGGAGCTATATATGGCTCACTCTACTGAACTTGGTCTCACCTATATATTTGTATCTTGTCCTCACTATGAATCAGTCTTTGGGAGCGTACATTGTGTGTCTCTTGTCTTGTCTCTCTCTCTCTCTACATCTCAACATGGTATTAGAGCGGTAATGATCACGCGCCGATTCAATTCATGGTGACAAAATAGTATGTGTCTGCGATTCACATGTAAGATTCCAAATTGCTATAAATTTTATTTTTTGAGGATTGATTCTTGTTAAATGTGGTTGTTTTGTGTTAACAAGAATATGATTAGTGTTTTCTGTGGTGTTTATTGCTAATCGATATAATAAATCACTGATTACATTTTCTTGTTGATTTGTTTTTTGACACCCTGAACTTCGTCTCAAATTTTGCAGGTCTTCTGCTCAAAATTTGGAGAAATGGCAAAAGCACAATGGAGCACAGCGCAATAGCACTTTTCATCCAAAACTTGTTCGACTCCTCGAGCTCTTCGATTTGAGTTCTAACTTTGCGTCAATCAGAGTTCGCAACAGAAAGTTATGTTGTTTTTACTGCAAATTGAGCTTGACGCATGTTGGAGGCTCGCCATAGCATACGCAATCTCCCACAAATCTATCAATCCAGAGAGAGAGAGAGCATGACCCGGCTAGGGCTTGGAGGCATCACACAAAGAATGTGCGTGAGCGTCATCGGGTGCAAAGATGGAGAGGATTCAAGAACGTGCATCCTCCAATGCAAATAGAAATCATCCCAAATCAACTATGCTAATCGCACATCAAGCATCAATTCAAGCAATCATCTACACAGATCAATCAACGAAGTGAAACACACTAATCTTGGAATCTCTTAAGCACAACTCTATTTACATGCATTGACGATGAAGCACACAAGATCGCATTCAAGTCGGCCACCCCAACCATGCCAATCATGGTGTCCAAATCAAGTCACACATAATCAAATTAAGCTCAAGGCTTCTTAAACCTACACACACACAAGCACACCATTAGAGGACAACTCTAATCCCTCAATCACGAGTACGCCCACTCCGCTTAATCGAGAGAGTTAGATAAGGAATCCACTAATCGGAGTAGCTTAGAATAAGTAAGAGTTAGATTAGAGAAGATCAACACTTCAAAACAATGAAGGAAAGTAGAGAAACATGATTGACAACATAATGAAGACTAGATTAATTAAGAGAGGATTACACTAATTACATGTGATTAGCACTAGCCTTCTAAGCATGGGCATTAAGCTCAAAGGCTAGGCCATCAAGACCTTCTCTAGAGAGAGAGTTCTCAAAAGGACCACTCCAGAATGACCTCCCATTAAGCATAGGGATCTTTTATAGTTTTGGGCCTCAAACCCTTCAACTATGGATAAAGTGAGTTCTCTAGCCTAGACTCATACAACTTTGGAACTCCTAAATGAGCCCAAGCCCTATACAATGAAAAGTAAATACTGTGCACTATGGCACATCCACAACTTGGTGCATAATTGGTGTAGCCGTTAGCCGCTTCTAACACTCCCCCCTTACTAATTTGGCGCACGTCCTCGTGTGCCGGTGAAGCAAGACACGGTGACATGGTAGAAAGCAAGTCCAAGGAAGAAATGTTGAGCTGCAAAACATAAGAACAAGTAATGAGCATCAAAGGCCACCAATAATGAATAAAACATGAAGCATAAATGAACAATCATGCAAAGTGTTTTTTTGCTTCTAAAAGATGGGTTAATCATAGTCAAAAACTAGACAACATAAAGCAAAAAAATACTCACACTATTGTGAAGATTAAACCACTTGAAATTTCAGTTTTATGCATGAAACACAAGCAATCAATTATGACCCTAGGCTAATGCAAGTTCATAAACCTACTAGCCTAAAAACTATGTGAGCAATCTTAATAAATCATTCCAGTCTATCATGTCTATCGGCTATAAAAAAGCTCCTAATCTAATAGTACATTGTCAAAGCTTTCTGAAGCTCATGGAAGTTTTGATTTAGTCATTCATTGAAAAATTAAAGCACAATCACAAGGCTACCACCCCAAGGTAAGTCTAGGTGCGACTCTCAGCTCCTTGAACCCTCAAGAAGGTGTTCCAAAAGCCTACTAGCTTACCAAGGAGACAGCTAACCCCTATCAGCCCAGGGAATCGGTTTAGGGCCTTGACCAAGCGAGCCAAGGTGATTCCCCTCGCCTACCAAGTGCCAATAATGCGCTAGGCCTCACACAGACACATCATAACCTTAGTATCATTTTTGCTACTTTTTTTGGGCACTTCTTTGCTTCATGGTTCATTTTTTAGCGCATTTTTATTGCTTCCTTTATGAGAACTAGTGGCAATTGGACTAAAAAATATTAAAGCCTAATTATAGCCCTAGGTCATGACAAACGTTAATGGGATATTAAGACTATCAGTAAGTATCTAGGACTAGCAAGAAGTGAACCTACATTAACCTAAGGTCAAGGCTAACTACCTATGATCAACATACATAAAACCTAATTTTTTGTGAGTTAATTTTTACAAAGTAGGGTGTTGAAACTTTACGATGCCTAGCTTTCTAACATGAAAATACCATAGCTTAGAAGCAAAATTTCACTTAAACCAAGCAAGAGAATGGAGAGATGAACAAGGAGCAAAATCATGGAAGGATTACACCTATTCATGCTCTTTGTACATCCTTGAGCAAGCATCCTTTGTGTAGAGAAGTCTCTTGATCTTTTTATTTGCAAAAGAAGCTTTTTGAAGCTAAGTGTAAACACAAGCTACAAAAGCCAATTATTGAAAAGCCACACAAAAATCTTTAATGAAAACCTAAAGCTAGGGTCTTGCATACCCGAATTTGCCAAAGGGGAAAAAATGCCTTTGGTTACGCGAATTTACCCCTTCAAAACAACTCAAATGTTAGTGCGCTTTAGCTTTTGATCATCCAATATAAGCACTAAAAAATGCACAAAGCCAAGTTCAAATTTTTACACACACTCTTGTCCATCAAAACAAGCTTAATTTTTAATGTTTTCCAATGAATGTTCATTCAAGTTAAGCACTAAAGTCTCAACCACCTCAATCAAAGTGCTCAATCATTGCTCAAACCCTTCAAAATCAACTCAATTGTTTAGTGCATAAAAGCATTTTCCATTGAAGTAAGCACTAAAACATAAACAATCGATCACAAGCCCAAATGCTCTCCTTTGATCATTCAAGAAGCTTAATTTTAAGCGTCATGTAAAGATTTTGCAATCAAATGAAGCACTTAAAATGCACAATCAATGTTAAGTTTAAGCACAAAGGCCGACCAAGCAATCACAACTCATCATTTAGTGCAACTCTCACATGAAGCTCATATGCATGCTAAAAATAATTTTTTTTTCCTTTTACTGCAAAAATTCAATCAACCTAAGCACTAAAAATTCATTGTCAATCACAATCTTATCATTTTGAATGCCTTCCATGCACAAAATATCCATGAATTATTAGAATGGATGGCACACAATCGATGATCATATGTTTGCTCGTACATATCATACATGCATACATAGGAAAGAGAGACAAAGAGCATATGATGACATAAATTTGATCTCTGCAAAGGCAATTCGCCTAAATTTTGTATCATTGAGTACATTGTTTCTGAAGAGCTCCAATTAGTGCATAAAAGCATTTGGCGTTCACAATATGTACTAAATGAGTCATAAGCATCGACAATATAGTGCCATTCATATAGTGCCATTCACAATCCATAGCACAACGTGCTCTCATGCATCAAGTTTTTACATATGAAGCAAGAAAAGAGAGTGGTGTCAGTTAATGAGCACGTACAAATGAGCATTTCACTCTCATACACCACCCTATCATATAAGACTCGATTGAATAGTCAATCAAAGAACTTAAATCACCATTTTTTTCTTTCTCTTTTCAGCCAAGTTTCATGATGTCATGCTACACTCGTCTGCTCAGAATTTTTTGTATAGTCAACAATAGGTGCTTTAAAAACTCTCAAATAGTGAGTTTTTTGCATGATTGAGTAGGGCACTACCCTAATCCTTTCAACCCATTGATTATGTGAGAATTAAGAATTCATTTATCAATTGATTCTCTTGCAATTCTGATTTAGTTGAGGACAACAAATGTTCCTGACTCAAATTTTTCAAAGCCTTTTGTAGCTTTCCTGGAGGAGAGGCGATGATCTTGTGGGAACCATGCTTTAAAAAATTTATATATCTATGTTTTTATTATTATTTTTGTTTTTTTTTTTAATTTCTGAAAAAGAACGGCGAAGGCTGCAGCTTCATTTCTGAGGAGGCCGCCAGAGAGAGAGAAAGAGAGAGAGAATGTGTTTGGTGTGGATTTGAGATTGTGTGTGTGTGTGTAGTGTGTTGCGAGGAGTGTCAATCCCGTGCTTGGCTTGTGACGCACCCCACTCTCTCTCTATCTAGCAGGCCTGCACTGAAGTTATGTGAGGATGGGTTGAATGGACCTGCTGTCTATCAGTCCAAAGTCAAGCAAGGCGATGCCGTAACCTGTTGCATAGAGAAATGGTGCATCTGGGGCATACAAAAGTGTGTGTCACACTGTCTGAGCCAGGCAATGCAAGTGGGACGAGGTCTTGTAGCTCCAAGCATCTAGAAACCGTTTGCTCAGGAGGACAGCTGGAGCTGCTTGGATTTGGCGAACAAGCGGCCAAGAAGGGAGGGCATTGAGGCAAGTGGAGGGCAAAACAAGACTGTGTGTGTGTGTTGACATGGCGGTGAGCGAGCCAAGAAAGTGTGTGTGTGTGTGTGTGCATATGAAGTGAAGCCAGCTCATTCTAGGCCAGGGCGATGTGGGCGAGCAGGTGGGTGCGAGGATCAGGGGACGTGGGCGAGCAGGCGTGTGCGAGGATCAGGGGAGTGGGTTTGGCATTATGCTAGTGCGCGCCAACGGCTGCCAGCACTGAATTCAGGCATGGCAGGCCAATGTGATCACACCTCAAAAGGACGGCCCAAAAATAGTGTGTGTGTGTGTGTGTGTGTGTGTTGTTTTGTTTTGCGCCAAAGCAAGTGGCCAGACCTGCCAGGCTTTTAGCTGAAAAAGGGTGTGTGTGTGTTGTGTTCACTTCAAGAAAGTCGGATGCCAAAAATTGGTTGTGTGATTTCTTTATTTTCAAAAAAAAAAAAAAAACCTCAAGAGGAGGTTCTCACTCAAAGAATGGAGTGTATGATATGCTATGGACATTTAGTGGGAGAGAGAGGGCAAGAGTCTTCGACAAAGAGGCATACGAGGCTACGGAGTTGGACTCCCTCGACACTCTGTAAAGCTTGCTTACATTAGGAAAGCACAAAATCAACGTACATGGGCCTTCATAATTTTGTTTTCAATACGCACAAACGATTGACCAAAAACAGACTAAGTCCCGTTTTTTTCATATTTTTGGAAAACTCTGTAGACCGTGGTCAATGATTCAATTTCAACGCACTTTTATGCTAAAAATTGGCACTCTTTCCATTATATTGATTTTCATTCACCATCCGCACTCCGATTTTCAATAAATTGAGATTCAATGCACAAAAAAAATGACAAAGTTGATATTCAAACTCAATCAACTATGTATAAACCTCCACATCAAGCTTTTAAAATCCCATTTTAAGTCATTGATTAAAATGGGTCAACAACTTGAGTTCGTATAGGCATTCCCCATTATCATCATTGCAATCGTGAATTGCGCCATATCTAATATCCCATATCATTCAAACCCAATGGGGCTTGTCATTTAGGTTCGCAAATTAAGCTACACAATTGATTCCGGAATTTGCACAGGCAAAATCGTTCAAAATTCTTACCATCTTTAATAAAAAAAATGGCATACATAACAATGGTAATACGTAAAATCATTTTCAATTGTGTATCAATCGAATCATCAATTATACACATAGAAACCAACCATTTTAGGTCCAATAATCATCATAATTGATAATTGATACCAATTATTAATCCCAAATTTAGGCATTTGGCCATTAATTAGGCACACACACCCAAATTTAGACAAAAAATTTATGCAATGAATCCATCAATTTCACATTGAAATACACAAATTTCAAGTTCAATCAAGCATAAATGAATGCATGCATGCTTAATTTCTAAAAAATTAGCACTATTTTCACATAATCAAGCATTGCACACACTCAAAAACTAAGCACAAATCCAAATTTTTTGCTCAATTAGCAACGAAATTAGGCCAGTTCCTAATGTTTGCACACACATTTCTTGCAAATTCATCAATCTACAAGCATTTAGGTGTTCAATTTGATTCCAATTTCATTCCAATTTTAGGCATAAATTCCATCAATTAGGCACACACACACCTAATTTTAGCAATGTTTTAGCAACTCAATGGGATCAACTTAATCAATCAAAAATTGAACGGAGTAGGTCAATCCACTTACAATTGATTGCATCCAAGCTAATCCTTGCTCCACGCGACGATTCCATCATGCACACACATGTGCGCAACTCCGATTCGGTCCTAAATTGATGAAAAAATTGACCAAAATCAACACTCAACCACATGATTAGGCATATATTAGAGCAATTAAGAGTGATGATCTTCCTCAATTAAGGGGATTTAGCATACATTCCAAATCAGAATTAGTGGTTAGGTTAGCACAATAAGCATGAAATTAGCATGGAATTAGTACAATTAGCACGAAATTAGCATGAATGGGATGCAAAATTAGTGAAGGTTAGTGAAAAATTAGCAAAATCAAAAGAGAATTTAGGGATTTTTTTGGGGTGAAATGACTCTATACACATCCAATTAAACCTAATTACACTACACATAAATCAAATCCTACCTTATTACAAGAAATCGGTAATCAAATTACTCTTATCTTTTGCAACCTCAACTCCACTAGCGTAGGATCCCCGTCCCCGGCAACGACGCCAATGTTGGAGGCTCGTCATAGCATAGGCAATCTCCCACAAATCTATCAATCCGGAGAGAGAGAGAGAGCATGACCCGGCTAGGGCTTGGAGGCATCACACAAAGAATGTGCGAGAGCATCATTGGGTGCAAAGATGGAGAGGATTCAAGAGCGTGCATCCTCCAATGCAAATAGAAATCATGCCAAATCAACTATGCTAATCGCACATCAAGCATCAATTCAAGCAATCATCTACACACATCAATCAACGAATTGAAACACACTAATCTTGGAATCTCTTAAGCACAACTCTAATTATATGCATTGACGATCAAGCACACAAGATCGCATTCAAGTCGGCCACCCCAACCATGCCAATCATGGTGTCCAAATCAAGTCACACATAATCAAATTAAGCTCCAAGGCTTCTTAAACCTACACACACACAAGCACACCATTAGAGGACAACTCTAATCCCTCAATCACGAGTACGCCCACTCCGCTTAATCGAGAGAGTTAGATAAGGAATCCACTGATCGGAGTAGCTTAGCATAAGTAAGAGTTAGATTAGAGAAGATCAACACTTCAAAACAATGAAGGAAACTAGAGAAACATGATTGACAACATAATGAAGACTAGATTAATTAAGAGAGGATTACACTAATTACATGTGATTAGCACTAGCCTTCTAAGCATGGGCATTAAGCTCAAAGGCTAGGCCATCAAGACCTTCTCTAGAGAGAGAGTTCTCAAAAGGACCACTCCAGAATGACCTCTCATTAAGCATAGGGCTCTTTTATAGTTTTGGGCCTCAAACCCTTCAACTATGGGATAAAGTGAGTTCTCTAGCTTAGACTCATACAACTTTGGAACTCCTAAATGAGCCCAAGCCCTATACAATGAAAAGTAAATATTGTGCACTATGGCACATCCACAACTTGGTGCATAATTGGTGTAGCCGTTAACCGCTTCTAACAACGCATCTTTCTTCGTCGTGCGTCTTTGTGAAGCGTTCGCAATCGTTTTTCTAATTTTGGCATCAACTTTTTTGAGAAAATTAATCTTTATTCATATTATGGCCTTCAATCTTACGTATCACGTCACTCTATTTTGAGGACTCTAGTCTCACGTTGATGGAGCAAAAGATGTCGTGCGCACACTCACACACCCAGACAACTCAACACAACACAAGGAATTTACTTAAATTTCTCACCTCACTCACTACCACTCAGAATCTCCCTAAAAACTCTACCAACAAGCTCAATTGAAACTCCAAATGCCTCCACCTACAAGCCCTTGCCTGCCCGCAGACACTACAAGGTGAGTCATGGTGATCAACACTTGAAATCACGCTTGATGCTGACCAAAATATACAAGAAAAACCATCAAAAACCCAAAAACTCCAGCCACACAAGGCCACTCTCAAACCATTGCAAAAGCTTCACCAAAATCCACTCTGTTGGACTCTTTGGAGTAGCGCCAACCCTAATGGCACCGATACAGGGTCACATAGTCTTGCAGAAAACCGCACCTTCTTCCCTCAATTCCTTGCACACACACATCCATGGAAACCTCAGAACTCCGATAGACTCTCCCAAGTGAAAAATTGAAGAGAGAAAGCTCTCATTCACTCCTCCACACACACGAAAAAAGGATGCGAACGCAATGGGACTGCACTAGACCACCTGTAGGAACACTGCTTCCTCCCACACACAAAAGGGGTGAAATTGTTGATATTTCTGTTTGAAAGTCCTCCCTCATCCTGGAACATCACGGCACCATGAGTGATGTGGAAATTTGAAGCCATTTTACACCTTTTTTGGCCCAGTTTTGGCCAGTTTTGACCCCTTGCGGGCATTTTTCACAGGAAAAACCCCAAATGGACTCCAAAATTCACCAAATTTTTCACGCTTGATCCTCGATACCCAAATCACATTTCCACATCCCCACATTCCATTTTTGACCACTTCTAGGGCGATTCACGTATCACCGTAGATCAGGCGCCACACATAGACAGTTACCGTGTAACATTTAATGGCCTAAAATCTTATGTGTAGCGGAAATTAGCATGAATATAGTGGGCATTTCATTAGAATAGATTCCTAATGAGATTTACAAGAGTGCTTGGGTGGAGAGAGCAACAAAAAGCATAACACCTAGTTAGATAGCATCGACAATACTTTCAAAAGAGAGAGCAATTAAGCTATTGACAACAGTTGAGGACCGGATTTGCATGGAGCCGGTCCCCCCTCCAAAAGGCTTTGTATTATGGTTTCTCCCATCAAGAGAGACATTGTACAATACAATTCTTTGTGTTCCTTCAAGACTAGCTAGTGCAATGAAGATGGAAGCTTCATACACCAAGCAAAACACTTAATCAAACACAACTTGAATTATCCCCGTTCTCAGACCCAAGACCTCACACACCTTCGAAGATGGTGAGAGCTAGCAGGGTATGAGAGTAGATTGAGAAGAAAAAGAAGTATCTTACGAGAAAGATGTACATCTCCTCACATAATCACTCATATTAGCATAGCTTAGCTTAGTAATTAGCTTGGTAGAGAAGATGAGCATGCATTGAAGCTTGGCTCTTGGTTGGATTTGCATCCATATGCCAAGAGAGTGTTGATGTAGGCTTCTATCTCACAAGCTTGGAGTAGGTGATGAGCTCTCCATTAAAGCTTGGGAGGAGATAGAGTATTCTTCCTTCACACATGGTCAAGTGTGAGTGTGTGTGTGTCAATGCCAAGCAAAAATCAGCCCCCCCTCTCTCTTGGGCGAGCCCTAGCTGCTAATTAGGTCTGGCTTTTGCCTCATTGGACCTCCCCAGGTCAAGCCAATAGGAATTAAGCAGCATAAGTGATAGCCTTCTGACATGTGTCCCCCTTTCCCCTTTTGTGAGAGCTTTAGGTAATTAAATAATTAAACTAAACTCTCATTGGACCCCTTTGCCTCCTGGCCAATAGGAATCAGGCAAGCCATGGGGCTCCTGAATGCTCATTGGACCCCTTGGGAGACTGCCCAATAGTCTTCTAGGAGACTTAATTCTCATTGGTTTCTTTTATTAAATGTTTTTAAATTAATTAAACTAGATTTACTCTAGCTTAATTCTCATTGGTCCACTTCAAGGGTCTTCCAATAGGAATTGGGCACACCTTGTGGGCATCTGGCCTAGGGAGCTGACATGTGTCCCTCATTCCCTTTGTGTAAAGGGAGCCTGTGTGTGTGTGTGTGGCTTTCTCTCTCATCCCCTAGCTTTGGGGCTCGCCCCCTCCCATGTAGGGATGTGCAAAGACATTTCAGGGCACACACTAAGCATCCAATTTTCCCTAGGGTTGACCTTTGGACACAACCTTTGAATTTTGGAACCTTAGCATTTTGGAAGTCTTAATGGGCTGAACCTTAGGGTCTTTTTGGCCCATTGTTTCACATGGCTCTTTTGCAGATGGCCCCCCCTTTGGATCCCTATTTTCCCTCCTTTGGATCCCTACTGTGGCCGGTCCGCTAGCTTAACCAATATTCTAGCTTTTTCTCCCTTGGCACTTCCCCACATTAAATGATCAGTTTAATATGAGAAAATCATTTAGGAGAATTAGATATTGATTATTATGACATTACCTCTCTCTTGAAATCATAGTCGTCCTCGACTATGGTGTAGAGAAGATAAAGCATATGCATGAGTCCTTTTCTTTAGCGGGTAGAGGATCCCTATGTTACCCTACGACATCATTCCATAATGGATGACTAGTCCATTTGGCGCTTGAGAGCCTGAGGCTGCCGCAAGCATGTCTGCACATTAGTCCTATCAGTCTTCCATAGTAGAGTGACAAGCTCTACTTGGTGTTCGGGAGACGTCGTCTCCGCAAACTTGATCTAAGCATGCATACTACTTCATTTTTGTGCACAAATAAAGAAAAAGAGAGTCTTATAAGACAAAAATTTTTGTTCATTTTTAACATTTTGTACATTTGCTTACTCTTGGGAAGCATTGTAAGCATTGACAAGGTTTATGTTATCCTTTAATTGTATGCCTTGCATCCATCTAGCATATTCAAAAGGATAATTCTTAAACTTAATAAGATATCGTCGGATAGTCTTACCGCCTCTTAATACCTTGTCTTCATGTCGGAGAATGGACTCGGGCTGCAGCACCTCCTCGTGGTCCTCGATCTCCGGTGGATCTTCAATAGTTGGTTCTTGAGGTGGCTCTCCTTTGTAAGGCTTTAATAGGCTCACATGAAAAGCATTGTGTATGAGCCAATGATTGGGCAACTTAAGTTGATAGGCCTAAGAATCTGGAAGGGACCATAATACCTTTTTGCTAGTTTAGCATAGTACTTTTGGTGGCCCGTAGGATTCTTGCCCGTCGTGTGCCTTAATCGAGCCTTGGGAAACTTTAACAAGACCCAATCGTTTTCTTTAAAGGCTTGGGCTCTTCTGTGCTTGTCAGCAGCAGCCTTTTGCCTTTGCTGTGAGATAGAGATAGCATCCTTAATCTTTTGGAAAGATTCTTGTAGGTCTCGGCTATACTCATCTGCAGCGAAGATCTTCCCATGTACCTTAAGTAGCAAGGGACTTTTTGATCTTCCCTCAATTACCTCGAAAGGTGCTTTTCCTGTGGAAGTATGTACAGTGTTATTGTAAGCATACTCTACTAAGGGTAAGTACTTCTCCCATTGGGATATTTGATCTACTTCCGTTACATAGGCTTTTAGTAGATCAAGAATGGTTAGGTTAGCTATTTCACTTTGGCCATCAGTTTGTGGATGATAGGCCGAAGAGAAGTTTAGCCTTGTTCCTAAATTCTCAAAGAGACCCTTCCAGAAATTACTGGTCATTCTAGGATCTCTATCCGACACTATGGACATTGGCAAGCCATGGTACTTGAAATTTTGTGAAATGAAGAGGGTTGCCATTTGATGGGCTTTGATAGTCTTTTTGACAGGTATAAAATGAGCTTGTTTACTGAACCTGTCTACTATCGTCCATATTCCCGTATTCCCATGGATAGACTTAGGCAATCCAAAGATAAAATCCATGGATATGCTCTCCCACGGTGAATTAGGGATTGGCAAGGGTTGAAGCAATCCAAGTTGCTTCCCTCTATCAAATTTTGTCTTTTGACATACCACACATTTGGAAACATACTCGTGTATGTTCACTTTCATGGTAGGCCAATAGAAATATGTTTCAATTCCCTTTAGGGTAGACTGAATCCCTCTATGCCCCGCATATGGGGGAGCATGAGATTCATACATTACTTTCTCACGTAGTGAGTTAGTAACGCATAGTCTATTGCCATAGAGAAGATAACCATCTTGTAAAGTAAATGGTTCTTCTTTCTTCCCTAATGCAAGGGCTGAAATCACATCTCTAAAATCTGGATCAATAGCATACTCATCTATCATTGAAGATAGATCATTGTGAGTTGCTATGGAAACCGCATTCACTCTCGGTCGTCTTGAGAGTGCATCGGCTACTTGATTATGCTTGACAGCAATGTGAGCAATATGAAAATGAAATTGTGAAAGGAAATTTGCCCACCTCATTTGTTTGTCGGAAAGCTTGGTCTGCGTCATGAAGTACTTAAGACTTTGGTGATCCGTTCGCAGAATGAAAGGAGTCCCCAATAAATAGTGCTTCCATGAGTCTAAGGCATGTAGAACTGCAAGGAGTTCTTTTTCGTATATGCCTAGAGCTTGCTCAACAGGGTCGAGCCTTCGACTCTCATAGCCTATGGCGTGCCCTTCTTGGAGCAGAACAGCCCCAAGGCAATCACCACAAGCATCACATTGGACCTCAAATGGTTTTGAGAGATCCGGTAGTGTAAGCACAGGTTGAGAGATAAGCTTTTCTTTAAGCTTTTCGAAATCATTGTTCTCTTTAGCAGACCACGTATACCTAACATTTTTCTTTGTTAGGTCATGTAATGGTCCCGCAATTTGTGAGAACTTTTCTATGAAGCGTCTATAGTATGCACACATTCCTATAAAGCTTCTTAGTTCATGAAGATTCCTTGGTTTAGGCCATGCTTTTATTACCTCTAACTTGGATGGATCCATTTGGATTCCATCATGAGAGATAATGTGACCTAAATATTGAATCTCTTGCAAGAAAAATTCACTTTTCTTTCGATTAACATAAATTTTATTCTCTCTTAAAACTTGAAATATTACCTGGAGGTGTTGCTTGTGTTCCTCCAATGAATTAGAGTAGATGATAATATCATCAAAGAACACTCCAGTGAAGGTTCGATGAGGCCTGAACAGCTTCTCCATCAAGCGGTTAAATGTGGCTGGTGCATTAGTCAAGCCAAAAGGCATGACAATGTATTCGTAAAGACCAAATGTAGTACGAAATGCGGTCTTTACAATGTCTTGATCAACTATCCTTATTTGATGATAGCCACTTTTTAGGTCAATCCTACTGAAGTAGGTCGATCCTTGTAGCTTATCAAATAGGTCTTCTACCCGTGGAACGGGAAACCTATTCTTGATAGTGATCCTATTTAGTGCTCTATAGTCGACACACATACGATATGTGCCGTCTTTCTTTTGCACTAATAGCACAGGTGAGCAAAATGGAGATGAGCTAGGCCTAACCATGCCCTTCTCAACTAACTCATGCACTTGCCGCATAATCTCCTCTTGTTGAGCTTGAGAAACTCTATAAGGAGGTTTGTTAGGCGGTGAACTTCCTGGAAGAAGTTCAATTGCATGGTCGTCATTACCTCGTTTAGGAGGTAGCTCACAAGGGATGTCGTCAATAAAGACATCTTGAAACCCCTTGAGAAAATTGGATAACTCTAATTCCTTTTGGTTGCTTTTATTTTCTTTTGCTAAAGCATTAGGTTCATTTTGAGAATCTTTAACAAAAATCATGTACACGGAAATAGAGCTCTTTATTGACTTGTTGAAAGCTGGTGTATGTACAATGGGGATGGTGTTACCCATCTCCTTAGCATCTATATACATGTCCTTTTCCCTGAACTTAAAGGAGATTCTCCTTTCAGGAAATTTAACATGGGCAGCCAGGCGGTCAAACCATGGTGCCCCTAGGATTACATCCTCATGCTTGAGAGGAGAGATAAAGAAGTCCTCTTTGTCCACATAGCCTTGGACATGAAGCCTCAATTTCCCGATTAAGGGAGTGACTGAAGCTTCTTGCCCCTTGAAGGCACTGTCTGCGGGTAGGATATCTCCCATCTCGTAGGATTGTATGCCTAGCTTGGTGGCTAACTCCATAGATATGAAATTATGAGTAGAACCAGGGTCAAAGAGAATAAAAGCATCATGTTCTCTTACGTTTCCCCAAGCATGGCATAGAGGAGATCCTTTGTGGTGAGTTTGGTGAATCTCCTCCTCTTGGATTTCAACCAAAGAAGCTCTAGGAGGATCTTGGCGGTTGTTCTTTTGGGGACAAGTGCGGTACGCATGCCCTTGTTCGCCGCACTTGAAACACCGGTTATCTTTACGATAACGCTCAAGCTCTTCAGGAGAGAGTTTATTCTTTCCTTTGTAAACTCCCTTCTCTTTAGCTTTGTTGGAAGTGCCCTTAGGAGACTTTTGGACATTGTCCTTCCCCCTAGGCTCATTGGAACCCTTGTTTTCCGGGGGCTTATTATTTCTTTTACCCCCCGTTTGGAAATTGATTCGCGAGGCCACCATAGTATGGTGTATTACCGCCGATATGGTACGTGGCCTTTGGGAGTTGGCATACTCCGCCATTTCTTCGGTTAAGCCCGCACAAAATTGTTGATTTTGCTCTCCAAAATCCAACTTTTTGAAGACAGTGGCTTTGAGTTGTAGGTCCCAAAACTTGTCTACATATTTGTGGATGGATTTATTGGGAGAGAGCTTTAAGCTTCGCCATTCGGTGAGTACTTTATCTTTGGCATCGGTGGCCAAAAACTGCTTCATAATGGAAGCTCTTAAAGCCTTCCATGTTCGTGGAGCTTCACCGTTGGCTCGTAGGCTAGACCACCATTGTCTGGCGGACTTTTGAAAGTGCATAGCTACATGGCGTAGCTTAGAGGACTCCGTGAAGCCCTCATCTCCAAACGCCGCATCGAATTGCTGGATAAAGGCCAAAACTTTGTCTGTAGCACCGAAGGTGCCATCATAGGTAAGGAAAGAGATGCTCTTCCCTCCCTCTTTGAATTTCTTCAGCTTGGACGACCTCTTCCATGAGGCATAGGATTTCCTATGGCCTCTTCTTTTTGATGGTTCAAAAGTTGCACCATCACTTTCTTCAGAAGATGAAGAATTTGAAGAAGGTGGAGAAGAGGGTGACCTCTTTCTCGCCTTTTTCTTGTCTTGATCTTTGTCGTCTTCACGATAGCTTTCATAAGAGGAAGAGGATGAAGAAGATGGAGAAGAGGGTGTCCTCTTTCTCGCCTTTTTCTTCTCTTGCTTTTTATCATCCCTCTTTGAATTATGGCGTGGAGAAGAGTGTGATGGTCTTCTCCGCTTTGGTGGTGATGGAGAGCGTTTAGCCCGCCGTCTTCGTGGAGCCATCTCCGCCGAGGTGGCGGGAGACTCGCTTCCTTCTCGTTCCTTCGGTGGAGGCTCTTGAGTTCTCCTTTGGGAAGGAGATGCATCATCAAGAAGTAAGTTCTTGAGCCCTTCATATGGATTCTCTTCTTCTTCCCGAATCGGAGAGAGACCTCTTTTGGTAGTCTCACAAGGAGGCTTCCTAGGTGTTCTCTCGTCATGGTGATGAGCTTGGAGAATCCCGTGAGCACGGAGCTGCCGTTGCACTTCACTTTGGAGAGATGGATTGCCCATGGCTTGTTGAAGCCTAGAAACAAGATAGTTAACAAGCATTGAAGCATCATTAGTAGCTTGCTCATGAGCAAAATCAAAGTTATCAACATTAATTTCACTCTCTTTACTATTGTCAGCCATTCTAACAACTTTTAGGTGTAAACTTTTTAGGTGTACTTTGGCACTTCAATCCCTAGTTGCTACTCCTCTTTACCCCTTTAGAAAAAGCACTCAAGCTACTGTACCCGCGGCTCGAATACCATTAATTGCAAGGAATAGAAGAGAGGGTCTTTCGTCACCAAAACAGCACCGGCTCCTGTCAAGCTTCTAATAGCTCAATAGTGGTTAAGCCGTAGGCAAGCCCCATAGGACTCCACTATTAAGACCATAGCTCTCGACGGTGATGCCCCGTTAACTGCACAAAGGCAGGCGCACTGCAAGGCTGAAAAATCCCTATTCTACTTACTCACAGGCAATTAATAATACCAACCATTTGTAGCTAGCTTGAGGACCTCCCTTCTTGAGCAAGAAAAGAGAAACCTTGAGCTCTGATACCAATGTAACATTTAATGGCCTAAAATCTTATGTGTAGCGGAAATTAGCATGAATATAGTGGGCATTTCATTAGAATAGATTCCTAATGAGATTTACAAGAGTGCTTGGGTGGAGAGAGCAACAAAAAGCATAACACCTAGTTAGATAGCATCAACAATACTTTCAAAAGAGAGAGCAATTAAGCTATTGACAACAGTTGAGGACCGGATTTGCATGGAGCCGGTCCCCCCTCCAAAAGGCTTTGTATTATGGTTTCTCCCATCAAGAGAGACATTGTACAATACAATTCTTTGTGTTCCTTCAAGACTAGCTAGTGCAATGAAGATGGAAGCTTCATACACCAAGCAAAACACTTAATCAAACACAACTTGAATTATCCCCGTTCTCAGACCCAAGACCTCACACACCTTCGAAGATGGTGAGAGCTAGCAGGGTATGAGAGTAGATTGAGAAGAAAAAGAAGTATCTTACGAGAAAGATGTACATCTCCTCACATAATCACTCATATTAGCATAGCTTAGCTTAGTAATTAGCTTGGTAGAGAAGATGAGCATGCATTGAAGCTTGGCTCTTGGTTGGATTTGCATCCATATGCCAAGAGAGTGTTGATGTAGGCTTCTATCTCACAAGCTTGGAGTAGGTGATGAGCTCTCCATTAAAGCTTGGGAGGAGATAGAGTATTCTTCCTTCACACATGGTCAAGTGTGAGTGTGTGTGTGTCAATGCCAAGCAAAAATCAGCCCCCCCTCTCTCTTGGGCGAGCCCTAGCTGCTAATTAGGTCTGGCTTTTGCCTCATTGGACCTCCCCAGGTCAAGCCAATAGGAATTAAGCAGCATAAGTGATAGCCTTCTGACATGTGTCCCCCTTTCCCCTTTTGTGAGAGCTTTAGGTAATTAAATAATTAAACTAAACTCTCATTGGACCCCTTTGCCTCCTGGCCAATAGGAATCAGGCAAGCCATGGGGCTCCTGAATGCTCATTGGACCCCTTGGGAGACTGCCCAATAGTCTTCTAGGAGACTTAATTCTCATTGGTTTCTTTTATTAAATGTTTTTAAATTAATTAAACTAGATTTACTCTAGCTTAATTCTCATTGGTCCACTTCAAGGGTCTTCCAATAGGAATTGGGCACACCTTGTGGGCATCTGGCCTAGGGAGCTGACATGTGTCCCTCATTCCCTTTGTGTAAAGGGAGCCTGTGTGTGTGTGTGTGGCTTTCTCTCTCATCCCCTAGCTTTGGGGATCGCCCCCTCCCATGTAGGGATGTGCAAAGACTTTTTAGGGCACACACTAAGCATCCAATTTTCCCTAGGGTTGACCTTTGGACACAACCTTTGAATTTTGGAACCTTAGCATTTTGGAAGTCTTAATGGGCTGAACCTTAGGGTCTTTTTGGCCCATTGTTTCACATGGCTCTTTTGCAGATGGCCCCCCCTTTGGATCCCTATTTTCCCTCCTTTGGATCCCTACTGTGGCCGGTCTGCTAGCTTAACCAATATTCTAGCTTTTTCTCCCTTGGCACTTCCCCACATTAAATGATCAGTTTAATATGAGAAAATCATTTAGGAGAATTAGATATTGATTATTATGACATACCGTGTGTGTCAAACCTCTCGAGCGGGATGAGAGTACCCACACTTTTCACTTGCATTATTTACATTCTAGAAATCTCAAACACATTATTTAGAGCCAAAATAAGCCACCTAGAACCATATTCAAGGCCGCGATACCCTATCCAGGCATTTACGTATGCTCGACTGCCGACACGCAAGCACGCATATTTACAATGTGCACACGTTGCATCTTTTTTCAAACTTGAAACCACTTTGCAAAGCTCCCAAATTCATTTATTTACATATTTTTGTACATATGACCATGCATATAAACGCTACTTTGTACACGCCAAAAGCGGTCTATCATCATTGCCCACCCTCTAGGTAGAGCATTTATGGTCAACCAAGAGACTATTTGCATCTGGACGCAAAATATTTTTTCAATCTATAACCATTTATTCTGTAGCGCAAACATTCACCAAAATTTTTTTCCAACATAGGTGCCATTAGAAAATACATGATTCACTCTGTATGGACCCAACCATTTGTCCCTCAATTTCTTCTGAAAAGTAAAATCCAAGCGAGAATCATACTTCATCACCAAATCTCCTTCTTTGATCTCTTTCTCTGGCAGCCTCTTATTAATTTTCTCCATCCTTGTCTCTGCTTATTGAAGATAATAATCACTGGATTTCTCTCTATTCATTCGCAACAACTCAAGAGAAGAATTCTTTCTTGCAGCTTGTCACTATGCTCACCTTGCATTCTGCACAACAACTTCAAGGCATCCAACTGCACTTGTATGGGCATAAGAGCTTCTTTTCCATAAACAAGCTCATATGGAATAAACTATGTTGACACTCTATGCGTAGTTCTATAAGCCCACAAACACTTTTCCAAGTCCAAGTCCCACTCTTTAGGATTCTCTCTAGCATACTTTGATAGCATCTTCACAATTTTACCATTGGAGTTCTCAACCAACCCATTGCATTGTGGGTAGTAAGGAGAAGAATGCCTATGATGAATTTTCAATTTCTCCATGAGAGCAGCAACAAGTTTTCCCCTAAACCCTGGTCCACGATCAAAAATGATAACCATAGGAGCTCCAAACCTGCAACAAACTTGTTCATATAAAAAAGAGGCCACTCTTCCTGCTGTTACATCTTTTACTGCTCTTGCCTCCACCCATTTTTTCAAATAGTCCACAGCCACAAGGATATACCTTTTACCATTGTTGGTCCTTAGCATTGGACCTACAACATCTACTCCCCATTTTGCAAATGCATCAAAAGACATTATAGGTGTCTGAGGCTCAGCCAAAAGCTTCCGATTTGCAAACACTTGGCATTCATGGCATGACTTGCACCAAAAATAAGCATCTCTCATCATACAAGGCCAACAGTAACCTTCTCTCAAAACACAAAGGACAACCTGATTCTTGCGTTGATGGCCTGTTTCTTCATGGCATTGCTCCAAAATCAAGCATATCTCTTCTTTGTACGGCAATACTATCCTTGCTATAAATCATGAGATCCTCACCTACCAATGTGTAGTTTCCTGCTTTTGTAACTTTTCTCTTACGCCGAATCTTTTACATGCCCTCTGGACATTGCCCTTTACCAAGAAATACTTCTACATCTTGCAATGATTCCCTTCCTGCATACAAGGCTTCCTTGACCTTTAAAGGAGCTACCAAGGTATCCAACTTGTCCCTAGCCAACTCATCAGCTTCTTTATTCTGCTCACGAGGAACATGCTTAAACTGTATCTTCTCAAACTCATGCAAAAGCTTCTTGATGCCATAGAACCACTTCTTCAAATTGTCTTTCTTAACATTCCACAAACCAAGCAACTGATTCATGACTAGCAATGCATCCCCTTTTGCAATGACCCTCTTCAGTCCAAACTCAACACACTGCTTCAGCCCAAGGAAAAGCGTGAGATACTCAACCTCATTGTTACTTTTAGCTTCATCAAGATCATAATCTCTAGAAAAGATTACATCGCCTTTTGGGTTCTTAATGAATACCCCACCACTTGCCTTTTGAAGAACTTTCCTGTATGCACCATCAAACAGCATTGTATACGCATATGTAATATCTACTTCCTCTTCATGATCATCCTTGTCAACCCTTGGGTAAGATGGAAGCTCCCCCCCCCCCCCCCCCCCCCCCCCTTATGTACCACTATGTCTGCCAAGTGAGCTTTAACATAATGATCCACTTTAAACTCAAACTCATACTCTTGAAGCTCCAAAGTCCACTTTAACATGTGCTTGCTAGGCTTTAAATGTTGTACTATATCCGGCAAAAGATTCGATATGGTGAGCACATAGAACTTTTGGGGCAACAAATAGGTTTTAAACCTTCGACAAGCAAGAACCAAGGCAAATACCCACTGTTCCATTTCCGTGTAGGATAACTCGCTTACATTCTTCATCTTGCTCTCAAAATAATCTGGCTTGAAGTTCCTTCCTTGCTTTTGTAAGAGAACCGACCCAAAAGTTACTGACCCCACACTAGAAAATCGACTGTAAGTCAGGAGGACTCACTGTTGGTAAAGCACACAATACCTCCTTAATTCCATCAAAAGCCTGTTGCATGTCTTCATTCCATTCAAACCCTTGAACTCTTTCACTCAATTTCTGGAGAGATACACATACTGACATAGCATCCAAAAAAAACGTGACAAGTACCTGAGCTTATGCACAAATGATGCCAAATCCTTTGTGTTGCTAGGCGGATTCATAAGCAATAAAGCCTTAACTTTCTCTGGGTCAGCTTCTATTCCATTTTGGGAAACCACATGTCCTAGAAAATGGACTCTGGCATGAGCAAACTTACACTTCTTTGGGTTGAGTTGCCCACCCTCTTGTTGAAGCCTTTCAAAACTCAACCTCAACTTCTCCAAATGTGTGACCCTTGAGCTATAACACCCAATGTCATCCATGAAAACATGAATGAACTTACCCAAGTAGGGACCAAACACTCTATTCATCCATCCTTGGAAGCTAGCATATGCATTAACCAACCCAAAAGGCATTTTTTGTAGGCAAAACAACCCCAAGGAGTAATGAAGGTCGTCTTTAATCGATCTTCAATCGCTATCAAGATCTGAAAGTAGCCAGAAAATCCATCCATGATTGAGTAACATTCATGACCTGCAACCTGATTGAGGATTTCATCTAGAAAGGGTAGTGGATAATGATTCCTTTTTGTGGCAGCATTCAAAGGTTTGAAATCGACACATATCCTAAATCTTCCGTTCTTCTTGGGCACAATAACAACTAGAGAAACCCATTCGGACTCCTCCATTCGCAAGATGAAATCTGCTTCCAAAAGCTTTGTCACCTCTTCATGAAGTGCCTTCTCATGAATTACCCCCAACCTCCTAAGCTTTTGAACCTTTGGTTTGGCACGATCTTTTAGATTGATTCTATGCTCGACTCCTTTAGCTCCTTGCAACTCTATATATTCAGTAGCGAATAGCTTTGGAAATTCCTTGAACATGTATTGATACTCCTTTTTTTCTTTTTCTATCAAGTCCTCTCCTAGCATGCTCCTTACATTCACTCTGGCAGGCTCTACAATTGCTTTTGGACTATCCTTCTCCTCCTTGACCTTCACATCATGCATCGATGCTTCCTTTTCAACACTTATCCCAAAAAGATCAGGACATAATTGCATCAAGCCTTCCTCCACACTTTCTTCTAATGATGTAGATGAAGCATCACTATCGTATGATGTGGTTTCCGTCGAATCCGTATCTTGCATCTCCAGTAGGGGCTGTCTACGTCTCTCGTGTGTCTTCATGTTGTAGACAATGGTCCTTCCTTTCTCTTTGTCGGGGATGGTGATCAGGCCCCTGCCCCAATCCTGCTTAGCACCAAGGGTTATAAGCCATGGCCTCCCTAAAATGATTGGATACGCATTCTCACCCGCTTGCATCACGTAGCAATCAACCAAGCACTCAATCCCCATGAATTTTATCTTCACATCTTCAGCTATTCCAAGAAACCTTGCCTTTTTGTGGTTGTCCATCCTCATATTGATCGAAGCATTCACTAACATCTTAACGCCTGCTTCCTTCATGATAGCCTCGGTCATGACACACACCTGGGCACCACCATCCAGATATGCTTGCACTTCCGTCTTTTTTGCCAGCATAGCTTCAACTATTGGCACCATATCCACTGGGTGACCAACCCTCAAAGATGACACCATGCTTTGACGCTTTTCCTTCTTGGAAGGGAGTCACGTACTCACACACTTGGTCCATTGCCTCCTCAATTTAGCATTCAAAGCCACCAACTAACCAAAAGATATATTTGCCTTTTGATTTTGTATGTCATAGACAATATCATAGTCTTCAACACCAAGGAGGTAGTCCTTTGGACCATTTTTCCTTCTTTGCCGCCTCTTGCTACTTTCTGGTTTGTCTTCTACCTTAGACTTTCCTTTTCTTGCTCTTGTTTCCCTCTCTTCTTCTGTCTCTTTCTCCCTATCATGCCTAGCTCTCTTATTGGCCAAAACATCCACATCTTGATGCTCAAGGGTAATGATGTTAATAGCCCTACCTTCTCCATTTGCAGGCAACGGTTGTAGTTTTTGTTGAGGAGGCGGTGCTTCTAGTTCCCGTTCTTGATGATTATCTTCTATTCTTCCTCGACCACATCCATATCGGGGGTATATCCCTCCTCTCTCTCTTGGTGGTTCAAGACAATCAGGGGCATAGTGACCCTCTTCATCACAATTGTAGCATCTAACTTGTAGCCTTCGTCCCCTACCTCTGCCAGCTATTCGCTCCTCTCTTTGGTTCCTATTCATTATGCTAATTCTTAATTCTTGCAGTTGACTAGCAAGATCATGCAAAACCGGGCCGTAACAGGATCTGGACATTGAATCACTCGCTCCACTCTATCATCCATTGTCACAAGGACCATTGGTTGCACCACAACTGGCTCAGTATGTTTCAGGCCTTGCTCCCACCTTCTATTGATCTTCTTGCTCTTGGCCTCGGCAATTTCCACAGCTCTTTCAAATGTAACAGGCTCCTCTTGATCGACCTTCTCCCTTATACTTGGATGGAGACAATCCATAAACTGACGCACTTTAAGAAATCCCTTGGAGGTACTTGGGATGCCGCCTCTAATTGAACCCAAATCCCTTTGAAGTGTTGCAAAAACTCTTTCAAGTTAGCATGAACATCTTGCTGCAAACCTCTCAATTTTGTTGTCGCTTCTGTTGCGGTTAGTTTCTTTCCAAACCTGTCAAAAATTGCCAGCTTCACCTGCTTGCATGTTTGCTTTTTGTCTTCCTCTAAACCTTCAAACCACTCGCGAGCTTCTCCTTTGACTGCAAGAGGAAATACATGAATCTTTGCTTCATCATTCACAATGTGCATACCAAGCGTATGCCATTCGAAGTCCGCAATCCAGTCCTTCACATCCTCCTTCCCTGTAAACACTGGCCGACTATACGCCATCCCTTTGAAGTCCTTTCTCCCTTGCGTGAGTAATTCCACAAAATTTGAAGTCTTGCACCTCAACCAAACCACCACTTTTCTTCAATGAAGCTTGAACTTCACAGCAAAACCGCTTCACCTGGGTGCACAACCGGCAAATTTCCGCTCCCCAGCGGGATCGCCAAAGGATGATGGAGCAAAAGATGTCGTGCGCACACTCACACACATAGACAACTCAGCACAACAAAAGGAGTTTACTTAAATTCCTCACCTCACTCACTACCACTCAAAAGCTCCCTGAAAACTCTACCCACAAGCTCAATTCAAACTCCAAACACCTCGACCTACAAGCCCTTGCCTGCCCGCAGACACTACAAGGTGAGTTGAGGTGATCAAAACTTGAAATCGCGCTTGATGGTGACCAAAATATACAAGAAAAACCATCAAAAACCCAAAAAATCCATCCACAAAAGGCCACTCTCAAACCATTGCAAAAGCTTCACCAAACTCCACTCTGTTGGACTCTTTGGAGTAGCTCCAACGCTAATGGCACCGATACAAGGTCACATAGTCTTGCAAAAAGCCGCATCTTCTTCCCTCAATTCCTTGCACACACACATCCATGGAAACCTCAGAACTCCCATAGACTCTTCCAAGTGCAAAATTGAAGAGAGATAGCTCTCATTCACTCTTCCACACACTCGAAAATAGGACGCGAACGCAACGGGACTACACTAAACCACCTGTAGGAACCCTGCTTCCTCCCACACACAGAGGGGTGAAAGTTTTGATATTGCTCTTTGAAAGTCCTCCCTCAGGCTGGACCATCACGTCACCGTGAGTGATGTGGAAACTTGAAGCCATTTCACACCTTTTTTGGCCAGTTTTGACCCGTGGCGGGCATTTTTCGCAGAAAAAACCCCAAATGGACTCCAAAATTCACCAAATCTTGCACGCTTGATCTTCAATACCCAAAAAATATTTCCACATCCCCACATTCCATTTTTGACCACTTCTAGGGCGATGCACGTATCACCGCAGATCAGGCGCCGCAAATAGACAGTTACCGCATGTGTCAAACACCTCGAGTGGGATGAGAGTACCCACACTTGTCACTTGCTTTATTTACATTCTAGAAAGCTCAAACAAATTATTTAGAGCCAAAATAAGCCACCTAGAACATAATTGAAGGCCCCGATACCCTATCCAGGCATGTACGTATGCTCGACTGCCGACACGCAAGCACGCATATTTACAATGTGCACACGTTGCACCTTTTTTCAGACTTGAAAACACTTTGTAAAGCTCCCAAATGCATGTATTTACATCTTTTTGCACATATGACATGCATATAAACGCTACTTTGTACACGCCAAAAGCGGTCTATCAATGTCACTCTATTTTGAGGACTCTTTTATTATTGACGTCTCCTTTACCATGCTTTTGAATGATGTCCTTCATATCTTTGGACGTGTATTGAGAATCCTTCTTGCGTTTATCGTTGATAGAACATAGTCGTCATATTTCTATCGTTGTCAATTGCAGCCTTCACCATATATGGTGTGCAAATTCTGTGATCTTATCTTATAAGTCTTCTCACAACCTGATATGGCTATGACTATTCTCGTCAACGGCTTTCCTTCTGGCCAGCTGTTAACCCTCGTGGCTCACAGACACCCTATCGCCTACGACGGACACCGTAACCGTATTATTTATTTAAGTAGAGTCAGGCACCGGGCTTGTCGGTCCAATAGGGAAAGGTAGAGTGATCGCCGATAAGAGGCGCACTCTAACACGAACATGCTAGGGTTAGTTGGCTAAGCATGGGCGCCCAAGTGTGAATGGGGTGAGCTCACATAAAAGCCAATTAAACCTAAAATTGAGTCATTCTCTCATTGTGCAATAGAAGCTACTCTTGCTCCATCTCCACCTTCTCCTTCACCATCTCCTTGCGTGTGTGCGTGTGAGAGAGAGAGAGAGAGTGTGAGAGTGTGTGTGCGATCGAGCGTTGCGGCGGCACGACGGTAGCAAGACGGTTGAGCGCGGCGTCTCCCTCTTCTTCGCGGCGCGGGAATCCTTCATTCGCAACTACGCAGGAAGGTGAGTGACACACCGTTCTTCCTTGTGAGCTTGTCTGTTGTATGACTGTGTGCTAGGAGCCTTTGTGGCTCGCACACGGCGCGTAGCAAGTCCCTAGCCTTGACATTTTTGGCGCCGTTTCCGGGGAGCTGTTGCGCGTGAAGCTCCAATGGCGACCTGTAGATTGTATTGAAGCTATTTTTTATGTAGGAAAGGCGCGGCTTAAGTTTGATCATTGTTGTTATGTAAAAACAGTAGAGAAAGACACAATGTTGTTGACTGCATTCAAGTTTTCTGTGTTCTGTTAAACTCTGTTTTGTTAGTTCTATTAAGCTCCGATTTCAGCTTACACAGTTAGCATTTCTTGCGTTTCTGCGTTTTTTGCATTTTCTGGTTTGCACTGCACAGTTCTGTCAAGTTTCAATTTTTGCATTTTCTGTGTTTTCTGTGTTTTCTGGTTTGTGCACAGTTAGGCGCACAGTTAGTTAATTAAGCAGGTTAGTAATTAGGTGAACCACTGATTAGCAGGTCAGTAGGTAGGTGGGACAGTAAATAGTTAGGTGAGGTCAACGCGCACCAAAACGCGTACCAAATAATATCCAAAAATAATAATTAAAAAAAAAAAAAACGTGAGTTATAAAAATGGATGGGTTGGTTTGTATAAAAGTTAGATCGGGATCAGGATCATTTGCCCAAGCCCAAGCCCAAGCCCAAGCCCAGGCCCAGGCCTCAGTCCTCAGTCTTATGATATATACTAGACTCACTCTTATATACATACCCTACCCCCTAAAGAGGGAATGAGAGCATGTGGGACAAGTCCTCCACTCTCCTCCCTTCTCTTCCCACTTACACCCTTAGACTTGCTATTTGGAGCCTAGTTCCCCAGCTAGGAAAAGACTGTTTCGCGC
The DNA here is from genome assembly GCF_014529385.1 of Adiantum capillus-veneris. Taxonomy (NCBI): domain Eukaryota; kingdom Viridiplantae; phylum Streptophyta; class Polypodiopsida; order Polypodiales; family Pteridaceae; genus Adiantum; species Adiantum capillus-veneris. Next base: position 129,572,815 of record NC_140940.1, on the reverse strand, counting down.
TTTTCTGGAGCAAAATAGAACCAAACGGTGGGCTGTAAAGCACAACGCGTCCCTCCTAGCGATATGCTCGTTTCGAGCTATCACACGGCCCATTCCACGACACGCTCTAAAAAATCTAGCAAAAAACAAACAAAAAAACACACAAAAAACTAGTCACAGGGCCTCCTAGAGCAGCTTTTTGACACCTTAGGGTATCAAAAGCACATGCACTTACACTCTGGGCGGGTGCTAGAACACGATCATATTGAGGGTGCCTCTGTTCATACGGACACCCATTACCCATCCACGATAGGCTCTAGACCCTCAGCGGGGACACAAGGTAGCACCACCCAAGACCCTAAAATAGCCGCTAGTGATTCCTCCTCCGACTCAGAAATCATGGAAGCATACCCTACCCAAAACACTGAAAGAGAAGGCCATGCACCTCCTGAAGCTCCACAGCCTAGTACTAGTATGTTTAGCCGTTTCATGGAAACATTAGGTAGAGCTACTCGCTCGGAACCTGATGCAAATGAAGCACACGAAGGGGGTGGGGAAGTGGACTCTCCTTTCACATCGCACGTGGACCCCACACCCCCAAAGAGTGTCCATGTGGATATCCTGCCAACTTCTTACCAAGAAGGACCTGTTGAGATGCCTCCTTCAGAAGTTCCCTCTAGAGTACCGTTGGTGACAAGTAAAACCACGGGGAGCAACATTGCTTCTACCTCATAAGAAACCGTTAACACGTCGACTCTAGAAGGATTGTTCATTAATGATCATTGGACATACGACCTCCACACTGAGGTGTTGACGGATCTACACTCTGGCCACGCCTACCATGTAGGATGGATAGAGATTGTACAATCCACCTCTAGTGCCACGAGCATCGAAGATCAACAGAAAATGATCTGTAATGTTATCCATGGAATTATTCAATCGGAAAGGCAAAACCGAGGGGATAATATACTCTCAACTGGCCCCATGAGATTTCTGGATACGAGCAAGGCTCAACAGCTTACTCTATCACAAATGGAGACTCCTCTAATGAGCCCCATGGACCCATCGTATGTCATTTCACCTAGGGTCTCTATGCAATCTGAGCCTCCGAGCGACAACTTTAGCTTCCCTAACTTGGCTCAACCCTCTATTAAGAAAAACACAGTGCTCACTCCAGGGATAAGCCTGACAGAGAATGTACCGATGACATCTACGGTAAGCGCAGTGCCACTACCTAGTGTCGTAGTACCTAATATGGGGCCTCAACCGTATGTGCCTCTAGCCCCTTATGCACACATGGCCCCCACACCTCCAATTGTACCACTTGTTTATGCTCCTCGAGTGCCGCTCCCTAGCCCTTATCCGAGTGGACCTATGCCCGGTTATGTTCCATATCCTGCATCATCCACACATATGCCAATACCGGTACCCGTCCCTCTCCCACATATGATTCCAAGAGTACCTCCACCGGCCCTACCTCCTCACATAGGTGACTTGGCAGCGTTTGCTCAAACCATAGGTCGATCTATCGCAAAAAATATGCGTCATGCATCTGATAGAGAGCCTAGAAGTAAGGCAGTACAAATTGCCAAACTCACGCAAAAATTTAGTGGGGACGAAGATGCTAGAAAACACATTGAAGTGTTTGAACAAGTATGTGATTCCTTAGGGGAACGCAACGAACTACATAAGTGCAATTCCTTAAGATTGACATTAAGTGGGAAGGCTGGAGATTGGTATAGAACCCTAAGGGTGGACGAGAAAACAATCTACCCTACCCTTCGAAGGTTGTTTCTAAAGAAGTACATACAAGAAGGTGTGCTTTGGGGTGTAGCATCTCAGCTACAGAAGGCCGAACGTAAGGAAGGAGAGTCAGTATTGGACTTCATTAGTCGTCTAAAGCACTTAAACTCTCGCTGCCCTGTAAATGAGCGCTTCAACAATAACCAACTGCTTGATCGATTCATTCGAGGGTTGAGGAATGAAGGAATCTATAATGGACTAGTGATTAGAGGTATCACAACCTGGGAAGATGTCACTGCCAATGCAATCCAATTAGAGGACAACTTGATGATAGCAGGCATGAGGGTGTCTACTGACACGAGATCCACTAGCCCACAAGCCATTGAGTATGAACCCATGACTGCAAAGCCCATTGCCAATGAGCCAAAGGTATTTGAGAAATTCTTGAGAGACCTTACCAAGGCAATCCAAGAGTCTCTTAAGGATAATCGACCCCCTCAAAATAGTCACATGTATCCAAGAAGGGAGCAACAATGGTGTTCCATTTTCTTAGGTCCACATAGCACTAGTGAGTGCCCTACGTTTAGAGTAAAATTTAATGGAACTTGCAACGCATGTGGTAGGTATGGTCACCAAGCTGAGGATTGTTTAATGATCAAACGTATGATGGCAAATAGACCACCTGTAGCCTAGACGGATGCGCCTCGAGCTCCTGTATCGATGCCTGCTCCACCTGTTGAGCAACTACCACAACACATGGTCCCTAGATCTCAAAATGTTGTACAAGCTACACCGCTACCACCTCCTGTGCTAGGACCGCAGCCCCCGCATCCAAGAGTTACCCCTATGAACCAAGTGGGTTGCGAACCATCAAATGCTTATGCAGATGGCTGCGAGGAGGAAATAGACACTAATTGCCTACCGACTTGATACATTGGAAGAGTGTCCTATATACTACATGGAAGATTGTTGGGGGCAAGTCAAGCCGGTTTATGAAGCTGTTGCTCTCGCATCCAGAGGTCAAAATATCAACACCCAGGCTAGGAGGCCACCTATTCAATGCTACGAGTGTGGTGGACCACATCGAGCAGCGGAGTGCCCTATTAGGCTGCAAAAGAATGCTGCACAAATGAAAATGAATCAAGGGAGCACGTCTGCAATGCCAATACTCACATGTAATCGTTGTGGCATAGATCACTTGATTGCCCAAGGCCCCTATAACCCAAATGCGCCTAAAATCACACCCTTGAATTTGGTCGAAATTGCCAGTGTGACATCGCCAATACCACCCGTCGCACCCGCTTATGCGATTACACAGTCCATGCTTCAAGGGCCAGGCCATATCCTCGAAGAGAGAGATACCGTGTCAGTTATCCAAGCAAAGAAAAAGAAGACATGAAGGAAGAGGTCGCAAAATACGGGAAATTCAAAGCCAAGTTCCAAAACAAACATAGGAACAGGAGATGACCCCGTGTATATGAATGACCTTGAGGATGATTCAGATTCAATCGAGACAATGGAGACTAGAACCAATACCACAAAGGGAAAGACCGACAAAGAAAACCGTAACATGGAACCAAATGAAAACCGAATAAGAGAAAACCATAAAGAGCCTCTGAAAACACCACAAGTGTTTCCAAATCCAATCCAAGACCCCCAAGATAAACCGCAGGGGCAAAAAGGGAAGAATGGTAAAAAGAAGATTGGGACGTACCCAAACCCAGTAGACGAGATTGAGCAGGTGAAACATCTAAGAGGTTTAGTGGAGGAGACTCAAAGGAAACTAGAACCAGAACCCATGCATGTCAAAATTCATGACACAGTGTTTCCCACGCAAGTTCATCCACCCCACATGAACCATAGACCGTTAGCCATATCTAGTATCATCCAAGAAGGGAGTGAGGACGGGACATCAAAAAGTGAGCATACACCCTTCTTGTTGGAAAGGATGTTTAACGAAGGAATACCTGATCCCATTGAGGAATATGAGATTCCATCCTCACCTGTTCCTAGTCAAGGACCTACACCCTGCAAAATGCCAATGAATGTCTCCAAACTAGTGGACTTCATGTCTTCTGAGGTCCGAACCACGATCATAGCAAAGCTGTATGGAGATCCTGAGTTATTCCTTGCACTTCGAGCATTCCTTAACGAAGAGCTACGAACGGAATTACCGCAGTTTGCGCAACCAAATAGGCCTGACTCGATTATGATTGATGAGGAAAATCATGTGCAATCACTTGACTTAGATGGACATGAGTCTGTGATCGAGGTACCCATTAACGAATTAGGGCATTATTTTGAAGGCGACGAGTGTAATGCGACCCTACCCATCACTACCAAGGGATTAACTATAAAGGGAATTCTTGATGGTGGTGCGGGAGTTAGCATCGTTACAAAAGATTGTTGGGAATCCATGGGAAAACCCCGCCTCAATGTTACTAACATTGTGGTAAAGATGGAAAATGGTACCATAGCCAAACCTATGGGGATGCTCAAGGATCTTAAGATCAAAGTTCTAGGACGCAAGGTACGACATACGTTCATTGTAATGGATTTCTCTAAACACCTTATGTCATATGAAATGATTTTAGGATGACCATTCATGAGGGAAGCACAAATGGTTCACGATATGTCTAAAAATTATGTCTATTTGCAATTCCAAGACTCTATCCTTAGAGTGGATTTGGTGACTGGTAAGGTACACCCCTTAGGGAGTAAAACCATTATTGATCATCGCTCTGACACCACAGTTCACTCGGCCCCACTACAATATTGTTACACTTGTAAGAAGGATACAGACATTGGCCAAGATTCTCCTTACATGGATGTGTTACCGGGTATGACGGAATCAGACAACATAGACTGGGTACACCCAGCTGCAACCATAGATACCTGGGGAAATAGAGGAACCACTTGGGTCACACCAGAGGGGGAAGAGGTACCACAAATTGCACCTCTGAACATGATAAGTGCCATACATGCATCTTCTAAGGGCAAGGCAATTGTGGACCAATCTGATAGTGACACCGATAGCTCAATAGAAGACTTTAACCAACACGACTCAGACACTGACTTCCAGAGTGAAACGGATTCTGAATCTCATGAATTAGAGAGTGGAGCAAGTTCAGAGTCAAAACATTCGGAAGGACAGACCACATCAACCGATGATAGCTCCTCCGAGAACGAAGAGGACACCAACAAGGACTCCTTTAGTGAGCCAGATCTAAATGCAAATCAAAAGCAAGTCTCAAATAAGAAAAAGAAAAACTTTAAGAGGCGTCGATATCGAGCCAATGTACGTGCTAGGATAAAAAAGAAGAGATCCTCAGCAGAATGGCTCAGTTATATAGGAGCATGTGATGCTCATCGAAAATTGGTAGACCATTGGGGTGAATATCTCCAAAATGTTATGTGGTGTAGACCACGACCCCATGACATAGCTCAATTAGAGATCATAGACAAGCCAAAGTTGAGCGGCACTGCAAGGAGGCGTCAAAACCAAGAGTTAGCTCGACAACACAAGAAAGCAGAAATGGAAGCACAAACCAAAGCACAACCAGAATCCACAGACTTGCATCCTGCACCAGAACATTTCAAATCTTACACCACAGGGGAAGCAAAGGTTGTGTACACAAAAGCCCAAAGAATACCTATCGATGGGAATAATGGAATCTATGATGGTCCGGCAATAGTCAAAGAAATAGAATTAGCTGACCCTGGTGAAGAATCAAAACCTGTTTTTATTGCCCAAGACCTCACAAAAGTTGAAGAGGCGGTCCTCAAAGAGCTTCTCAAGGAATTCAAGGACGTATTCGCTTGGACATAACATGATATGAAAGGTGTTCCACCTTCTGTGGTCCAACATACAATCCCTATGATTAGCACTGCGAAGCCCGTACAACAAAGACCCTACCCGATGAATCCTAAGTACGCAAAGATCATTCAAGAAGAACTAGAAAAGCTTATCAAATGTGGGTTCATATATCCTATTGAACACTCTGAATGGGTGTCTCCAATAGTTATCGTGCCAAAAAAGAATGGGAAACTCAGGGTGTGCGTGGACCTCAAAAAAGTTAATACAGCTACTGATAGCCGTTTTTCGGCTCTCCGTAATTGCCATAGTAAGCTACCTCACCCTACCAAATTCACCCAAACACTATGGCTATCCCTACCATTTCACTGTACATAGGCGTGTGTGAGTTAGGGGGCTTTTTCCATATCTTCTTAAAAACCCTCAGCTAGCTAGTCACTGGGCTAGTTGGGCCAAAAAATAATAATAATAATAATAATAAAATAGTATATTATGGCCTCTTTGTGTGTAAATATTTCATTGTATATATGGCCTAAATATAGGGATTTTTTATAATTATTTTGGTATTTTATTTAAATATTTCTACTTAGGTGTGTGTTTTATTAAACCTTTGTACACCTTCTTTTATCCTCTTACACCATAAGTATATTTTTTGCCAATATGTACATACTCTAACCTTATATTTTTCCTTTATACAAATCACTCCCACATTTTCACCCTCACCCTCGTGAAAACAAAAAATTGATTTCTACTCATTGGTTACGTTTATTATATTATTTACTTGCATACCTTTTCCTCTTTCACCCAAAATAATTCAATGAGGGACCATATCATATGATTCCAATATCTTTCCATATCCATAACTACTGCATATTTTTATTATTATTTTTACTCATTATTCTAACACCATGTGCTCATTGAGCTAAAGTCCGAGCTAAAGTCCATGAATAGTCCATACACTAGTCCCACCATGTATATATTTCTTTATTCACCAATAACCTCCTCCATGCATGGGTCAAGGGCAACTTGGATGCTTTGTATTATAATATGACAAAGGAGGGGCTCACTCTTGGATGCATTGTACAAATTCAACAAAGGAGAGGGCCACTAAAAGACTTTTGCAGGCATAAAAACAGGCTTTTTGGTGAGAATTTTGGCACCTATCTCCACTCCGAATTTGGAGCGGTGGTCAAAAGATAAAATGTAGCTCACGCTCTGAATAATCACCTCAAATTTTTCCATGATTTTTGGAGCTACCAGCGGTGAGCTATGATTTTTTGAGTGGACCCCAGTCTGCCCACTTTTCTCACAAGTAGCCCTTAGTCTTCTCTCACCCTTCCACACACCTACTCACTCTTACACATCCCTCCCTCTCCTTCCCTCACTCAAACCTGCAATTTCCATGGCTTCTCCCACCCTCTTCACCATTACCCTTCTCTCTCATCCCTATAGTTCTTTTATGAACCTCTACATACATACACCCTCTCCATGTCTCTCTCTATTGCTTCTATGTTACAATTTCATTTACCTCTCCTAAAAATATCTAAAATTCAGCATCTTAACGATGATAACTTCTGCAAATTGAAGATTTTTCATCAACAAATCCTCTTTTCATCGTGGTGGTCAATCGTGGCAGCGGCGTAAAGAAGCGAAGAAGAAGAAGAAGGCCAGCGGTCATTTTTTCCACAATCTACACAAGGGTGAGTTCAAGCTTCATCAAAGCTTCACCATCTCAGTGATTCTCTTTTAATTCACCCCTCTTCCTTCATCAAATCAACTCATCCTACCCATTGTAAATATATCATTAACTTTCTAGTGATTACTAACACTAACCACTAACATACTAACACAAAATAGCCATTGACCTAACCCTAAAAGACACCTCACCTCAAGACATGTGTATAGTAACTCTCTCTCTCTCTCTCTCTCTCTCCTTGCTTAATTTCACCTTATCTACCATCAATAATGCTCTCTTTTGAGCCCACACCCATGACTCAAGCAGACAAAGAAGGCCCGCAATGTTTTGATATTCAAAAAAATCATAATCCTGATTTGTTAGCTTGTAAATTAGGATTTCCAATAATCTTAATGAGGGGTATCCAACCTATAAATAGGCCCCTCTCCTTCTTGTAAAACAACCTCCAACACCTCACATAGCACCCCAACACTCTATGCGTGAGGAGAGACTTAGGTGTAGCAACCACTTGTGAGCTTCACTCTTGGTGTGAGAGAAGCCTTCAAGCTACACATTCCAAGTGAGAGAGCGTGAGTTCCACAAATCTCAAAACCACTATTGTATATGCTCCTTCATCATCAATAAATTGAGGTTTGGTGCATCAAAGGCATGATTCGACGTTCAAATCTTCGTCCTTCCATTTGTGCAATACGGTTTGGTGAATTCAAGGTGACTTGTGTATTTTGGGTTTTTATCGGTTGATCTTGATTTTAGAAAGTGTTTTAGTGTGTTTTTCATTGTCAGTTTTTTGTCCATTGTAAGAGGGTATTGTGGTGAGAGGTCTCCCACACCCTAAGACAGTGTGTGTGTGTTTTGGCAATGATTAGCAATCACTAAGCATTGAGTGACCGCCTCAATTTGGTGCCCCCACTGAGGAGAGATTGTGTGCTTATTGTTGTTGTATTGCATGAATGCTTGAATTTCAACATAATCAAGTAGATTATATGAATCATGAAAACATGTATGACCGAGGTTAATTTCAAGAAAACAAAAATTGATCTAGAATATGGTTCGGATTATGCATAACATAAGAAAGGACAAAAACATTTTCACATAAGAATCTAGAATTCATGCTGAAAGACCTTTCAAAACTTTGTGTAGTTAGTTGATGATTGTTTGGAACTAATCTTTGTGTGGTTCTAGCGTTGAGAGACTATGACACGCTATACCTTTGATGATATCCCAATCTTCTTCGGAAATCTAGAAGAAGATGTTGATGATTTTCTTGCTGATTTTAGAATGGTTTGTCGTATCCTTGGTAAAAGGTATGACATTGAAAAAGGGGATTTTCTATTGCTATGCCTTAGAGGCAACGCTGAGCAACGGTTTTGGAGTATGTCTTCTCAGATTGAAGATGGGTATACCCAAATTTCCAAAGCTTTGAAGACCAGATTCTCTAAAATTCCAACAACAGAGACATCATGGGCTTCATTAGGGAGACTTCAACAACACGGTGAAGACTACTATGCTTATGAGGAATTTTTTTCTCGTCAATGGGGAGGATGTGGATTTAGTTCTACATTTCCAGATTATGTAAATATGGAGCAATTTATTTCGGGTTTGTCTCCTTTCCTAAAGACTAAGGTTACTTGTAGTGGACCCTCTACCTTTGAAGAAGCGGTCACTATTGCCCGAAGGAAGTTTCACAAGTACTTCTACATCAAAAATGGTTTCCATCATGCTGGAAGATCCAACCATCATGAAAGTGTTTCTATCAAGGAGTCATCTCCGTTGCCATACTTGTTTCCTTCTACTCCGACAAATGTTGAAGAAGTTACTTACATGCTAGCTGATTATTCAAGTGCTAAAGTGTGTGGCCAAGATTCAAATGTGGAATCTCTTTCTTCTACCTTTATCACAAGCATTCAAAAATCGACACAAGATATCTCAAATGGCATTGATGATTCAATAATGGATACATCCAACCTTTTGGCGGAGGATCAATTTCTAGTCCGAGCAGACGAAGCTTTTGTGCAACATGACTCTATGGAGAATGAAGAACTTGAAGGTAACCTTGATCTTATGGAATGTTCTAAGAGTGTATCTTGTCTAAAAGAAGGGAGTGAAGAAGAAGATGAAATCATAGGTGGAAAAATCATAGACCACATTGATCATAAAGAGATGATTGTGTACATGGAATGCCAACTCCAAAACAAAGTAGAAGAGTGTGAGTTGAATCCAGGTGAGGATAATCTTGAAGAAGTGTTTGAGGATTTTGAAAAGCATTGGTATGACCCATGTATGTTAAGCATAGAGAAACCTATCATGCAAGAAGCCAAATGTTTCACAAAATCAAACAGTATTCCATCAACCTTTGAGGTGGTACAATGTGAGTAGTTACAACCTTGCCAAAGGGGGGGCTTAGAAGGGGATGAAGAACATGGGAGAGTAGTAAAAAATAAAATCATAAAAAGAAACTATCAGGAGGGTATCATTCTCTCCAATGGTGTTTTAGTGGGTGGCTCTTCATTCATGGGACAATCTCTTAACAAGAAAATCCAAGATTTTGAAGCCCCAATCATCTTCACATTAGGTTTCATCTCTTCAAGGTCAACTTCTCCTCTCTTCACATATACCTTTCATCAGGGACACCATACCTTCTTAAGTGGAAGAGGACATGAATACTTGGTGATAAACGGATGTTTCCAAATCTTCTTCACTTGGTTCTTTGTTGTATGGAGGTCACACATTGTGATGCTTCTGGTCTTCATCATAGATGAAAAACTTTTTGATTGCTACATGTGGATATTTCATCAATCAGTACCAAAATCTATTCTCTTCCAATGTATTGGAAGCAATAGAAAACTTTGTCTATTATCTACTTATGTGGTAAACTATTTGCAATATCTTCCAATAGCAACTGGAAGCATGGATCAAGCTTTCCTAAATCATGAAGGTCATCGAATTTTTTACTTGTTGATGAGCCTACCCAGGTTGAATGAATTTTATGAGCTACAGTTCAGGAATTTGCTCATACAAGCTCTTGAAGATCGTAGCAGATACATCAACTTTATACAGGAGGAAGAGCAACCAATCTTTTATATCACAACCTTAGGGTGGCCACCCGGTTTATATAATATCCTCTTTCCTTGATTCTAAAAGGGGTGACAGATAGGTAGGTTAGGGGTCTAGATTGTGTTTTGAGTTTGTTTTTTAGGAGTTTTAATTTTTTACACTGACATGCCTCCTAGAGGTATAGTGCCTGCTTTTGGATGTGTTAGGTAGGACTTATATGGATCTCCATCCACATGGCTGAGGACATCTGCTTCAACGAAATGAGCCACTCCATACCTCCAGGTGTACTACTTTCCATGATTTATGTTGGTGGATATGTGTAATTGCTAATAATGATTTTTCATGCTTTGTTTGAGTGCAATAGTTATGATTGTTATCTACCATTATAGATGTATAAATTTGTCTTTGCTTAAGTTGATTGAACTCCAGTTTAATCTTATGGATGAGCCTGGAGATTAGGAGACCGTGACTTTAGGTTAACTCATTTACTTGACCACTAGGCCTAGCTAATAAAATTATCCGATTATTTGAGACCTTAGGAATATTTTAGGCAGAGAAAGGCTTGCTCACTTAAACAACAAAAAACACTAGTGCGAATACCAAGGAAATGGAAGCAAAAAAAAAAAACAACATAAGTGCCATAAATGAAAAATCTTACGCTGGAAGAGAAATCCTGGCTTGAACTGGTACTTCACTCACATGTATTGTCTATGGTACTAGAGCCCTAGAGGTTCCCAGTGTGGGCGCTTTTCCTTCAGAAGCAAAAAACCCCGGACATACAAAATAAGCACACACGTCACATGATTGTGACCCAAAGTAAAAAAGTATTTTAAAAAAATAAAAAATTAAAAGACTTCCATTGAGCTTACAGTTAACATTTCAAGCTTTTGTTTACAGTTGTGAGAGCGAGTTGGCTAATCAAAGCTGAAAAGCATAATTAGGGAATCTTGCATTTAGATAATCTTCTTAGCTTAGCTAGTACTAGAGTAGTTGTTTTAACTTTAGTCATAGCTAACTAATTGATAGACTCACCCATAAGCTCAAAACTCTTGATTAATTAATTTACTCAAAGTGCAATTTATTTGTCCTTAATGGAAGTCTAACATTTCATAAATCTTGCATTTACTCATTTCCACATGTACTTTACATTCCCCTCATGATTTATGGCAATATAATTCCGCTTGCTAAAACAGTGACTTTGCCTTGCAGATTCAAATCTAGATGCTCTACAACATGGACATACCAAGCTTCAACTCAATAGCTTCCGAGGACGGAATCTACATCAGGAAGGGGGGCAATGTTAACCCTCGTGGCTAACGGACACCCTATCGCCTACGACGGACACCGTAACCGTATTATTTATTTAAGTAGAGTCAGGCACCGGGCTTATCGGTCCAATAGGGAAAGGTAGAGTGATCGCCGATGAGAGGCGCACTCTAACACGAACATGCTAGGGTTAGTTGGCTAAGCATGGGCGCCCAAGTGTGAATGGGGTGAGCTCACATAAAAGCCAATTAAACCTAAAATTGAGTCATTCTCTCATTGTGCAATAGAAGCTGCTCTTGCTCCATCTCCACCTTCTCCTTCACCATCTCCTTGTGTGTGTGCGTGGGAGAGAGAGAGAGAGAGAGAGTGTGAGAGTGTGTGTGCGATCGAGCGTTGCGGCGGCACGACGGCGGCGAGGCGGTTGAGCGCGGCGTAGCGGCGTCTCCCTCTTCTTCGCGGCGCAAGAATCCTTCATTCGCAACTACGCAGGAAGGTGAGTGACACACCGTTCTTCCTTGTGAGCTTGTCTGTTGTATGACTGTGTGCTAGGAGCCTTTGTGGCTCGCACACGGCACGTAGCAAGTCCCTAGCCTTGACACCAGCGTTCTGTTCCTCCTTTCCAAGGCCAAGGATTTCCAGGGTGGAAAGCAAAGACGTTGTTAATTCTTGAAGGCGATGAACTCTCGGATGTTGTCCTTGGAAATCGTGTTTGTCCGCCTTAGCCTATTGATACGGATCATGATAACGTGCTTATCACTAAAGAACCTATATTTGAAGATTGGAATGATGCATATATGGATTGGCAATGTCGTGATAAAGCAGCTCGTTGGTATATTCTTTCTGCTCTTAGTGACTCCCTTTTGCTTGATATGTATGAACTGCCTACTTCCCACGATGTATGGAAGTACCTTATTGCAAACTGTCAGAAGAAATCTGTTACATAAATACTTTATTTAATAGGGTTGCTTAACAAACTACAATATGAAGTTGGTACTGCCATGACGGGACATATTGAGTCTTTCAAATCTATTATTAATCAACTTGCTGCTGCCGATGATCCTGTTCCACAAAAGCAATTGATTACACTTCTCCTTGATACGATGAAGGACTCCTCTTATGATAACATTTTTACTATTCTCTCTAATAAAGATGTTCTTGTCACAGGAACAGAATAATATACATAGACAACAAAAATAGAGGAAGAAATCTTTGTATTGATAGTGTTTGATACAACAGAGGAGCAAAATATATGGGCGCACTCGGTTGTACGGAGCTCGAACCTCCCGACCACCCCCGAGCTTCAATTCGCGTGCATGCAGCGTCTCACTCGCACTCGCACTCGCACTTGCACTCGCAGAAGAGAGATCGGTGAATGATCCCCAAAACACACCACTCGTCCTTCTATTCTGATTTTTCCTCCAAAAGCATGCGACCTCTTAAAATAGCCGCTTTTCTATTTTTGGCGTTTGGTCGACTCGACTTGCGCGCCAAGTATACCTACGAGAACAAGGTAAAAACGTGATCGCGAAGCGATCCGTAAAGGTTAGATTTTTGAAACGTTTTTTCAGCTGTCTTCAACTAAACATAACTCCCAAACGGAGCCAAAACATCCCAAGTCCGTCTCACACAATCTTGTTGCCCTCGCTGCGCTCTTTGACGGCTATGTGATGGAAAATTTCCATAGCCTGCTCTGATTTGTTGAAAATCAACTTGCAAAACAGCATTTTCTACAAAAATAGCAAATCCCACTTTTTTCTTAATCTTTGGCCCTCAACGAGCATCAAAACATCAAAATCTCTAAAGACTCAAAGAACCAAAGCTGTTCCTTATAACGCAGGCTTCAATTGCTTCGTACATCACTTTTTCAAAATCCCACGTTAACACCTTCAAAAATGCCCTAGAAAGTGCCTTCCGGATCAAAAAATTTTATTGGACGAAAACAATCCACACATCCTTCTACACAGTGGACTAACTCTAAAACGACCAAAATTTCCTAGAAAAACAAAATTTATTACTAAAACACCTCAAAATCAAGTCCTGTTACAGGTCTTGATTTTGACCAAGCCTGCATGTCTTTAATTGTATACTCTCAACGTCAAGAACGACATAATGCTGGTCATGATACAGCTATGATTTCACAAGAGGAGACTGAGTCACAACAGATGGAATGTGTTTTTTATGCTTGAAAGAATATCTTTCAACGAGGAAACAGCAGAGGTGGCCATCGTGGTAATATTTTCTCTTGTCTCAAATTTCATAGTAAGCAATGTTCTTACTTCAGCAAAAATGGCCACACTAAAGATGATTGTTGGGCACGTCAATATGATGAGGAACACAATATTATCACAAAACAGCTAGGTTTATCGAGAGACTCTGCTTCTTCTTCTTGTGAATATTGTGGATGATCTCATCATCCCACTCATATGTGCTATAAGCGTCCATTTGACACAGATCCTAATAGACCATATACTACTGAATATCGAAAGAACATTGTCGCAGAAACAAGCTACGTCCTATGTTCAGTTGCTCCAGATAGAATACTTCATGTACATGATGGTTCACTTTTTATTGTTGATTCTGGTGCTACATGAAATATGACTTATCAGTCTAAGTGGCTCCATAACTATCATCCATTTCCAGTTCAACGTGTTGTTTATCTTGCTGATGAAACGACTTGTCAAGTAAAGGGTATTGGAGATTTATATCTTGCTACCTTATCTTCTTCCACTCAAAATTTGCAAGGAGTATTACATCTACCAAATCTTAAACATAATCTTCTTTCAGATGCTAGACTTGTTGATCTTGGTCTCTTTGTTGGATTTGATCATACCAAATGTCGAATTGAGAAAGATGGAGAGACTATAGCCACTGCTCCTCGAAACGGTAATTTGTTTGAGCTCTCTCTCAATGATGCTATAGCAAATGTTGTTACTACTCCATGTTATCATGATTGCAAAGTATGGCATCACCGTTTTGTTCATGCTAATTTCTCAAAACTCCTTGATCTTCAGCATCGTGATCTTGTTCATGGCATGGATCTTAAAGCTCATCCCCATATGGGAATTTGTGAGTTTTTTGTTCTTGGGAAACATAATCGTAAACCCTTTCGTCTTTCAAATACAACTCATTCTCATGACATATTGGATCTTGTTCATACTGATATATGTGGACCTCTACCTTCTACGAGATCACAATATCACTACTTCATTACTTTCATTGATGATTTCTCATGGTATACGACTTTATTTTTATTTAAACAAAAATATGAAGTCTTATCTGTTTTTAAACAATTCCACAAGGCTGCGGAACTTCAAACTGGTCGTCTCCTTAAGAATCTTCGTAGTGACTGGAGGCAAATATGTTTCTCGAGAGTTTGTGAAATACTGTGTTGACAGTGGAATTCATCATGAACACACTATTCATATTCACCTCAATGAAACGGCGTTGCTGAACAAAATAATCCCACTATTCTCAATGTTGTACGTGTTGAGATGTAGAGAGAAAGAGAGAGAGACGAGACAAGAGACACACCATATACGCTCCCAAAAACTGATTCATATTGAGGACAAGATACAAATATATAGGTGAGACCAAGTTCAGTAGAGTGAGCCATATATAGCTCCAATACCCCCACTCAAACAAAGGTCTCTAGCTTTGGATGAAAAAACCCTTGGGGAGTTCAAGGGAAAAACCCAAGCCCCTATACAATGTGAAATATGAACCAGCGGTGATGATGTGAAAGTGAATTGTGCATCTATGTACAAATATTCAAGTGACTTAGATATCACAAGGTGCAAATGTGGAGTGTGCATAGTTCATGGTACCTAAAAGATTACAATGTCACATGTACAAAGCTATTACAATAGAAAAGAAGCTAATCTAGAAAGAGTGAGGCCGAAGCAACTCCAAGATCCGAGCGCAAGAGGATGAAACGTGACTCATTGAGGCCTTTGGTCAAAATGTCTGCAATCATCTGGTCACTTGGACAGTGTTCAACCATAATGGTTCCCTTGCGTACTTCATACCTGACATAATGATAATGGACAGCAATGTGCTTTGACTTATTATGTTGAACATAGTCTTTTGCAAGACTAATAGCACTTTGGTTGTCACACCGCAAGGGTGTGCTAGAAAGAGGAGAGTGACCAATATCAACCAGCATTTGTCGAAGCCAAATCAACTCACGAGCTGCAAGTGATGCCGCAACATATTCTGACTCAGTCGTAGAAACTGCAACACAACGTTGTTTCTTGCTGGTCCAAGAAACAAGACAACCATTTATAAAGAAGCAATTTCCACTAGTAGATCGCATAGATAAATGTGAGCTTGCCCAGTCTGCATCTGTGTAACCCAAAAGAGAAAGAGATTGCATAGAATCCGATGTGAGTTGTCGTCGATAGACTAAACCAAAATCTGTAGTGCCTTTCAAGTATTTCAATACACGCTTTGCAGTAGACCAATGCTTAAGAGAAGGATATGCAAGATGTTGTCCAAGATAGTTAGCAGCAAACAGAATACCAGGACGAGTATTCATGCCAACAAACTGAAGACATCCAATCAAGTTAGCATAAGGTTGATTTGTGACAAGTTGACCACCATTGTCAGAAGTATTCTTCGTAGAGCTCGCAAGACAAGGTGTGTTGGCTGAATGTGCAGATTCCATACCAAATTTTTGAATAGTATCTGCAATAAACTTTGACTGTCAAAGGAATAAAATACCTTTTGTACGGTTCCGTTGGATTTGAATGCCAAGACAAGAGTGAATCTCTCCAAGATCCACCATATCGAATGCAGAAGAAAATAACTTTTTCACTTGCTGAAGAAATCCCAAATCATTGGAAACAAGGATGGTATCATCCACATAAAGAGCAAGAATCACAAAACTGCTACCTTGGCGTTTTATGTATAAGTTGGGGTCTGATGAGCAAGAGATGAATCCTTTAGAGGTGAGAAAAAGATCATATTTTGTATACCAGGCTCGCGAAGCTTGTTTGAGACCATATAGTGCCTTATGGAATTGAGCAACAAGGTCTTCTTTACCTGGAATAACAAACCCTTCTGGTTGTTCCATATAAATTTCCTCTTCCAAGTCACCATTAAGAAAAGCAGTTCGCACATCCATTTGATGAGCTTCTAAATCAAATTGAACAGCAAATGCCAATAAAACTCGAACACTTGTAATGCGAACAACTGGTGAAAAAGTCTCTTGATAATCAACACCAGCTACTTGGGAGTAACCTTTTGCAACTAAAAGCGCCTTGAACTTGTCAAAAGATCCATCTGCTTTTACTTTTGTTTTATACACCCACATACATTTAATAGCTGTATGACCAGGAGGTAATTCAGTTAGTATCCATGTACCTTTAGAGATAAGAGAATCAGACTCTGCTTCCATAGCCTCTTGCCATTGATCCTTTTGTGGTGAAGAGATAGCTTCATCATAAGTAACGGGATCTTCAGAAGTAGAAAAAGCATTATCAGCAATATCGTCATCATAAACATGACATGAGCCATGTTCAAAATCAATAGGCAGATCAACAAAAATATCAATATCATCATTGGCAACATTTGGAATGGATGGTTGTGAGGAGGAAAGTTGCTCTATAGGAAGAGTTTCATCTTCTGAAAGAAATGGAAAAGCCTGAAGCAATGATTTAGTATCATCAGAATCATCCATGGACCATGAGCCTCCCATAAGCTGTTCGTTAAAAGTAGCATCACGATTCACAATTACTTTCTTGGAGGAAGGGTCATAGAATTTGTAGCCTTTGGAAGTGTCAGAATATCCAATAAAAATAACTTTAAGACCAGGAGCATCAAGCTTTGTTCGTGTTTCTTTGGGAACATGATATAAGCAATACATCCAAAGGTTCGAAAATGAGATACAGAAGGAATGTCACCTGTCCATGCTGTGATGGGTATCTTACCAGAGGGTGCAGTAGTAGGAAGATGATTCTAAATAAATGTTGCTGTCAAAGTAGCTTCAGCCCAGAAAACACGAGATAAACCAGAATGAATCAGCATACATCTTACAGCATTGAGAATAGTGCGATTCTTTCGTTCAGCAACACCATTCTGTTGAGGCGAATATGGAATAGTGTGTTCATGATGAATTCCACTGTCAGCACAATAACTCACAAACTCTCGAGAAACATATTCGCCTCCATTGTCACTACGAAGCTTCTTAAGGCGACGACCAGTTTGAAGTTCCGCAGCCTTGTGGAATTGTTTGAAAACTGATAAGGCTTCAGATTTTTGTCTAAGTAGAAATACAGTCGTATACCTTGAGAAATCATGAATGAAAGTAATGAAGTAGCGATATTGTGATCTCGAAGAAGGTAGAGGTCCACATATATCAGTATGAACAAGATCCAAGATGTCATGAGAATGAGTTGTATTTGAAAGAGGAAAGGGTTTACGATTGTGTTTCCCAAGAGCACAAAATTCACAAATTCCCATATGGGGATGGGCTTTAAGATCCATGCCATGAACAAGATCATGACATTGAAGATCAAGGAGTTTTGAGAAATCAGCATGAACAAAACGGTGATGCCATACTTTGCAATCATGATCACCTGGAGCAGTGACAATATTTGCTACAGCATCGTTGACAGAGAGTTCAAATAAATTACCGTTTCGAGGAGCAGTGGCTATAGTCTGTCCATCTTTCTCAATTCGGCATTTGGTATAATCAAATCCAACAAACAGACCAAGATCAACAAGTCTAGCAACTGAAAGAAGATTACGTTGAAGATCTGGTACATGTAATACTCCTCACAAAATTCGAGTGGAAGAAGATAAGGTACCAAGATATAAGTCTCCAATACCCTTTACTTGACAAGTAGTATCATCAGCAAGATAAACAACACGTTGAACTGGCAGTGGATGATAGTTATGGAGCCACTTAGACTGATATGTCATATTTCCTGTAGCACCCGAATCGACAATAAAAAGTGATCCATCACGTACATGAAGTATTGTTTCTGGAGCAACTGAACATAGGACGCAGCTTGTTTCTGGTACAATGTTGTTTCGATGTTCAATAGCATATGCTCTATTCCGATCTGTGTCGAATCGACGCTTATAGCACATATGAGTGGGATGATCAGATCGTCCACAATATTCACAAGAAGAAGAAGAAGAGTCTCTAGATAAACGTGTTTGTTTTGTGGTAATATTGTGTTCTTCATCATATTGACGTGCCCAACAATCATCTTCAATATGGCCATTTCTGTTGCAGTAAGAACATTGCTTATTAGGAAATTTGAGACGAGAGAAAATATTACCGCGACGGCCACCTCTGCGGTTTCCTCGTTGAAATGGACGCCTTCGAGCATAAAAAGCACGTTCCATCTGTTGTGACTCAGTCTCCTCTTGTGAAATCATAGCTGTATCGTGACCAGCATTCCGACGTTCTTGACGTTGAGAGTATTCAATTAAAGACATGCAAGCTTGGTCGAAATCAAGACCATCTTTATTAGAGAGAATAGTAACAATGTTATCATAAGAAAAGTCCTTCACCGTATCAAGGAGAAGTGTAATCAGTTGCTTTTGTGGAACAGGATCACCCGCAGCAGCAAGTTGATTAATAATAGATTTGAAAGACTCAATATGTCCCGTCATGGCAATACCAACTTCATATTGTAACTTGTTAAGCAACCCTCTCAAATAAAGTATTTCTGTAACAGATTTCTTCTGAAAGTTTGCAATAAGGTACTTCCATACGTCATGTGAAGTAGGCAGTTCATACATATCAAGCAAAAGGGAATCAGTAAGAGCAGAAAGAATATACCGACGAGCTGCTTTATCACGTCATTGCCAATCCGTATAGGCAACATTCCAATCTTCAAATATAGGTCCTTCAGTGATAAGCACGTTATCATTATCCGTATCAACAGGCTGAGGCGGACAAACACGATTTCCAAAAACAACATCGGAGAGTTCATCGCCTTCAAGAATTAACAACATCTTTGCTTTCCAGCCTGGAAATCCTTGACCTTGGAAAGGAGGAACAGAACGTTGGCCAGAAGGAAAGCTGTTGACGAGAATATTCATAGCCATATCTTGTTGCGAGAAGACGTATAAGATAAGATCGCAGAATCTGCACACCATATATGGTGAAGGCCGCAATTGAGAATGAGAGAGATATGCGTACTGCGTTCTGTCAAGGATAAACGTAAGAAGGATGCTCAAGGAACGTCCAAAGATGTGAGAGACGTCACCCAAAAAAGACAGGGTAAAGGAGACGTCAATAATAAACGAGTCCTCAAAATAGAGTGGCGTGAGACGCAAGATTGACGGCCACAATACGAATAGCCAAAAGCTAAATCTTCTCGAAAAAGTTAACGCCAAAATAAGAAAAACGATCGCGGACGCTTGACGAAGAAGTAGGACGAAGAAAGCTGCGTCAAGCTCTATTGCAGTAAAAATAGCATAACTTTCTGTTGCGAACTCCGATTGACGCAAACCTAGAACTCAAATCGAAGAGCTCGAGGAGACGAACAAGTTTTGGATGAAAAGTGCCATTGCGCTTTTCTCGTTTCTCCAAATTTTGAGCAGAACAGCAAGAAAAATTGAGATGAAGTTCAGGGTGTCATTAACAAGAAAACGTAATCAACGATTAGATTGATTATAAATAAACGCCACATAAAACACTAATCATATTCTTCTTAACACAAAACAACCACAATTAACAAGAATCAACGCTCAAAAATAAAATTTGTAACAATTTTGAATCTTACATGCGAATCGCATACACATACTGTTGTCACCATGAATTGAATCGGCGCGTGATCGTTACCGCTCTGATACCATGTTGAGATGTAGAGAGAAAGAGAGAGAGAGACGAGACAAGAGACACACCATATACGCTCCCAAAGACTGATTCATATTGAGGACAAGATACAAATATATAGGTGAGACCAAGTTCAGTAGAGTGAGCCATATATAGCTCCAACAGTACGATGTATGCTGATTCATTCTGGTTTATCTCGTGTTTTCTGGGCTGAAGCAACTTTCAGAGCAGTATGTATTCAGAATCATCTTCTTACTACCGCACCCTCTGGTAAGATACCCATCACAACATGGACATGTGACATTCCTTCTGTATCTCATTTCAGAACCTTTGGATGCATTGCTTATATTCATGTACCCAAAGAAACATTAACAAAGCTTGATGATCATGGTCTTAAAGTTACTTTTATTGGATATTCTGACACTTCCAAAGGCTACAAATTCTATGACCCTTCCTCCAAGAAAGTAATTGTGAATCGTGATGCTACTTTTAACGAACATCTTATGGGAGGCTCATGGTCCATGGATGATTCTGATGATACTAAATCACTGCTTCAGGCTTTTCCATTTCTTTCAGATGATGAAACTCTTCCTATAGAGAAACTTTCCTCTTAGAAACCATCCATTCCGAATGCTGCCAATGATGATATTGATATTTTTGTTGATCTGCCTATTGATTTTGAACATGGCTCATGTCATGTTTATGATGATGATATTGTTGATAATTCTTTTTCTACTTTTGAAGATCCCATTACTTATGATGAAGCCGTCTCTTCACCACAAAAGGATCAATGGAAAGAGGCTATCTCTAAAGGTACATGGATACTAACTGAATTACCTCCTCGTCGTACAGCTATTAAGTGTAAGTCGGTGAATAAGACAAAACTAGAAGCAGATGGATCTTTTGATAAGTTCAAGGCACGTTAGTTGCAAAAGGTTACTCCCAAGTAGCTTGTGTTGATTATCAAGAGACCTTTTTACCAGTTGTTCGCATTACAAGTGTTCGAGTTTTATTGGCATTTGCTATTCAAATTGATTTAGAAGCTTATCAAATGTATGTGCGAACTGCTTGGAAGAGGAAATTTATATGGAACAACCAGAAGTGTTTGCTATTGCAGGCAAAGAAGACCTTGTTACTCAACTCCATAAGGCACTATATGGTCTCAAACAAGCTTCGCGAGCCTGGTATACAAAAGTTGAACTTTTTCACCTCTAAAGGATTCATCTCTTGCTCTTCAGACCCCAACTTATACATAAAACGCCAAGGTAGTAGTTTTGTGATTCTTGCTCTTTATGTGGATGATACCATCCTTGTTTCCAATGATTTAGGATTTCTTCAACAAGTGAAAAAGTTATTGTCTTCTACTCCTGTCTTGGCATTCAAATCCAACGGAATCGTACAAAATCTATTTTTATCCTTCGACGGTAAAATTTTGTTGCAGATACTATTCAAAAATTTGGTATGGAATCTACACATTCAAGCAACACATCTTGTCTTGCGAGCTCTACAAAGAACACTTCTGACTTGTCACAAATCAGCCTTATGATAACTTGATTGGATGTCTTCAGTTTGTTGGCATGAACACTCGTCTTGATATTCTGTTTGCTGCTAATTATCTTGGACAACATCTTGCATGTCCTTCTCTTAAGCATTGGTCTGTAGCAAAGCGTGTGTTGAAATACTTGAAAGGCACTACAGATTCTGGTTTGGTCTATCAACGACAACTCACATTGGATTCTATACAATCTATTTCTCTTTTGGGTTACATTGATGTAGACTGGGCAAGCTCACATTTATCTATGTGATCTACTAGTGGAAACTGCTTCTTTATAAATGGTTGTCTTGTTTCTTGGACCGGCAAGAAACAACGTTGTGTTGCAGTTTCTACGACTGAGTTAGAATATGTTGCGACATCACTTGCAGATCGTGAGTTGATAAGGCTTGACAAATGGTGGTTGATATTGGTCACTCTCCTCTTTCTAGCACACCCTTGTGGTGTGACAACCAAAGTGCTATTAGTCTTGCAAAAGACTATGTTCAACATAATAAGTCAGAACACATTGCTGTCCATTATCATTATGTCAGGTATGAAGTAGGCAAAGGAACCATTATGGTTGAACATTGTCCAAGTGACCAGATGATTGCAGACATTCAAACCAAAGGCCTCAACGAGTCATGTTTCATCCTCTTGCACTCGGAGCTTGGAGTTGCTTCGGCCTCATCTTTCTAGATTAGCTTCTTTGCTATTGTAATAGCTTTGTACATATGACATTGTAATCCTATCGGTACTATGCACTATGCACACTCCACATCTACACATTGTGATCTTTGAGTCACTTGTATATTTGTACATAAATGCACAATTCACTTTCACCTCATCATCAGTGGTTCATATTTTCACATTGTATAGGGGCTTGGGTTTTTCCCTTGAACTCCCCAAGGGTTTTTTCATCCAAAGCTAGAGACCTTTGTTTGAGTGGGGGTGTTGGAGATATATATGGCTCACTCTGCTCAACTTGGTCTCACCTATATATTTGTATCTTGTCCTCAATATGAATCAGCCTTTGGGAGCGTACATGGTGTGTCACTTGTCTTGTCTCTCTCTCTCTCTCTCTCTCTCTCTCTCTCTCTCTCTCTCTCTCTCTCTCTCTCTCTCTCTCTATCTCTCTACATCTCAACACTCCAATCCTAGGATTATCAATGCTAAGCCGTTTCAAAGGTTTCAAATCAACTTCATTGTATCCTCGAACGCTAATGCAGTGTACCTTCTTTTGCTGCCATATCCAGAATTATTGTATTCACTTGTAACCCCCATTTGTCTATCACATGAGGATTTTCAACTTTTACATACTGAGTCTCGTTTTTATTCATATACATTTTCCCTTGTTTGTTTGCTCTGACTTCCTCTTCAAACTCTATGTCATAGTCATCAATGTGAATGGAATACTCTTCATTAGGATCCAGGTAAACCTGAGCTCCATGGACATTAGTCTTATAAAAGGTGAGTATGTGCTTATATCGCATTGTTGTTCCAGTTCCTGACTGAGAAGAATAGGAAGACATTTCAGATGTTGAGTAAAAATAAGTGTCTAGGACTTCTATAAAGATAGTTCCCAATTGATCAGCTTGATTCATGCTCTCTTTGGTGGAAACCCTACTAGCGGGCTTTCCAAGTATGCCTTGATTTGCTAGTATACGACCAGATCTAAGGTTCATATAAACTTGTTAAGCCTTGATAAAGTACTACAGTTCTTGTTAACTATTGTGATTGGTATGTGTTATCACTTCAATTTGAGCTAAGTGAGTCAGCTAATGAGACTTCCAGATTCTACCCTTGTAAAGAGCCAAAGGACTAATTTGCAACATGGAAATTAAGTTAACATGTACTAATTTGTATCCTATGGAACCGAAACTTGACCAAGGGCCTTATATTATGTTGTTCTAACAATGTACAAGCTCAAAATCTTGTTTTTGGGGCTCAAAAGTAAATAATATGATTACTTACTTTTCTCACTTTTCAGTTTTTTTTGCCATATAGATACCTTGTTATAGTCTCTAGACAAGTTTCACTAAGTTTGAACAAGATTTGTCCAAGTTATCAAAACTATTTAGTGTTTGCAGACTCAGTTTTAAAGAATCTGACTTAAGTATCATTTTTGTGATCCAAATTTCACCAGATTTGATATGATGAGTCTACTTCATATGCTTGACCTTGTGATATACTCAGTTGTGCAAAAAATCTCAAATCTGGGGTTGATGTAAATAATCATGATTATTTACTTTTGGGGTTTTTTAAGCTTTTTTTGCCCAAGATCATGATACAAATAGGTAAAGCAGCTCAACTTAAACTCTCTAACAAAGTTTCACCAAGTTTGAATAAACCCTGCTCAATTTGTCAACAATTTTGTGTCCGCAAACTGTCTTTACAAAACTGGCCACAAATTTCACTTTAAAGATCCAAATCTTACCAAATTTGATATGAATGTTCAATACAACATGATGGAACCTGTGGTATGCTTGGTTGGTCGAAAATACTTGAAAAATGGACAAAAGTAAATAATCATGATTATTTACATTTGTCAAATTTTAGCATATTTTTGGTCACCTGAGTATACACACATGTTAAACACTTTAAACTAAGCCTCTCAGTCAAGTTTCACAAAATTTGAATAAGATTTATCAAGTCAAACTCAATTTCTCAACAATCAGTACAGATTTCAGATTTTATCAAGTTTTTGGTGTGTTTTGTGATCCAAACTCTATGAGCCTTCACAAAAGAGGTTTGTAATCATGCATAGAGTCTTTGGCATCAACCTTGATCACTTTTGAGCCAGATGTAAATAATCACGATTACTTTTTGACCTAAAATGAATAATTTTTCCAATGCTCGGTCTTTTTGTGACATCTTTTAAGCTTGTGAGTTAAGTCAAAACTTAATTTGGCCTAAATTCTCAAGAAAATGTAAATAATCTGAGTTTTTACAATCTCTTGAAAATTTACCTCAAATGCATCCTTATGCTCACCCACTGGTCATACCTCTTATGAGCGTAATCTCCAGCTGGATTCAGTGGTTGACAATCTTTTGATGCTGTTTCAAGCTGTACACCTAAAATCTGGCAACTTCACATATTAAATCAATCACTAAGAGTCTAGGACTAACAAGCAAGATCCTACATTAACCTAAGGTCAAGCCCAATTACCCATGATTAGCACACATCAAACCAAAATTCTAATGAGTTTAATATTCACAAAGCAAAGTGTTGAAACTTTAGGATGTCTAGATTTTGAAAATGAAAGAACCATAGCTTAAAAGCAAAATCACTTAATCCAAGCATAGAGAATGGAGAGATAAACAAAAGAGAAATATCAAGGAAGGATTTCACATATTCATGCTCTTTTGAGTATCCTTGAGCAAGCATCCACTTTGGTACTTAGAAGCCTCTTGATTCTTTTTATTTTCAAGCCAAGCTTCTTGAAGCTAAGGGTTAACAAACACAAGCTCCAAAAGCCATTTTATCCGACTTGGGAATGGGAGAAGAGCATACTCCCACCTACTCATTTTTGTTTTGATTTTTTCAAGCACCCACTTGAATCTTTGCTTGTGAGTTACATCCACCCCCAAGGGGGCTCCCAGATGTCTAAACATATTCCCTCTTGTGACAATCTCCCCTGACTAGACAGAAGGGTCAAATGAGTCATTTTGCGATAGGGCAATCATCCTTGACTTCTCTATATTACACTAGGACCCCGAAGCTACTGAGAACATTTGTACAATCTCCAAATATTTTCTAATAACGTGGGGGCACGCCTTCAAGAAGAGGAGAGAATCGTTTGTAAAAAGTTTTGCCAGGAGTTGTCTATTTCCTAGTAAAACAAGGCCTTGCACCTCCCCTCGTTCAGCACTAGATTCGAGCGTCGTGATTAGAGGATGCTATCCTATGGCAAAAAGTAGGGGGGTGAGAGGGCATCCCTGTTTAATAGACATTTTGACCTCAAAAGAGCCCACAATTCTATCATTGAATAGGAGCTCTGACTGGATTCAAGCCCCCATTACACGAACCAGCCGACAGAGGCGTGGCCCAAAGCCTAGAGATTCCATAACAGTTTCTATATATGTCCATGTTATTCTATCATAGGCCTTGTCCAAGTCCAACGGTAGCAGAATGCACTCCTGCTTTGTGACAGTTGCGTATTCTATGCCCACCGTTGCTGCCAAGATGTTATCGTAAATGGACCTTCCTTTAAGGAAACCATGTTGATGGGGGGAGATGATCTTGGCTAGTAAGGGGGCTATTCTCAGGGCCACTGCTTTAGCTAGAATTGGCCACCGACATCATCGTTATAGGGCACCAACGTTTTAGTTTAGAATAGTAGATCTATTTTGGGATGGGCTTGATAAGCTCTCTCTTCACACTTGTCTCCAACGACCCTTCGACCATGGCTTTATTGGCCAAACTTGTGATTGGGGCCTTGAGATCATCCCAAAATTCTGTATAGAATTCCACCGTCATCCCAACCAGGGGAATTTTCCTTGCCAAGCACTTGCAATGCTAGTGAACATTCATCTTCAGAAAATGCCCGTTCCAAGTTATTATCTTTTGAGTGGGGAATTTCCTTTTTGACACTCTGAAGTAAGGTCCCTCTGGCTTCTTCCACTTCTTGGGCCTGGGTCTGCGACCGTCCAATGATTTGACTGAGATAGCTTAGCATCATACCAGCCATTTCATCCTGGTTATGAACTACTGTCCCTTTCTCATCATCAAGCGAGCGCACGTGGCCCCGGCTCTTCTTGATTTATAAAGCCCTAAAAACCTGAGCTTGATTGGAGGCTTTCCGTTGCAAAAAAATCTCCCTAGAGTGAAGTCTAGCCTTTTTGATATCTTCTAATTGATCATTAGCAAGGTTTGATTGGTCTTCAAGCCATCGTTTGTGTTCGACCTCAGTAGTATGCCCATTGGCTTTTATAGCAGTAAGCAATTGCACCTCCGCTGTAAGATGCAAAAGGTGATCCTCCCTAGCTTTCTTGATTCGGGGGCCGGAGGTTTTGATTTCTTTTTGGATGCTCCAAGCAAAGAGGTCCCACTCATTGTGTTTGTTGAGGTCGATATCTTTTTTTAGCTTACCCAGTTCTTTCTTCATTAGATTCCTGAAAAGAGGGTCTTTGAATAGGTGTGCCCCTGTTACCAACAATGTTTTTTCACCTCTTGGGGCCTGCTCCTCCTCTTTATTCTTCTTAAAATGTATGTGCAGAGGAATGTGATCCGAGAGGATTGTTGTTGGGACTACCTTCATTTCCATCAACGTCGGTATCCAGTCAGCTTGGTGCGAGCAATAGCATCTGTCTAGTCTGAAGGCAGTGTGGGCATACTGAAGGCTTGTGTAGGTGAGTTAATCATCGGCCTTTTCTCTTTGAGGCTTCCCTTTTGCATTGTACCTCCTTCATACATAAGCCTTAAAGCCTTTTGTTTGCGTTTGGACCAATTGTCTAATTGAGCCATTGATAAGATATTAAAGGTTCTGTGCTAATGGAACTCAAAGTTATGGCCGTAAGTGAGGACATTGGCAAATTTTCACAGATGTTAGTGGCAAGGAAAAGGTCCGAAACGGAGCTAGCTGTGCCAATGGATGTAGGCGGTGGCTCGGTCTTGAGACCGATGCATGACACGGAAACGTCAGGCCCTAGCTCGCCAAAGGTTTCAACCATGAAAGAGGTCAAAATTGTTCCGACTGAAAAAGTTCCCTATGAGGAAACATGAGAGAAAATGGGCTCAACTCAAGGGTTCAAATTCGAGGTAAAAACCATCAAAGACGGGGTTCCTCAGGTGCCCATCTGTGCGAATGTAAATAAAGCGTCAAGTGCATCGGCTATTTGTAGGCTAGATATATCATTTTCTAGCATACTCAAGGGGCCTAACTCTAGGGATTATGGAAAAGGATCTGCAGAAGGGATGTCAAGTGAAGGAGATATCAAAAACCTACAGAATGCAAAAGCTAGACTTCAACAAGAGCTCTTGGAAGTCAACAATATGATTGAGGCCAGCCCTAACAACAAAAAATGGGTATTCTAAACTTAAGAAGGTAATGCTCAAACATAAGTTTCATCCTCCATTTTTTAAGGTTCTTGGCTCGAACTTAAGTTCGAGCTTCTCCCTTGTTCATGTAAATATTAGCCATGAGGCAAGATTTGACCCTCCATGAGTGCTACACTTCCAAGGCACGCACATGGTTATTTATTGTGTACACATGCTCAAAACAAAGCTATATATATATATATATATATATATATATATATAGATAGATAGATAGATAGATAGAGAGAGAGAGAGAGTCATTATTAGACTCGTTGTAGAGTGACATAAGATGTCTATTCTAAACTTGAGAACCTCCAATGTGAAATACATAATGGTCAAACTTAAGTTCCATCCTCCATTTGTTTAAGGTTCCTAGCTCGAACTTAAGTTCGAGCCTCTCCCCTATTCATGTAATTATTGGCCATGAGGCTAGATTTCAGTCTCCATGAGTGCTAAACTTACAAGGCACCCACAAAACAAAGTTAGAGAGAGAGACTATTAGGCCCCATATAGCCTGACAACATGTGAACTGCTGATGTGAAATAAACAGTAGCAAGTTGTCACAAGACAAAATGGCTATATCGTGGAGGCCAAGGTTGCTCGCCCAAATGTTTCTCACATGTTGGTTGTACCTACACATGAAAGTTGTCTCCAATTCACCTTCTCCCAACTTGCAACAAGTTATGGTCCTTATAGCAATCACATCCACTATACCCTCCGATTTATGTGCACTTTAAAGCCACCATGACTAGGTTAGGATTTGTCAATGAAGCAAATCATCTAAGACTAGCTATTGCTAGCTTACACAACACAAGGGTGAATTGCTGATGCAGTTAGTTTGTAGTTGTAGACCTTTATGGACAGCCACCACTGATGAGGCAAGCTGACAAGGGTGACTTCTTGGTGTTAAGATGACAATGCATGCATGTGATGTGGAAGAGCAATGTCTAATGAATCAAGGTGAGATTATGGCCATGAGAAAAATTGTGGAAAAGCTATGCTGTTGTACCAAATTGCGTTACCAAGATCACGCAATAGAAAATATTGAGTTGATTGAATAAGTGCAGATTGGTGGAAACAAGTGGTGACACTAGGTACAAAAGGTGCACATGCACTAAAAGGTCTATTTACATTAGCTCTAATTAGTTCATGGTTGTGAGAAAATGTAGAGAGAAATTGTAAATTGTTGGGATTAACAAAAATTTCTATTGGTACTCATAACCAACATGGCTAGTAGCTTAAATGTTTGGTGCTGGGAGAAAAGATTTCACGCGTGATACGGTGTTGGTTTCATGATAGGAGAACTTCATCGTCAAATATGAATGGCGTTAAAATAAATATTCAAATTAACATTTGAATTAAAGTGCAGCCTTATCAAGAGAGTGTAGTTTTGTTTGTTCACACTAAAGTGTAAGCCGCCATACAACTTTTGGAGCATGCCACAATTGAATGTGGACTTAATTAAGCTTAGAGCACAATTTCAAGTTTCAAACATCCATCCAGAGCCTCAAGTTCGAGATACATCTAGTATTCTACTTGGGAAGTGCACACAAGATGCACTTTTCTAGGTTAGAAAAGCACTAGTCATTTAGATCATGGCTTGGCTTCAACACTAAGTAACACCTACGCAAAGTAATGGGATCGACGGTCAAGATTGGGGGCGGGATCTCGAGGCACACTAAACCTAGCCAGTGCAAAAAATGAGGCACACCGGTATGATTTGAACCCGTGACCTCGGGGGTCCGCGTTTAGGGTCAAATGGGCTAACCACCTCAGCTGCGTACTCATTGTGTATCCCAAACCGTTTTGACGCTACAATATCATGAGTTCAAGGTGCATTGGCCACGTTGTCTAGGTTTAGTTTTTGAGTAGTCAAGGTTTAGTGCGTGTCCAGGTTTAGCTTTTGAGCAGACATCTACGGCTGTGATCTTTTCGATCTTCGTGCATGAACTTCCCCATCGATCCCATTACTTGGCCCCACATTAAATATAGGTATTACTTAGTGTTGAGGATGGCTTGGCCTCAAGTTTGATGCATGTTTGCAAAAATATTGGCTTAGCCTGCATATATTGGCAGTTTTGATATTTTGTGACACGCAAATTTGGCAAGATTCATTCGTTGTCAAAGAAACAAAACTCTAGCTAAACACCCAAATTTGAACTCGAACACATTCACAACTAAGTCCCAATGGTAACCAGATCAGCCAACTTCTTTTTCTATTGGCGATTGTTATCTTTGATTTGAGAAAAGGTGCTGCAACCCCATTCGAGCGCGTGGTCCACCTATGGCTGCCACCAATTCTTTTTGTCTTGCTCCTTAGGGGCCTATTGTGGCATTTATTCTTAGTCCCACTCCATTAGTTTCTCCCCTACGTACATTAACATCCCCTTCAATCATGAACGCCATTGTTGTCCCTCAAGATCGTTGTTCCTTTTTTATATTTCAACTTGCATCTGTTCAAGATTTGCCTACTACTTTTTTATTCAAACAGCATAGGCCCTTCTATACTCATAGTCACCCATGTGGTTCTTGAAGAGTTCCAAATGGACACCCAAATGTAGTCCCTCTACTACATGTCTTTTGACACCTACATGCTTGTATTTTTGTGTCACCACTTAGATGCTTTGGTAAGAAGCCTCATCCCAAAATCTAAGCATGAAGGTCTTTAGACCAAATTAGATTAGTAAGAAGCTCAAAACTAATGAGTTCAAAAGGAGTATCTACCTAGAGTTGCATCCTAAAAACTACTTTTCATACCACTTTTGTTTTAGGAGAAGCAGGGTTTGAAATCCAAGGGCTTCCACTGATCATTTTTATAGCTTATAGAGCTCTGGCTTCACGATGAGAACACATCCTTTTTTGTTATTTTGTTGGTACAAATGGAGTAGCTAGAAACATGAAGCCCCAAAAACATCTGAGACCTTCAATTGAACAAATGTGTTGCCATTGATGTAACTTTGCTTGCAAATGGTAGCTACACATATCATTTATGCGTATAAATTTCAATCACAGACATTCATTTAAGAACTCTAAACAAGTGAAACATGTTTCCTTGACCGCCGTTCATCTCTCTTTTAAAAACTAGAGAGAAGAATAATTGTCTCTTTTTAATGAATTTTTCCCAGAATTCTTAAATTGGACTTATATGTTGAATTTGCAACCCTAATCAAGGTAAGTATACATTGGTGAATTCAAAACAATAAACTACTTTTTGATGCTTCCTTTTTTTAATCACAAAAATAAGTGTTAGTAATATACTTTGAAATCATTCCAAGGTTTCTAAAACGAAACTTAATCCTCATGTGGGTGTCTTGAATGAGATGGCATTGGATTGGACTTTTAAAATTTGATCCAAATTACAAAGGAGATGCTATCCGATTTTTAATGGAATACATACATTATCATAAATATAGTATTCATTATGTAATCATAGTACTTGATATGTGCTAGGTTGTTAGTTTTTGTTGTAATTTTTGACACCAAAAACAAGAGGAAGTGATCGTTGACACCTATCTTCCCAACTAATGCCATTATTGCTGGATTTTTCTTTTCTGAATGGTGGCAGGTAAGAGGTTTCTTCCTTTGGATTAGGACAACAACTGTAGCAATAGCAGGAGATCATCCATCATTCGTTTGTTTTTTTTATCATTGATAGATAGCCCTTGTATTCGCTAAGTGTATATATTCACAAGTAATACAAATTTTGTCATATTGTCACGACTAAATGTAAATTATAGACTATTTTTGTCAAGTCTATAGGTTACTTCTTGTTTACTATAAATGCATATTTTTTAGTTTTTATGAAAAAATTATCTAGTCTCTAGTCCCATTGTATGGTATAGTGATTTGTATAATCAAACTATTGTTAAATAATCAATCTTAAACACACACATACGTACACAATTATACACACACATGCAATCAAACACACATAGGCACATGCACCATATGTACACTCTCCACGTACAGGCAAAATTCGCAAACACATACACACATATACACAACACTGCCATTTGACAATGAGCACAAAACTCAGTAAAAACCCAGGTCTTGGCAATCAGGGCAATGATCAAGAGCATGTGGAGCTGATCTTGAATGGTGCGATGGAGTCGAAGGAGCACCTAGACAAGCAACACATTGAGAAAGCAATAATTTGGTGTATCATAGTCATTTTGAAATAGCATTGGGTGTTATCTCTAACGACTTGATGACTTGTCAATATTTCTTTTACCTTGCCTATCCCCACCCTCATCTTTTTTTTTTTGTAATTTTAAAACCAAAAGTCATTGTATATACGTTTCTCTAGCCATGG
The DNA here is from genome assembly GCF_014529385.1 of Adiantum capillus-veneris. Lineage (NCBI taxonomy): Eukaryota > Viridiplantae > Streptophyta > Polypodiopsida > Polypodiales > Pteridaceae > Adiantum > Adiantum capillus-veneris. The sequence goes on along the minus strand of NC_140940.1, from coordinate 129,540,586 downwards.
TGTCCACCCACTGGCTACAGGGCATCTAACCCTCACCACCACCTCCAAGAAAACCAAAGCACTCGTCTTCCTGGTAGAGTTCACGTCATGTTACATGGGTCATTTTTTTGAAATACTAAAAAATTGTACATGATTCCTCCTCTCTACCGATAAACTAGGTTGCATTTTTACGGTTGTATAATGAAAATTATACGTAGTTCGCTAACAAGGGCTTGAAGATTGAAAGCAAGTTTGAAAATCAATTCCAAATGCGAGTATTGTATCAACATAAGAGGCTAGTTTCGTAAGCTCTAAAGTGTCCCTCTGCTAGGAAGAAACTCAAGTGTGAGTCTTGTACCCATATGCCACTAGAGCAAAATTACTTGAGGCTTGACCTAAAAAGTTCAAACCTCACCCTTATTTAGTAGTGTAGCACTTGCATGAAAGACTCCCTTTAGGTTCAAACTTAAGTTCAAACGTCAACTAGGTAGCATTATCATATTGTAGCTAGTAAATGCATGAGGCTCAAAGTTTTCAAGCCTTACTTTGCTATGATAGTGTACCACCCTCATCTAAGTCTACTTTCTTGAGATTCAAACATGACCTTTAGGCTCAATTGTAGGACACCCTTGTAGCATGATTTTTTGAGGTTTGATACAGAGGCTCAAACTTAAGTTTGAGCCCCCATGATTTTCTAGTACATGATTGTTTGAGGCTTGATACAGAGGCTCAAACTTAAGTTTGAGCCATCCCATGATTTTCTAGTATATGACATACATGAAATATCAAAATTGACCTTTAGGCTCAAGCTTAAGTTTTAGCATTGTAACCACATGCTATTATTGCTAGAAATGGCTTGATGTAACAATTACTGGTCTATAAATCTTGTAAATAGCGGAAAATAACTTAACATAGTGAGCATTTTATTAAGATCAAATTCCTAATGAGCATACAAGAGTGCTTGGTTGGAGATAACAACATTAGCATAACACCTAATTAGTTTGGCATAACAATACTTGAAAGAGGGAGAGAAATAGAACAATTGACAACTATTGAGGACCGGATTTACATGGAACGGTCCCCCCTCTATTAGGCAATTGTATTATAACTTCTCTCATTAAGAGAGACTTTGTATAATACAATTATTTGTGTTCCTTGGTAAAAAATCGTCAGTGCTATGAAGATGGAAGCTTCATGCACCAAAATTACACGTGATAACACATAACATCAAGTACTCATTGGTCTCAGACCCAAGACCTCACACACCTTCGAAGATGGTGAGAGCTAGTGGGGTATGAGAGTAGATCTAGAGGAAGAAGGAGTATTCTTACGAGAAAGAAGTATTTCCTCACTTGATTACTCTTGTAGCTTAGCTTAGCTTAGTAATTGGATAATAGAGGAGAGAAGCATGGCATTGAAGCTTAGCTCTTGGTTGGATTTGCATTCCATATCCAAGATTTGTTGGTGTAGGCCTCCATTCTCAAACTTGGAGAAGAAGATGAGCTTTCCATTAAAGCTTGGAGAAGGAGATGATTTTCTTGATCTACGCATGAGTTGTGTGAGTGTGTGTGGAATAATGCCCTTCAAAACAGCCCCCTCTCTCCTCTTACTTGAACCCCCTTGCCAATTACTCATGCTGCATTCCTATTGGCCCTTGAAAATCCTAGCCAATAGTATAATTTGAGTATGAGTTTTACTCTTTCTGGCCTCCTATTGGCCTGTAAAGAATTTGGCCAATAGCCTTTGAGAGGCCCAGTCAAGAGCCTTGTGACAAGTGTCCATCCTTTTTTCCATTTTGTAAATGCCAAATAGTTAATTTAATTATCTGCTTTGCTATTGGACCTTTTAGTCCTTTGGCCAATAGGAATTAAGCAATTTTAGGAACTGCTTAATTATCATTGGACCTTTTGAATATTGTCCAATAGTCTTTTAGGGAGACTATTTTTTATTGGTTATTTTTTTGAGCATTTAAAAAAATAAAAATTTAGTTTACACTAGCTAACTTCTCATTCGTCCACATATGTGCCCATCCAATAGGATTCAGGCAAGAATTGGGGGTTTCCCCTTTTTTGCCCGTCCCGACACCAGCCACGGCATTGCCATCGACACTAGGTTTTGCGCGGCTGACTGCCGTTCCCCGTCTTTTCATGCTGGACATGTGTCCTCTTTACTTTGTGGAAAGGGTAAGCTTAGGTGTATAGTGTGTGTGTGTGTGGGTGTGTGTGTCTAGTCACTTCCCAAGCTTTTTCATCTTCCCAGCTCGCCCTCTAACTTGTCCTCTAGCTATTTGAACTTTTGTACACACACAAAGAATCCAATTCCATGAACATTTGACCATTGGACTTACACTTTGAAATTTTGGAACTTAACCTTTTGGAAGTCTTAATGGGCTGAACCCTAAGGTCTTTGGAGCCCATTCATTGCACATTGCACATTGCTCTTCTATAGATTGTACCCCTTTGGATCCCTACTGTGGGCCCCGGTACTCTGACCAGTCTGCTAGCCTTACTAATAGTCTAGCTTTTTCTCCCCTCGTACTTCCCCATATTAAATGATCCGTTTAACATGAGAAAATAATTTAGGAGAATTAGATATTAGTTATTATTACAGCTTGATGCTTTAATTATTTGACCCTCTTTTTTGTATGCTTGTGTAGCACTAGCATTTATGATTAGTTTGAGGCCACTGAGGCTCTAATCTAAGCCTCTAGTTGTCATATCCATATCCCATGCATGACAAGCAAGAGAGACATGCAGCAATCAAGTATGGTGTGATGTTGTATCAATTCTTGCCCAGTAATGTGAGGCAAATGAGCATTGATGAACTTACATTTGAAACTCAAATTCAACTCGAAAATTAGTATTCTATGCTTGAAAAGCAATGAGAAAACATAAGGTTGTGCATCTCAGCCACATGTAAGTCCTAGATTGTATGTGGAACAGCCACTACCCATGGATAATATAGAGGTGAAACAACAAAATAGTAGTGAGATTAGTAGCTGCATTTTTAAAAAGGGAATTTCATAATTCCTTAAAATGATTATTTGAAAAGTGAAAAACATAACAATCAACTCAATTCCAAAATAGCCATTTGGGTGTAACCTAGGGGAGTAGAGACTGAATCTTGGTTGTTATATTCTTTGTTATATCCCGTCTATGTGGACATCACCATGAGGATCAAACTAGATACGTTGAGGTTCAAACAATGACACAAAATCTCTGAAAAATCCCCATCTAGGTGGGCACCATCATAATCTATTACCCTTCACTTAGAAAAAATGTTAGGCATATTATCAACATGTTAAGTGACCTCCATAACTATCTTGGTGTTTTTAAACACTACACTCTTTTGAGATCTTCTCATTCAAAATTTTCTTCACTTAAATTATAGTTTTGGAGTTTGTAAAAATAGATAACATGATGAAGACTTTAATTTATGCGCTGTAAAATTAAGCTATATTGTAAGTTCTTTGATGCCTATGGGATGATATATTGCTCGAATAGATTTCCTCAAGATACTTTCCTCATGATCCAGGCATCATAAATTGGATTTACTTTGTGCTTTTGTTACAAATGGTCTCATATACTTATGTCATAGTAAGATTTCTTGTGGTGTAAAAAAAATTGGGACGAATAATCCCCAAAATTCCTAAATATGTGTTGTATCCCTTTTCATAGGTATTTATCTACACTGTCTTATGTAAACTAAATATAAAAAGAGATTGTAAATTCCATGTATCTACACATTAGCAACATCTAACAATATATGTCACGCAAGCGTAACCTTACTAGTCAATTATAATCTATTGATGACATAGGTAGAGGATAAACCTCATCATTTTCCCCATAGCTTAGAAAAGGATATTTCACTCAAGGATATTTGAACACCTCAATTAATTGTATATCATGCAGGTATATTATCTGACTAGGAAATTCTATCTTACAACGTAATAGGGTAACTAACACTAAAGTTGGGATGTCCAACAAGTCCACAACAAAAACCAATACTAGATTAGTTGAAATTCATGAGTCATACTTAGTTACAGCTATAAATCCAAATAGATACAATCCCAAGTCTATCCAAAGATCACTAAAAAATCCCAATTGCATGATAACTCAGTAAGAAGCTAGATAATACCCAGATACTTAAAGTCACAAAACATGGAAGGAGTTTAAAATATATTGGTCCACGTATCAAAACTAGAAATATTGGTGTTCACCAAGAATCACCAACCACAGGCTGCCAAGAATTTTATAACTCTAGGCCACCATAGCCACCTACATCAATGTTATCTCATCCCAAAAAATGAGCAAATTCCAGTCCCAAACATACACGGGAGTTTAAAGTATGTTAGTCTATTCATGAAAACAAACACTGCTGGCATTCAAAAAATTCCCCAACAGACTTGTCAAGCCTTGTGTAACTCCAGGCCAACCTTGAGCTATCAAATATTTTATGAGTGTGAACGTGTGTGAGATTTCAGAACTTTTTGAATAGCATCTTGTTTGCATCCTGACAATTATGAAAAAAATTCCCATAGACTATCATCTCTTACGATACCCCCATAGGAGATTGACATCATTAGAAAAAAATCAAGTAGTTTATTGTCATGTGAATAGTCTACCACGCATCAATCCTCACTTGAAGTTTACCATTAATATATGAACCACTTATTTAAAAAAACCTGTTATTAGCCTATACCATTATTAGCTTGAGGGAGTACGACAGCAATATTAGGAATACACATCAACAATCAAAGCAAAGTTATTCAATTACTATGAATCTAATAAGCCCAGAAATTCATGCGATTATGAAAGTTTGAAAAAATTCTCACATCTGAATCTATATCCCAACAATATGCAACTAGTATGTATATGCTTATCCCATCATTATGCAGAAATATGATGTATGTTATGGATGGTAGGGTGTCAACCCCAATTTCCTAGCTTCAAGAATTAGATTTTGATCAACAAAAAACATTCAAGTGATCATGTTTTCCTATTTTCCACTGAGAGTTAATGTAAAAGAGGACAATGTATGTTCAGCTTGGAAACCATTAGAATTCGAATTCTGATTCAATGAATTCTCCGCTCAAAAGTCAATACCCAATCCAAAACCGTGTCCAAAAGAAATACCATATGTAAGGCCATTTATAATTACATGTAAGTATAATTGAGATACCCAAAAGATAGTACCATATGTAGCTGTAAAAAGATTTCCTTGAAGCATTCAAAACGATGAATTGAAGAGGCATACAAACCCATTTCTAAGGAATTAAAGTCACTCTCCTGAAGTATGGATATGTTGTAAAGGAGGTCTACAGATCACTCATAGGATGCAGATTAATCTCAGCATGCAGATTAATAATACATACCTTTAGAAGTGTGTACAAGAGAGAGAGAGAGGAGAGAGAGAGAGAGAGAGAGGATAAAAACACTTTGAGAGAGGGGAGGGAGACAAGAGTAGGCTGAGTGGGGAGGAGGAAGTGTGCCTGTGCTTGTGATGTCTACAATCATAATCCAAGAGAGAGAGTGTGTTATATAGTGTGAGACACAATTTTTAGAAATTAAAAAGAGAGAAAACTAAACACTATGAGAGAGACGGGGAGAGAGAGGCTGCTATTGAAGGGAGGGAGTAGGGGGTGAGAGGGTGGGTGTATGTGTTTGTTAAGTAAGAGAGAGAAATATGATTCGTAGGGACACACACAGACACACACAGATTCTGAGGGAGAGGGAAAGCATGAAGGCAAGAGGGTGTGGGGAGGGGTACATGGTGTTTGTGTGTGTGTACTGAAGGAAAAAAATTCCATCTCTGAAAGTAGAGAGAGAGAGAGAGAAGAAGAAGAAGAAGAAGAAGAAGAAGAGAATTTTAATGTCGTATAAAACTATCCTAAGAGACCTTAAAGATCTAGACGATGAGGAGTGGAGCTCAAGACCTGTTATACCATTTTCCTCTTCTTATTAGCGATCGCACACACACACCGTATGGAGAGAGAGAGAGAGAGAGAGAGAGAGAGAGAGAGAGAGAGAGAGAGAGAGAGAGAGAGAGAGAGAGAGAGAGAGAGAGAGAAACAGAGAGAGAATGATGATGCTGATACAAGTGAGAGAGATAGTCGTGGTGCGGTCCCCCTCCTAGCGTTGTAAGAGAGGTGGCAACATGCTATCCCCTCTCTGTACATTAAAAAAAGAGGTTTTTTTAAAGAAACCTTCATGGAGTCAATTGCCACGGTGAAAGGTGGAAGCCCTTCAAGGTCTTGCTTTTTATCCCACAATCAATGTGTGCCTAGAGATCACCTCTCAAACAGGGATCTCTCGAGGCATTTTGTGCCAACACTTGACGCTTAGTATACCTTTGAGCCTCAAAGTTGCTTGAGCTTGCATCATGCACATACCTTCAAGGCACGAGCGTAGATAATCTCATTTAGAGAGAGATTGTTCCTTTTCTCTTGTGGGTGAAAATAATCTCGAGCTATATTTTCCACTCGGTTGCTGGTGTTTCTCCCCATCCATTGAGGCATGCCAAACCAAAAGCTCATTGAGTATACTATATTTTTGTATATATGATCAAATTAATTGTTGACCACACCTAGTATACATGTTGATCCAAGAATCAACAGCTATCACACAACCTTCCCTAGTACTACCACATGCGAGTTTTACTGCTAATGTGGCTTTCATACCACCACGTGTCTTTGCAATGTAGTTGATCTGACATGGAGAGACACCTATGCACCCCATACCATTTGAGAGGTCTCTCTTTGCAAACATGTTGGGCATAACCAGTGATTGATGCATCCCAAGACATGCGGTTAAAACTCATCCAAAACTTTTTTTTTTTTTTGGTTGCGAAAATCACAATTGTGAGTGGATAGTATTAAGAACAACAGAAATATACACCAACCTCGAGCTCAGACCGAGCCTTGAGGGTCAAAGGATTACAAGTTTTCTGCTTGACAAAGAAACCACTCCTAGGCTTTACTTATTACAAGATGTCATCATGACATGTACTGTTCTAGACCAATCCTCTGAGGCTTGTTTGCCTCCGATCTTATGGATTGTCACTCTGCTCTCTTGTATGATTTCACAAAATCTTGCCACAACCACATCCCCCTCAAACACGCGGCTGTTTCTTGCTTGCCAAATACGGTGAAAGAAGTATTACCTGATTATTTGAGGGCAGACAAGAAGAGCAAGACTTCCCAACCTGTTACTACCAAAGAACAAATCAGTCTTGAAGAACTTAATTTTCCATGTCCTTTGAATCCACTTGCATATTTTCCCAACCATGCCACTGATTTCCTAGCATCCCATGAAATGATCGGAGCCATGAATTCCGCTTTCTTGTATATTTACGCCCGTCAGTAGAGCTCCCCACATCACTTTCCAGAAAGTGCACTATATTCTTCATGCATGGCAGCCAAGGACTGTCATGCTCTTTGACTTAGACCTCATCATCTGAATTTTTAATTGTAAACCTCTTGGAATTAATAGCTAAGCAATTGATGATAGACCCCATGTCTCTACAGAGAATCTTGCACTTATGCTTGCTCAAAACACAAAAGAAAATATATCGCACTTATTTTGTTGGTGTAAAGACTCAACACACTAAGTGACACGGGGTATTTAAGACCCCTGAGTAGTGGGATAAAATGGTTGTTGACCCTTGCGAGGCCAATGCATGGTGCTAAACATGTGGCAGTTGGCTTGGCGGGTGCACGATTTGAGCCTACAATCACGCACAAGAAAGCTTGATGGCCCAATCAGCTTGCCCACATGCGTCATGTGCCTTGTGTAATGAACTCGGACGCTCACCCCCTTTGCCCTTGTTTACAAACTTTGTCCTTCTCATTGATCGAAGGGCACAACGCATCTCGATATCTCTGCCTCAAGTTCCCACCACGGATCCCATTATGGGGCTTCATTTAAAACCCCATGTCACTTAGTGCTGAGGGGTGATAAGTCTTTTGTAGACATCACATCATAATCCTCCAAGACAAGAATGCTTGATTGGATGCGTATGCTATGGGTTAGAGGAGCCAATTTAGAGACGCTCAAATTGTATGCACCAATTTAAGGAAATTCAAATCTTCCCATGATATTTTTTTAAAATAAAAATGATGCCAAAAGATAGCTTATGTGAAACTCTTTATGTTTAAAATCTTTACTTCACCAATTATTCCAAAAAGGAAAGAATATGGTGGATTTATTCAAAGGCTGTTCTAGTTTTGGGTATGTACTTTTTTGGCTCCTCCACCCTATGTGACTCAAAATGACCACTTTGTCTACTCTCTGTCTCTCGGTGGATTTTTGGGATTTGCGATGTAGATGCCTAGAGTAGGAATACATGGTGTCTGTTCCTTGCATATTAGAGAGTTTATAGATATCTTTGAAAAAAAAGGAAAATACTTACAAACAATCAAGCCATCCTTCTAGCCTTGAAAAGGCTTCAAAAATGTGATGGAGGCTCAAAAAATCCAAAAAAATATGAGGGAGGCCCTAGAAAAACTGAAAATGAAAATCTCATTAAAAGAAATACCTGAATCCAAGCCATAAACAAATAATTAATGAAAGATTAATACAGTATCCAAACATACTGTCACCACATTAGACATGCTTATATACTCCCTATTTTTTTCTTGCCGAACTCACATAATGTAAGTGAATATATTATTATCATAAAAAAACTTAGAAGTACAACTCCATACACCTACTATGCCATGAAGCACCACTGTTTCATCAGTAACCATAAATTCCAACAACCTTAGAACCACTATAACATAAAGAAAAAAAAAACCTTGAGGGTGCCACAGATACCAATGAGGCTCCCACCCCCAATGAGCACCCTCCCCAAGATCAAAGGCACCTAGGTAACAGGGAGACATCCTTCCTTGTACATTAGGTAGCTTAAACCACGAGTACATCAGCTGTTTTAAGAGCCACCCATAGAAGAGGTAGTAGATCCAAAGAAAGGGGGATCCTTGAAGCTCCATCAACTGCAAGATATAGACATCACACCATACATGATGCCACGGATAGATTCTCAATGCCAACAAGAACCCATCCTCCAATAGCGCAAGCGAACATAACTTGACTAGAAAGAAAACAAAAGCATGAGCAGGTCAATGATAACATCGAACAACTGCAAAAACTTATCCTTCATCCCCAACAGGGTGGTGGTTTCCACCAAGGAGGAGGGAAACTCCCACTTGCTCACTTCTTACCCACGGCCCACCAATGAGCTCCATAAGTTTGCACCACCAGGTCTATTCGTATCTGCCCATCCAAAGTAAGACTAGACCCTCCCACCCACATCTCCACAACCATATCTGAGCAAGACCATGCACATAACGAAGACAAAGAACCAAGTCTGAGCGAGTGTTTTTCCCTCGAAGTGAGGGCAGGAAGCCGCCAAGCCTATCATTCAAAAATAGTTGTATTCTGTCCCATCCCACGCCACTAAGTCAGGTAGGTCATCTGAGATATCCATCCTTCTCGTCACTATATGGCATGGCTCTAGGTAAGAGCGGATCTAGGGTCCAAATTTGGGGGTGCGAGGGGGATTTAATCTCATCCTTCGGATCACGCACTGAACTAGGGGTGAACTAGGGGTGAACTGAACTAGGGGCGGGTGAATTGGGGGTGAACTAAGGGTGAACTAGGGGCATCTAAAACAAGGTATGATCATGTGCCATGCCAACATGGAAAACGATGCATGCTAGCGTGGTGGTAAGGAATTCGTGTGGCAATTGAGACGTCTCATGTTTGACCCACACCCCACGAAGTGGGTGAACTAGGGGTGTGAACTAGGACTGAACTTGGGGCACCATTTTTGCCCCGAGTTCACCCCTAGCCTAGTTCACCCCGAGTTCACCTCCAATTTAGTACATGATCTAGGGGTGAACCAGGGGTGAACTAGGGGGGTGAACTAAGACTGAACTCGGGGCACTATTTTTGCCCCGAGTTCACCCCTAGCCTAGTTCATCACCTCCAATTCAGTGCATGATCCAACGGCCGAGATCAAAGCCACCTCGCGCTCCCAAATTTGGGCCCTAGATCCCCTCTAGCCAGAGCCGTTCCATATAGTGACGAGGCATGCCAAGCCAACCCTTTCTTGGGGACTTTTGTACCTATAGCTTGTGTAGATCTTTGTAAGAGAAGGTCAAAGAATCTCAAGAGGATACAAAAGGGTCCCCCAGCTCGCATGCAAGCACTGGACTTCATAGCGACATTTTGCACAATATATCCTCCTAAAAGTTAGACTAGACCTAGAGATTTTCGAGGTATCCCACGTGATAGTTTCCACATGGGATATGCCACATGTAATGAAGATGTCCATCATTAAACCTTTCATATCCCACATGTCAACTAGTTGTTGATGTGGCATATCCATGTGGGAATTAAGTGTGACTCTGTGAGAAATACAAGGTATTTCATTCTTTGTTTTTCTCTAAGCTAGGTAAGGATTCTTAACCCATCTATTACATTGTTATTTTGCATTGTTTTATTCATTTATGTTCTTAAATTCATTGTTTTGTAAGATCAATTCTTCTTGTATTTGCGATTAGAAAATTGTACCAGAATAGGAATCTCAATGTAAGAGACCAAGTGAGAAACCACTCAACTAAAGGTAGTGTGACTCAAAATCCACAACATCTACTAGAAGCCATTTTAGAGGAAAGATTCTCTAATACTTCATCAAAAATATCATACACCATAATGGCTCAAGGACTCAACAATGTGAAATTTAAAATTAAGAAGGAACTTCCACGCGCGGGGAAGGTCCTTCTGGGTCCGCATCTAGCATCAAGCTATTGTATCTAGAATTTCAATTCAAGAACGAGCTTAAACACGGAATCGAGTGCTGCTGTGTTAAGTTGGAAAACAAACCAAGCGAGTTCAAGGACCTTGTAGATGTGGACTTTAACATAGACAGATACTTTGATTGAGAAGGAATGATGTATCTTGTTGTGCACAACCCCTTTATTGTAGAGAAATGGGGGTTGACTCACACCAAGGACAAACTAGATGAAGAGTTAGTGGATGAGCCACCAAGTTGGACAAGCAAAACAATGTGCTCAGGAGAACTAACAAGGCGGAGCGGCTTAATACAGCCAACCCTTATGTGGGGCTATATAAATTTAATAATGTAGAACAAACACTCTATTGTAGATGTAATGAACCCCACATCGAGGAGCTGACCGACCACAAAAGACTATATGTATTTACAAAATTAGTTTGTGAAGCGGTTTTGAGAAATGATTACTCCGGAGGAAGCTGATGCAAAGCTGAAGGCAGTACGCCATGACGTAAGTAAGGATTTTTCCATTTTTCTTAAGCACTTTGAAGCCTGTTGGAAGAAGTTAGGGGTTTCTATCAGGGTGAAAGACAATGAGTATTTAAAGTTGTTGCAGCTGCTATAGTGCTTGTGATGCATGCTTTTCACCCCCCCCCCCCAAGAAGTCGTCACTTGTACATAGCTAGAAAATTATTGTAGTGAAACCATCAAGAATACCTTCTGGAGGTTCCATCTTGGTGGAAAAAATATTTGAGCCATTAGATGCAATTGTGAAGGCTTATGAAGCTAGGCTAAAGCCCAACCAATCCCAAGAGCATAGATGGTAACATATTGTCATCCAGAGTATGAGAAAAATAGGTTACAAATGTGCAAGGAACTCATCCAAGTGGCTTAAGCTCTCATGGAACAGCCTATCCCAATTTCTCCAAAGAGTGAGGTGTTGATCCGTAAAATAATCTAAGAGATGGAGAATCAAGGTATATAAAACAGAGACAAAAAAGAACCAGTAGTTGAAACACCATTAGATACAATGGTGGTAGTCAATACCGCAGATAAATTGTGCTCACAGGCAGTTATGCCAATTCTGGAAGTGGAAGAGCCATGGCCACATGATCTATGAGAGGATATCAGATTTTTATTTGGAATTGTGACCCTTGAGTCAGCCCCTATCACTGAGATCCATCTAGAACATGAGTTCTACCTGCGCAATATCCAATCACTATATGGTGCTGAAAGACAGTAAACCTCAGTGTTTGAAGTAATACCTTTGTACATTGGCAACCATGAAACAAGATCAAAAATTAGAAAAGTACCATCTCAATGGAAATCTGGTGCTAAGACGATGGACACTAAAACTCTTCATGAGTTGATATTGTCTCTTATGCAATGTATCCTAACTCTATCTGAGTTAATGTAAGTAAGACCTCATCTTTGGAAACAAGTGGAAAACAAATTAAAGAAAGTAGGGCTGATAATTCTGTAACCAATTGTTCCTCCAAAAACATCAAATAACCAGACGCCAAAACAGATTGAACCAGAGCCAGTACTAGTGAATAAGGTGGGAGACTACTGTGAAGGAGAATACGGGAACACTACCTTACCTGTGGAATACAAAGGAGTAAAAATGGTTGCTATGTTAGACAGTGGGGCTAGAATTTTCTTGTCAACCAAGGCAATGTGGGAAAAATGGGAAAAGCCTGCTCTAAGGAAAACTTGAATGAAACTGCAATTAGCGTATGGATACTTGGAGAGACCTATTGGCATTTTGGAACAGATCATAGTATCCTCTTGTAGAATTGCATATGAGCACACCTTTGCTACAATGAGTTTTGATGAGAGCAACAATTTTGATATCATAGTGGGAAGAACATTCATGCGTCATCTCAAAATGGTACAAGATTGGGGCGATGACTACGTCTACTTAAGACACAAGGATGTCACTAACAAAGATTAGTGTCAAAGACCATAGTTATAGAGATGTGGAGCTTCGAAGTGTGGAAGTTTGAAAAACGAAGACTTTATTCACAAAAAACCAATACAAGATGAGACTATGTACCAGAGCCTTTATTGAAAGAGATATCCGAACCATTTGGGTGGTAGAAGATCCTGGCCACCCTTGATGTGTGTGCGAATGAGGTAACAGTAACCAAATTTTGTGATAAGGAGGGACATGATATAATTCCATTGCAAATGATGAGTGTCATATTAAACGCAAACAGGAGCAAAAGGACTTGACATGGAGGGAGTCACAGATTGTAGACATATAGTGGATGAGATCTCCATAAGAGACCTTAGTGAAACTGGTGAGGATGCATTCCAAGACTCCACGGATAGAGCTTTAACGTGAAAAGACGTATGAGCAAACAAAATCAAAAAAGGGAAAATCCTATACCTTTTTTGAATTAAAAAACCCAGTATTTGAGGCTGGTTGAAGCAACTTATTGTCTTAAAGATGAGATATCAAAGAGGTTCATGAAAACCATCTCAATAGAAAAAGGAAACTCCCAAAAGAAAAGAAAACCAGAATCACAAACGGAAAATATATTTGAAAATTCAATGCAATTATTATAACCAGAGTGCAAAAAAAAACACAACAAATTGAAACAAACTTTGAAAGAAGTTTGGACAACGAAGTGGACTCTGACAATGATAGGTTTGACACACCTTCCCACTACAAAAGTTACACTATCTAGGACATAAAATTATAGTTTTGAAGTCAAAATGAGACCCAAAGGAATGTGGAACCTCATATAGTGGGCAAAAAAAATCCAATTGTATAGACCTAGTGGGACTAAGCGAGGAACCTAGGCCGGCATACATTTCCATGAACCTCAGGGGAGAATAAGAGCAGCTATTGATAGCGACACTCCGACCATATGAAGACATGTTTGCATGGTCACACAAAAATCTAAACGGTATAGATCAAGAAATCTATTAACACACCCCTTAACGGTGATGCCAAATTTCCCTAACAATGTCCTTATACGTACAATGAGAGTTTTTCCAAAAAGATTAAGGAAGAGATAGATAAACTCAAGGATGCTGAGTTTATCTATGATATTGAACACACCAACTGGGTGTCCCCAATTGTGGTAGTGTCCAAAAATAATGAAAAGTTACGGGTCTTTGTGAACCTCAAACATGTAAATACTGCTACCATTAAAGACAACTATCCCCTACCAATAACAAATCATGTGATTGATAGAGTTGCAGGGAAAGAGTCTTATAATTTCTTAGACGGGTTCTCAGGATAGAACCAGCTGACCATAAAACCAAAAGATCAACATAAGATAGCTTTTGCAACACAGTGAGGCAGATTTGCATGTAGGGTGATGCCTTTTGGTTTGATCAATGTCCCTGCCACCTTTCAGAGACTAATGAGTCATGCGTTCAAGAAGTATCTCATGCAGTTTTTAGAGATATACATGGATGATCTATGTGTATGCATTCTTAGTTGAGAAGTGAACACATAATACACTTGGATAAAGTCTTTGAGAAGTGTAGATCTTATCGTATTTACTTAAACCCTGAGAAATGTGTCGTCATGGTAAGATAAGGTAAAATATTGGGACACATTATGTCCAAAAATGGGATTTCCACTGATCAAGATAAGATGCAGGTGATCGCTACACTTCCAAGATTAAGCAAGGTAAAGGAAGTACAACCATTTATGGGTCATTATGGATATTATAGGTGCTTCACATATATGTACGTTGTAATAGCTAAGCCTCTGTATGCTCCCACTGCCAAATTTGAGTGGACAAGAGAATGTGAAAGGGATTTCTAAAAATTGAAGTAGGGATTAATTTATGCTCCAATTTTTCAAGCCCTTGATTGGAATAAGATCTTCCATGTCCATGTAGATGCAGCCTATGCCATAGGGTGCATATTAGCTCAACCTGGAGAGAAAATAATGGATTTTCCCATTTGTTACTCTAGTAGGCATCTAAACAATGCAGATAAAAATTATACCACTATGGAGAGAGAGGGCCTAGGAATGACATATGTTGTCAAAACATTTAGACACTACCTTCTTGCGAACAAGTTTTTTTTCTTTGTAGATCACCAAGCACTGTTATATCTAGTAAACAAACCTTGCAACACTGGAAAAATTGTTCTATAGTTTACAATACTGCTTGAAGTTGATTTCATCATGGTTGTAAAGAAAGGAACAACACACAAGAGAGCCAATCTTCTTTCGAGATTGTTCCATGGAGAAGCACCCAAAGGTATAGATGATGACCTTCTAGATTCATATTTGTTTAACATTGAAATGGTTCCTAGATGGAGTAAAAAGGTCATTCCTCTACTCACCATAGGATCATTACAGGTAGAAAGACGAGCATCAATCATTTCTTAGACCAAAAATTTCCAGCTTTTAGCTGGACGTCTTTGCAAGAAAAGTAATCACAAGATCTTGAGACTATGTGTACAGCCGGACAAAAACAAATACTACCTGAGACTTGCTCATCTACAACACACAAGATTTCATAAGGGGAAAACACAAACATACCAAAGCCTAATGAGACTTGAGGTCTACAAGATAAACATGGAGAAAAGTATATATGATTACATAAAATCATGTGACGCCTGTAAAAAACAATTGCCAAAGGAACACGCCACACTCTTTAGAGTAATTGGAGCGCCCAAATGGAGAACTTAAATTATCGAGTACTTAAACGTCAAGACCTTCCCAGAGGGATTGAGTTAGGCACAAATGATAACTATAGAGGAGGAAGCCAATCACTATGTGCTAATTGTAAACCAACTATACCGGTGGGGAAAGGACAATCAATTGAGATTGTGTTCTATTGAAAGTCAATATTTCTCCATCCTAGAACAAGCACACTCAAGCCATCCAAGTGGACATTTTTCTACTGACAAAACTGCAAAGTTGATACTTCATGTCAGAATATGGTGGCAAACACTACTCACAGATGTGGAGACATATGTAAAACAGTGTGATGCATTCCAACGCACTAAAGCCCTTCTGTAGAGAGATGAAATGCCATTATGTCCAATGATAGAATTTCGAGCATTTTCCAAGTGGGGCATAGATTTTGCAGGCCCCATCATACCTCCTACATATTGCACACACACTCAATATATCATAGTACCAACATATTATTTGAGCAAGTGGGTGGAAGAAAACGCAACACAAAAAAATGATGCACGGACTACGGAACAATTCCTATTCAAAAACATCTTTACCAGATCTAGTCTATCCATTGAGATTGTGAGCAATCAACACTGTCGTTGAAAGTTTGCTCGAGGAATTCATGGTGGGTGATCGCAAATCAGATCCCTACCACCCCCAAGCTAAAGGGAAAGCAGCGAGTACCAATAAAAGCTTATGCATGGTGCTAAACAAAATAGTGAGTGATGCAAGAACTTATTGGGACCTAAAACCACACTCAATTTCATGGGCTTACAGAGGGTAGCATTTATAACTTCCCTTGGAACCTCTCCATTTAACCTTGTGCTCAAGATTAATGCTATTCTACCCATGGGATTCTTGATTCCCACACTTCGAGTCGCAATACAGCTAGGTTGGATGGGACACAAACTCTTTGAAAGGCTAGCCATCTTGCAATAGCTAGATGAAACTAGATTAAAGGCGATCACAAGGATATCTGCCTAGAAACAAGAAATGAAGTTTTTCCATGACCAACACATAATTAGCAAGGAGTTCCAAAAATGGGATTACGTATTGGTGTATACCCTAAAGAGGCACTCCAAAAAATTCCAAAAGTGAGGAATGGGGCCTTTTGTAATCCATGACATATTGCAAAGTGGCACCATCAAACTTGCAACATTGGTAGGAGAGGAGATGCTTAATTGGATAGGTGGATGCAAGTTAAAAAATTATCTTTTTCATTGACACAAGAAGGTCTGCAAACAATTCATGCGGCAGTAAAGCATAAAAATCGAGCCCATGTTATTCAAACATAGGTTAGAGAGGAAGCCATAATCAAAATATTAAAGTGGAAGGAACAAGCCAGTCATAAGGAAAATTGGCAGCAATACAAAGGCCTCAATCCTCCTCACTAGCATCAATTCAGATAAAACCTACATGGCATGGTGGTATGGATGTACAAATTATCCTTCAACTTCCGGATGGTTCCACCGAACGAGCACTAGTAGACACCGGATCACAAGAGCCAATGTCATTAAATACTTAGTGCTTTTTAAAACGTCCACGCCACCTCTAACACCAAACCGAATTGAGTTCAAGGCAGAAAATGAAGGGGAGATGTTGAGCATGGGTCAAGCCAATTTGTCAATCAAGTCAGATCTTCCCTCACCAATTTAATGTAATGAAAGATATAGATCTTAATGAATCACTGATTCCTGGAGTACCATGGATGCAAACATACAAGGAAACACCAAATTGGTAGGATGAAACATTACAAATCCACCTCAATAACACCTCCTTCACTACTCCATTGGCACAAACAGATCACATTTGGGAAATTCAGCCTCTTTTAGGAGAACCTAAACCTAAACCTTTGTGTTCAACTTGGGGGGTCACTATGTATATACTGTGTATATCGCGTGCGTTCAAGGACTATTGATTAAACTCCTTATCACTGAAATTTTGACAAATAATATACACCCTTTTCCTACCCAACTTGTAAATTTTTTCTTGATTTCATTTTACGGTACCCTTCTTTATATAAAAATGTGAGAAAAATTAAAGCTGAATAAACCCTTCTGCTGCACTCACGTGATAGTCACATCACTATCAAGGGACCCCCCCAAGATGTTCAATCATGACAATAAAAAAGGTTTGGGTCAAGAAAACAATGATAATGTCAAATCCTAAACAATTATGGATTCCCAAAAGCAATTTTACACATTTTCAAACACAACTAATTAGTTCTACTTCTTCAAACACAAAGCTTGCTCATTCCAAAAAAAACAAGGCTTCTAATGGCCTATTAGAGACTTCTCCTTGGATATCAAAGCCACTGACAGAAATCTACCCGCATCAGCAACATGGAAATGAAGACCAAAACAACATCAACAAAATCATCAAACACAATATCCAAGCTACCAATCACAACAACTCAAATGGATTCCAAAACAAGTCACACGAGCTAACACAAATATCTTGTCCAAGTTACCAATCTCTACCATTAAAGAACGAGCACATCTTCTCCAAATTCTTTTATTCGGGCCTAGTCACCTTAGAACAATCTCACCACAACAAAATCCCCTATATATTTGCACAACATCTTGCTACCCCATGCATCTCTTCAATTTTACACGATAGGGTCACATTACACGGCCTCACATAGACACATAATTCTCATCCAAGCACCACGTTGTATCTTCGTCTGGGTCGACTCATAATATGAAGGGGGGAAGAGCATAAACACAACAATATGATCATAACTTGCAGCAAGATGATCATAACTTTGTATCTAATGATTTCTTGATAGTTGTTTGCCTTTTCATGAGCTTTTTACGGCATTATTACTGAGCCATATTGCAAAATTCATGAGACTCAGTAGAATGATACACTCGGATGATGTATATATGAGTGGCATCATAATTTTGATTTTCTTTTGGTTGAATAATAATAATTATTGTTGTTTTTCTTTTAATTTTTAAAAAAGTTAAATAAATATTAAGCTGATTTGAGCCAGGACAAGTGAAATTGAGTTCTCAAAGCAAGCACCTAATCTACAAAGGAAGGGCTTTGAACATGGAAATTGTGTAAACGTTTTTCCAATTTTGAGCCAACTTGTGAGGGATCAAAACTTCATATTAAAAGCCATTTGGCAACCGAATGTCCAAATAATGAACCCTTCAAACCACAGGTGGTTTGATAATTAAATATGAGTAGTTAAGGTAAGTATGCACAAGTCCTTTGGGGTAGATCGCGAACATATAATCACTTGAGCATTTCAAACTCATTTGTTTTCAATGAGAGAGAGAGAGAGAGCAAGCTGAGAAACCTAAAATTCTCTGCTACACTTCTGCCTGCTCCAACCACCACAGTATCTCTTTACTGCAGAAGATTTGTCAAGTATGATCATTAAATTTTCAAGAACAATCATGCATGTGCTACTCTGTACCAAAAAATCAAATCAAAGAACGAAAAGTTTGCAAAATCTCATAACCAATTTGGGGCAGCTACACATGTCAGAACCACAAAACTTTCACCAAAAGAATCCTGATATGTGGCAGAATTAGCTCATCTAATCACAATTGCAAAAGGCTGAGGGACATGGATCGTGATCCATGTTCCCAAAACCTTAAACTCAGAGAAAATTGGGTAGTGCACTCCCCATACACTCACAAAACCATTGTGCTATATGGATTTGGAAACCATGCTCCAACATCCATGTGCCCGAATGACAGATTCAACAAAAATCTCAGCATATGGTTAGAGGTAGCAAAGAGGAGCATGCCATGCAAATTGGGCACAAAATGCTGCACAATATCACGAAGAAGTAATATTTTTAGTTGTTTTAATCTGCAAATGGTAATTTTATAACCTCTGATAAAATGATCATAAGCACCAAAATTGGATGTTCAATAGCTAAGGATATGTGCCCAAAGCAAACCCACTATGTCTGATAGCATTTGAATCCAGAAGATGGATCGCGATCCATGTTTCTCAGCAAAATTTTAACAGAGTTCAAATTTACAAACTAGTGGTTCTATACAGGAGAAATACAGGTCAATGGATGTTAGGACAGTACATAAATGTTTTTTTTTAATATCAAAGCAGATGCATTGGAAACCAAATTTCCCAAAGAGAAACAATCAAATTTCAAAGTTTGTGGAATCTTACTAAAAGTGCTTTCAAGGTTCCATAACTTTATGTGCTAGATCTCCAATTTCACATGCAATCATAGAGCATTGAAAATTAATATACGAATGGATGGCAAGGTGATCCTCATATACAAATCAATAGAAGTGAAGGAAACATCAAAAAGCAAGAAAGGGAATTGATCAAAAAGGGGTCCAAAAGTCAGATATGGTCAAAGTCAAATAAATATGGCCATAAACTAAGAAATGAAGTAAACTTAGGAGAAACATGTCCAAACTTGATAATTTTGTACAAGTTTACTAGGATGGGCTATAGGAACAAGTGTGCTAAATGCCAATCCCAAACCCTGCCCAACATGGATCACAATCCATGTACTCAATGATGGATATAGGAAGTAAGCGGACCCCTTCACACAAAGAGTATCTGCAATATGAACTCAAGGTGTTGGAATCAGCATCCCTTCTCATGATTACACCTGATGAAGTGGTGAAGAATCTGGGACATGAAATGATTGCGCTTCCATTAATGAGGCAAGAGGCTCTCTTATGAAAGAGAAAAATGCTACCTACAATCGAGCCCAACCACAAAATTGATTACAGGGATGTTCCTGTAACTACTGTACACGTACAAATAATCATTGATAATCAGTCCACCTGGAAAAAGAAACTGTTTGAGTGGCATCCAACATATGAAATGTAGTACAGAAATTCTCCACAGCATCTTCGGACCGACCTGACCTATTGTCCCATTAACAGAAGGGGATCCTGGGATGGTTTTTGTAATTGGAAAAGAAAAAGACCTGCAATTCTCAACTACCCTGTAATAAAAAAGCTAGCCAGTAATCTCTTACCTTCAAAAAAAATATCTGATTCACACACTCAAAGGAGTCAACGACGTGCCAAATTTCGCATGCCAAATGCTTGTGAAAATTGCAAAATGCTAATCACCTACATTACAACATTTAATGATATTAAAGCAGCGTAGCACCCCTGGTAGGTGTTTGTGGAAGGAACCAGAGGCCTAGTTGGAATCTGGAAATTGAAGTTCCCAGCAGAAATATCATCATGGGATTATATGTGTGAGATCCCCAACCTACCGACACGAAAATTGAGATGAGTTCCTTGACAGATCTCTAGGCCTATTAAAAGTCAAAGTCTCTAAGTAAGAACGGTCGAGGGAATAGACCTTTATCACTGACAATGGCTTGGGTCTATACCCCTAGAAGAAGACCTAGTTTTGTCTCACAACAAAAACGGGACAACATCTTCAATATCCAAAACTATTTCAGCCCTATAACTTCCACAACTTGGGCTAAGGTATTCTCAACCAACACTTTTTTCCTCCTGATAGATGTGAGGAAACATTTGCTGGTAAACTCCTCTTCTAGTTGGAGAAGTTTTCTTAATGTGTTTAGAACACGGCAATGGATAGTCACCTGACTAATCAGGTCCACCCGTCCATGATTGACAACCTTAGTCAATCCCCACTTACCAACCCGCACTCACAAATGATTATTTTTTATTTCTAATTAGTGTCACAATGTTTAGCATTTACAGTAGTGGTTTCTTTTAACTTTGCATCAAAGGGATTCCTTTAATCAAGTATCAAAGACAACATTGAAAAGTACTGTTTTAGCAAAGAGACATATTTAAACTTAAGACACAGTACTCTCAATCAAAAACTTTGACCATAATAACCATGACTAGTACTTTTCTTGTCTCAAGACCACCTAAGGGTGAAAAAAATAGGACCCATTTCTTATTCATAATCCAAGGTGGAAACCCATGACCCAAAGTGCGGGATGCCCATACAACCGGGTGGCTCTCGTAGGATAAAAAACGGCATCCTAACTCATGTAGAAACATCAAGGACAGGGAGTAAAAAATAATCGTTCATTGGGATAACCGACTTATCCTTGGCTGGAAAGCCATCATTATTCTTCAAAATATACTAAAGAGTCAAGGGTGTCTTGAGACAAGATGTCTTAAGGATGGTCAATCATAACTTTCCTAATTAACCAGTCTTAATTCAAAAAATTCATTCCTAATTTACAAATAATTGCACGCTGGTTTCTTGGAAGATGTCTTCCGTTTTCAACTAGTTTTTACTTTTCCTAATTCCTTACTTTCTCTTTTACGTATGCAATGTTAATTGTTAAAAGAAAAACTTAAATTACTCAAACTTAAATTACAATAAAAACCCACCTAGGACTGGTTGAGCATTTGTTAGTGTTGGGACCTGAATGCTCTCATTAGTAGGTCTACTATACTAGGCTCGGTCTCATCACCGTGTGACGCTCTAGCCCTCTTGGGAATACTACCCTCATCATCAGATTGAGGGTTTGCTTGTGTCCTTCTTGGTTCCATGACTTCTGTCCTTATTAAAAAAGGACATTTATTTATTAGGTAAATGATCCAGAAACTTGACTTTACCTTCGTATTCAACTTAATTTCTCTTTTTATCCCAACTAGGCTAATTTTGTAGTCCTAGATGGTAATTTCTTGACCTAGTAATTTCTTATTCTCCTATATAGATCATATAATTTTATCTCAGCTTCCTTAAGGATTTTCTAAGCTCCCTTATTTTTCTTATAATTTTTTTTATCTTTTTTCTAATTCCCCTATCTTTATTAAGTTTGAAATCTGTTTATATTTTGCTTAATATTTATTAGATTCATTATTTCCTAATGATTGAATTTTATCAACTTTATATCAATGGTTTATACTTCCAATTATTTTTCTAGAAATTTTTAACCATAAATTCTATTTATCCCAATGTATTTTTAGCTTAAAATAGTGTTTTTGATGTAATATAAATACTTAAACTAATTAACTAAGTATTATATAATTGTCACAGTTAAATGATAATGTTTCCTAGCTTTGATAATTACCTTGTAATTATACAAGTTAGCTATCTAATTTTCTCTTTTAATTTTTAGCTAGAATTAATCTATTTTGGCTTACTTAAATAGCTAGTTTATTTTTTTTATCATAAGCTAATTATCACAGCTTGCTTATGATGTTTAATAACTCTAAAAATTATCTTATATTTATCTAACTTGATAACTAATTTTCCCCTTTTATTTTCAACCAAACTCAATCTATTTTGGATTAATTAAAATAGCTAAATTAATCTTTTGATCATAAGCTAGTTATCATGGCTTAGTAATAATGTTTACTAACTCTGATAACTATCTTATAGTTATCTAACTTGATTAGCTAATTTTTTCCTTTTATTTTCAGCTAAAATCAGTATGTTTTCGCTCAATCAATTAGCTAAATTACCTTTCTGATCATTCTGGGACAAGTTTTTAACCTCACTCATGTCTTATCGCAGACATAGCAAAAACCACGAACATAATCGTCTATCCGGTGGGACAAAGCTGACTCAACTAGTGCATAGAGGCTACAAGAGGGTGTCAATCTCTTGGATCTAACTCAAGCTACACTCAAATGACCAAAGCCACCAAAAGCTAGTCAATAATAGGCAAACAAAACATGATTGTTACATCATCACAAATAACATCCAAATGTTACAAAACTTCTAGCAGCTATTAATTGGCATAGAGAGCTGAGTTTTTAGTACCGACAATAGTGGCTACTACCGCATGATGATACCTATGTATTATATGTAGTGGTGCAAGCTCTCCATCACCATCTCCTTATAATCTTGTCTCTTGTTCGAGAAGAAGAAGAAGAAGAAGAAGAACATTCTCTCTACTTTCTTATTATCTTCTCTTCTATTTTCACGATGTACGTACTCTCCAACGACTTCATGGTGAGAATCTCTATAGCTATCATCATCACTCTCTTGTGGCAAAGTAAGAAGCCCTTCCACGTCTCCTAATTACTCCATTTCCATCATCTCTTTCTCTCTCTACTTTGCTCTTCGAGTAACTACCCTCTTGATGGTTTCTTTTTTGTATACAGAGACATGTACAGACCTACCGGATGTGTATGGGGATGCTTCATGTTTGTTTCATCATGTTTAGTGTGTTGCTATATTGACACAATTTGATTATGATCACGTATGTAACAAAAACAATTTCTTGTTTCATCATGTCTAGCGTGTTGATATATGCACATGGTGTGTACTCAAAAGGGTTTTTTTTTTTCATGTAATGTAGACGGTAGGAACACGGTTTGGTTCATATCTCTCAAACCTCTATGAAATAGGTGGAACCCTTTAAACTAGAGATTAAACACAACATTTAAAACATTTTCTCTTCGGGTTTCATGTTAAAATTGTGCATGAGAAAATTATGGTCAAAAAACACATTGTTGCCCATTACACTTGGTCAAAAGTCTGGACCCTAGCTCCTTGGGGAACCACTTTATAGACTTATTGAATGAGCAAACTCACTTAGCCAAATCAAAATATTGTTTAAACTTGCTTAAGTCTCTAAGATCACTAGCTGAATGCGAGTTATTAACCATTCCATGTGCTGGGTTACCTACGCATATAGAGGTCCTATCTAGAGGGAGTACCATGTGACATTGTGAGCTGGATGAGCTATTCATATATATTTTATGGTTTGTTTTGGTGATCGTACAGGAAAATATGAATCAGGTGACTTTCTTTCTGTGTTTTTGTTTGGCGCATGTGTCTTATATGAGCAAAGTGACAGTGTTGGTCTATATTAAGGAGATGATCTTGATGCATTGACTTGAGGTCAAATAGTTTCATTTGCATGTTATTCATGCACTCAAAAATGGAAAAAGTTTGTTTTCAAATATGTGTGATGCTATGGTATATGGTTGAACAAAGTGACGGAGCTATCTTGCATCGTGATTAGGTTGATGGAATGATTTCATGTGATGTACGAAACCTCATGGATGGATGTGGACACCTTATGTGCATGTGTATGTTGCTTTCCACCATTCAAGGCCAAAACTAGCTCTATGTGCTAAGTGGGTGAGTTGTGGTCATAGTGCATCACTTATGTATGGTTAGACATTGTAAAAGTTGGATTTTAAATTCATGCTTAGTTGTTGGGTCGGGCTTCTTTTATGCATAAAAAGGTCATGTCTTAAGGTCCATGTGTGTCGGCTTAGTTTGATTGCAAGTGGATATCTCAAACTCCAAGTGTTGGAGTTTGTTGAGTGTGGATTATGGTTTATGGTCAAGGGTTGAGATCCCTGATGGACTATGGTTTTGCAAGCGAGCGTGGCTCTTGGAACTTTTTTGGGATATGGCTGTGCTACCAAAATACTATCAATTTTTTTGTAGAAATGTGCATCCCCATATTGGATGTGTTGCTATATTGGATGTGCATCACCGTGAGTTGGGTAGAGTGCTCATACATGAGATGGAATTGGATTATGTTTTATGGTTTTGGATTGGATCATGAAGTGGTTTTGATGGTTTATGGTGGATGTGTAAGGGTAGGAACCATGTACAACCTGACTGCTTGGAAAAGATTGTTTGTGCATATATGAAAGATGTTATTGTGATTGGACTCATGTGTTATATCTATGGAAGCGTCTCTACAAGACTATGATCACCTATATCGCTTAGCCTTAGATAAAAGGGTTGATGAATTGGGGCTTTGCTCGATCGGCTGTAGTGCAATTGGCTAATGTAGAGTCACTTTGCCGAGTTGCCTAAGGTGCCCATAAGTGAGTTCTTTGAAGTGTCACTTGTATATAGCTCAAACTCATGTAAAAACTGAAAAACATTAAGTAAAATATCACATTTTTTTATGTTTTGGGTAATCGTGAGTACTCCATGATTTTTGATGCAATATTTTTCCCTCGACTAGCCTTGCCTACATGTGGTCATGCTAGTGCATCTTGGTGTTCATGCCAATTTTGCACATAAAGGTTCATAGATTTGAAATTTGTGGTATTCAGAGAATTTGTTGCAAAAAATGTAGAGACTTTTTGAGGGTCAAAATCATCACTTTTGGAGTTGTGGTTTGGGAAATGTAATCTACTTCTTGTAGGGTACATGACATGGCAACCCACATGCCTATTTGATGTAGAGTCAGTTGTGGTAGTTTTCTTGTTTTGTGGTTTATATACACTTCAAAATTGCACACGGGTCACCATATTCTATAAATCCATGCCAATGCAGGTGCTTCCTAGTTTTGGAGGTGGTCTCTTGGGTGAGGATGTGCTTGTAAACTCACAAATGATTGCTTTCCATTGAGTTATGGTGTTGTGAGAGTTCTTGGTACTGAATTTGTGTCTTGAGTGTTATTGGGAGACATTGCTATAGTGGTGCTTCTTGTTCTTGTTTTCCCATTAGTGTTTTGGTGCCATCACTACTAAGGATTGTTGGCTTGAGTTACCTTCAATCTTGGTGGTTTGTACATAGAAGTGTAGCCATGTTCAAGCTTAGTGATACCTTGTTAAGGATGAATGATTTGAAGGTAAGAAACATGAAAGAGTTATACTTGCACTACCTGAGGTTTTTCTCTCTAAAGCAAGATCTAGAGGCTCTTGAGGATATGGTTCTAGATGAAATGGAAGAGAAGTTCTTGCTCATTGGTACTCTTCCAAGATGTTTGGGCATTGAGGTTTCTTGCACTGATTTGTTGGGTGTGAGGAGCATTGTTGATTTCTTGAGAGATGTTTGGAAGATGTGAATCAATCTTCTCGTTTTTCATGGATCTCACACAAGACTTCCTCTATCACTAGTGATGATTGTAGCATTGATGATGAGGTTGAGTGAGAGTATGAGTGAGAGTTAGACATAGAACATGAGGCTTTGTTTCTTGATGATGTAGATTTGAATGAGCAGGTATGTGCAAGAAATATTGTGAAATAAAACCCTTAGAGTGAATAATTGACAAAGAGAGCACTAATAGGGATAATTTAATTTCCTATACAAATGCTTGTAAAGATAAGTTCTTTCATACTTCTATGTATTTGGATCACATGCTTATTGATTTTCCTCCTTGTGGTGCAAGTGACATGCATGTTGAGACTATGGATAACATTTTCTCTCCTTATTCATATGAGTTCACATGGTATCTAGATGACTTGTGGGCATGTGGACCCATTTGGGATGATGAGATCGATGTTTGTGATGCTATTGGTGTCAGTGAGTATCCTATGAAGTGCGCGTGCGAGAGCGTGTGTGTGTGTGCAGAAATGGAGAAGAGGGGAGAAGAGATGAGACACAGGTTTGGGTGGACTCCAAACACAATAGTGTTAGTGTTATGAATCCTTAGTCTTTTATGTAGAGTGAATGGTCAGTATTAGTTCCTGGCTAGTCTTCGGCTACCAACACTCACGCAGGAAACATTGCCCGATTTATCACCCCAACAACCTCCCACTTAAAGGACAATGTGCCTTTAAGTTGGGGGTGACAATGTATATATACATACAATACAGGTAGACAATGACCATGAATAATCTACCCAATGCCCATGAGTGCCCAACAATTTGCAAACCGCTCTCAAGGTAAGCCCTTTGTTTGAAGATCAACATGATTCTGAGTGGTGTGAATCTTGGCAAGCTGCAATCACTTGTCCTCAAGAACCTCACGAATGAAGTGATACTTCACATCCACATGCTTTATGTTTGCATGAAACATTGGATCCTTTGCCAATTGTATAGCACTCTAGCTATCACAATGTAACACAGGCATCTCAACATTGATTCCCAAGTCTCCCACCAGCCGACCAAGTCATATAGCTTCCTTGCAAGCTTCTGAAGCTCCAACATATTCAGCCTTTGTAGTAGACTAGGTAACACAATATCACAAACAAGATCGCCTTGAAACTGCACCTCTAGTGAAATCAAAAACATAGCTTGAAGTGGACCTTCTCTTGTCAAAGTCTCATGCATCCATGCAACCAATTACACATTCTTCCTGTTTTTCAAAAGAAAATGCACATGGCTTTTGTACCATTCAAATATCACATAACTCCTTTCACTGCATCCCAATGTTTCTTGCCTGGATTTGACATGTATCTGCTAACAAATCCCACTGCAAAAGCAATATCAAGATCTGTAGCAATCATAGCATACATCAAACTCCCAACTACAGATGAATAAGGCACTTGTGCCATTTCATACTTTTCCTCTTCAGACTTAGGGTAATCATTTTTAGAAAGTTTCACATATAGAGTACTCAATGTCTTCCCCTTCTCCATACTGAAATGCTTGAGCACTTTAGCAGTGTACTCATATTGAGACAAATAGACCAGTTTCTTGCATCTGTCTCGCTTAATGTGCATGCCAAGGATATGGCTTGCTTCACCCATGTCTTTCATTTCAACGTTTTCATGTAACTCTGACTTTAAGGCTGAAATCCCATCCCCGCATTTTTTAGCAATTAACATCTCATCCACATAAAGGACCAAAATCAGCAAACTACCATCTTTAGCTCGCTTAGTGTAGAGACAATGGTCCATATCGCTATGTTTGTAGCCTTGAGAGATCAAGAACGAGTAGAATTTACGATACTACTCCCTTGATGACTATTTTAGACCATAACGAGTCTTTTCTAAATTGACACACCAAGTCTTCATTGCCCTTCTCAACAAAACCTTTTGGTTGTTGCATATAAACTTCTTCTTGAAGATGACAATGCAAGAACGCTGTCTTGACATCCACCGCTCAATTTCCATGTCATCTTTAGCAACCAACGCAATTACACACCGTAGAGTAGTCATCTTGACAACCTGAGAAAATATTTCATCAAAGTCAATACCTTGCTGCTGCTTAAATCCTTTAGCAACAAGTTGTGCCTTGTACTTGGGTTTATTATCATGAGGTGTAATTTTTTGCTTGTACACCCATTTTCATGGTAATGCCTTTTTACCTTTCGGCAACTGAACCAGCTTCCAAGTTTGATTCTTATGCAACGAGTCCATTTTTAATTGCATATCTTTCTCCCACTTTGCCTTGTCATCCATAGACATGGCTTCCTTATAGCAGGAAGGCCCTCCGTAATCTATCAACATAATGTAGTCCAATGAGGGAGTAAATCTATCAAGAGGCCTTGAAACGCTTGTAGACCTTCTAATAACTGCTTGAGCTGGTTGTCCCTCAACAACACCTAGTACTAGAGGAGGATTCTGTACTTGTTGTCTGACATTAGGATCTTCAACCCTATTGTGGACAACTTCATCTTCCTGGAAGATAACTCTCCTGACCTCCACTATATGCACAGGCTTCTTATGCATCTTTTCTTCATTGAAGTATACGTCATTACTGCGAACTATCTTTTTAGCTTTAGGATCCCATAATCAAAATCCCATCTTACCAAGATATCCATACCCAAGAAATATGCATTTCTTTGACTTAGGAGCCAACTTGCTTCGAAACTCCTTTGGAACATGGAAATACGCTTCATAGCTTAAGACTCTAAGATGCTTGTAAGAGGGTGGCTTCCCAAACCAAAGGTCTTCAGGGACCTTCTCATCTAAATCCTTGCTAGGAGATCTATTAATAAGATGGACAGTAGTTGCTAACGCTTCCGTCCCAAAATCCATTAGGAAACTCTGCATTAGACAACATGCTACGTAACTTCTCTTGTATGGTACGGTTCATCCTCTCAGCAATACCATTTTATGGAGGCTTAAATGGAATAGTCAACTCTCTCTTTTGATGCCTTTGGAATCACAAAAATTCTAAAAGGCTTTAGTGACACTCACCACCATTGTCTGACCTTAAGCACTTGACTTCTTGCCAGACTGATTCTCCACTAATGCCACAAAATTTTGAAATTTTGAAAGGACATCATCCTTCTTCTTGAGAGGATTTACCAACACTTTCCTTGAGAAGTCATTAATGAATGTAAAAAAGTACAATGAACCTCCCATGGATACGTTAGGCATAGGTCCACACACATCACCATGCACTAACTCTAATGGCTCACTTTTCCGCGTGCTTCCCCTATTGTGTGGTGACTGTGTTTGTTTACCAAAAAGACAATGCTCACAAACTGAAAAGTATGAGAAATTGAAGCCAGGCACTTAACTAAAATGAGACGAGATTTTCATCCCCTTTTGAGACATATGTACTAATTGGTGATGCCACAAAGAAACACTTGGCTACTTGGTTACACAAATTACATGGCTTCTAACATTGGATGCATGTAGATGTACAAAGTCCCAGAATTTGAACCATGTGCTATTACTAAAGAACCTTTGGTGATATTCCACAAAATATCACCAAATGTGCAGTAATATCCTGTGTCATCCAATTGTCATATACTAGTCAAGCTTTTGGTAAGCTTCGGCACATGTCTCACATTCTTGAGCATGAATGAATGTTCATTCTAAAATTTCAGTTGCACATCGCGAACACAAACTATGTTGCAAGCAAAATCATTGCCAAGACGAACACGAGCTTTACAGGCTGCATCATATGTACTGAACCACCCTTTGTGAGGAGTCACATGAAACGATGCACCTAAGTCAATAACTCAATCTCGTAAAGCATAATCATCTGTGGCAACCAAAAATGCTGTATCCATGGCAGATGTGAGATAAATGTCTCCATCAAAATCTTCAACAAAACATTGTTGATCTCTTCAATATTTATACTACTTTCCTTAGTCTTGCCTTCTTCGTGCTTCTTGTCTTTACCTTTCTCTTGATTCCACTTTTGACAATATTTCTTCATATGATTCTTTTTGTGACAATGATAGCACTCAATGTCTTTTTGGCCACGTGATTTGCTACGAAATCTTTTTCTCTAATTCTGCTTTCCCTTTTCTTGTGATCGACTACAAACAACGAGAGCATTGCTAGTACCACGAGAAGTATCAAGATTCTTCTTGCTAACCTCTTCAGTAAGCAAACTGCCCTCAACATCAGCACATGTTAAACTATCAAGAGAGGTGCTGAGTTACTTATGGATGTGCAAGAACATTGCTTTGACCAAATGGTCAAAATTGACTCCCTGCGCAGAAAGCTGTCTGAAAATTTTATTGAACTCATTGAGATGGTTTCATATGGATGTGCCCTCATCCATCTTCAAATCAACTAACTCTTTTTGCCAATAAACCTATGATGCTACACTCCTCAGGATTTATCTCCTTCATCTTTATCGGTCGGATCTGCTTCTTCAGTACTAAGACATTGTAAATTTGTTCCTTCCCAAATGGGAAGTTAGTTCCATCTAACTTCTCAATGTTGAAGAAAGAGATCTCTAATGACGAAGCCATCACTCAACAAGGAACAAAAGTGATAGATCCGCTACACTAAAGAGGATGATAGAAAACCTCAAAATTTTCGGCAGAGTCTCCCCTGTAAAACTGACTTCTAAACCCAAAACAAATGTGTACAATGATTGAAATTTTGATCAAAGTGGGTAAATTGGCAAGATACAATCTCAAACAACTGTCACTATCAGTGTCTCCAACTCTAGCAGAGTGTCTCTAACCAAGTGAACAATGTCAAACACATACGCATAAAGATGCCATCAATGGAGGGTCAGAAAATGCACACCAATACTGCACTAACCGCATAAACATACATCCTATATGGATGCTCCAAAACTTGTATCACCGAAAGGATCTCCACATTTGAGAATCCCCCAGCTCAATAAAACCTTACCATGATCCTCAACAATAGGCTTTGCATATTTCCATCACAATACATAAACCTCATAAGATCTTACATCAACCACAGAAACTCTTTTCTGTAACCGCTGCGGTAGTTTTTCTGATTTAACAAACCCTCAAGAACTTACATCAAGTATGCATGTGACAGAGATTGTAGAAAGCATCTACAACAGAAACCTCTACGCAGAAGAACCGACAAAGGTAGACCACCCTACTGTCTGAACTGAATATCTCTCAAACTGTGAAAATTTGTATAACTTCCTTCTGCAAATTTGTAGACTACGAAAAAATGGTTAGGGATCGTAAGAATGGACATGAAATAAGCTGTTTTTATAGGTCCAAACAGATCTATAAAAATATGCAGCTTCTACTCCACGGCCTATAAGCAATCTGAGTGACGTATCCCAAAATTAGTGAAGATTTTAAGAAAACTTTCTTCTGCAAAGTTGAAGAGGACAAAAAACCGGTCTAGAGAAGGGGGAATTGGCTTGAATGAAGACGTTTTGGTAGGCCAAAATAGGTCTGCAAAAACTTGCTACAATTTTTGCTGCTTCTCCACGTGACGTCCCGTTGAGCTCCAATGGTGCTCCCAATCCCTAAGCTCTGATACCACTTGAAGTGTAGGTGCAAGAGCGTGTGTGTGTGTGTGTGCAACAATGGAGAAGAGAGGAGAAGAGATGAGACACGGGTTTTTGTGGAGTACTCCAAACACAATAGTGTTAGGGTTATGAGTCCTTATTCTTTTATGTAGAATGAATGGTCAGTGTTAGTTCCCGGTTAGGCCCAACACTCAGGCGTGGCGCATTGGGCTTTATCACCCCAACATCCAAATGTTTATGACTTTCATTCTGAGTAAAGAGGTTGGTTTGAGTGATGTGGATTGTGATGGTAGCCTTGATTTGGGCTTTGATGATTGACAAGTTGAGATGGATGAGGAGATGGAAGTCAGCGAGTGCCATCCATTGTCAAGGCGAAAAGCTTAGGAAAGCCTCACATGCATGTGCGGATGTTGAAGAGGATGGTAATTTGGAAAGTTGGGGTATCCATGATGACATGGATATAGTGGATGGTTTGTCTTGGCCTGATGTGAGTGATACATCTCATGGTTGTAAGGATGTTGATTCATTGTCTTTTGGTTTTTATGACATTAATGCTAGTGGTTGGAGCTCAATAGTGATTCATGATTGTATGTGACTTTGAAGGATTCCATTATGTGTGAAAGATGGATGCAAGGGATAATACTTTTCCATTTGATTGTGGTAGGGGCATACGGTGTTGATGTATTTTTAAATGATGTATCTTTGTACTTAATCTTGTGCATTGTCTATTGCTGAGCATGAATGCACTAGCAAGCTGGGGGTTTGGCAAACTATGTTGCACACATTCTAGAAAACCCATTTTTATAAATTTGTACACATGGACATGACACTTGATGTCAAGAGGGTGCATGGGATTTCCTTTTGTGGACTTTTTAGCTTGTTTTAGCAAGCACCTATAAGTGCAGTGCAAGTCCTTAGTGTAGAGCGGGCCGTCAGGTTGCCATAGGTGCCCATAAGTGAGTTTTGTAAAGTGTCACTTATATGTAACTTAAAATCATGTACAAACCAAAAAAAAAGTACATCCAAATTTTATAATTTTTTAGGTCTTGGGTAGTTGCTCCTCCTCCATGATTTTTGATGCAGTTTTTTGCTCTTGACTAGCCTTGCCTCCATGTGATCATGATTTGACAGCTTACTATTTGTGCCAATTTTTCACATAAAGGTGGATATATCTGAAATTTGTGGTCCTCATAACATTTGTTGCAAACAATGAAAGATTTTTTTGAGTCTTTAAAGCAACCCTTTTGAGTTTTGATGTGGTAAATACAGTTTATTTCCCACAAGGTACAAGATATGGCAACCCACAAGCAGTTTGGTGTATAGTGAGTTGTGGAAGCTCCCTTGTTTTGTGGTGTGTATAGACTTCAAAATTCTATTTTTGAAGAATCAAATGATGAAGGGCTAAGCTCTTTTCTTTTGCATTGGTTGGTATGTGGTCTAATTCCATGCCAGGGTAGGTGCTTCTTAGTCTTGGTGGTGGTCTATTGGGTGGGAATGTGCTTGTAAAGTTCCAAAGGATCAATTGCCTTTGCATTGTGGTGTTGCGAGAGTCCTACAAATTGTAGTGCTGAACTTTTCTCTTGACTGCTATCGAGAGACATTTCTATGGAGGTTTCCTTTGTTCTTATTTTCCCAAAAATGCTAAATGTCGCTAGCGTAGAGAGCAGCACCTGATGGGGCATGCAGGAAAGGCCTACTGGAGGGCAACAGGCTCACATAGGAAAA
This sequence comes from Adiantum capillus-veneris, assembly GCF_014529385.1. NCBI lineage: Eukaryota > Viridiplantae > Streptophyta > Polypodiopsida > Polypodiales > Pteridaceae > Adiantum > Adiantum capillus-veneris. Next base: position 129,507,178 of record NC_140940.1, on the reverse strand, counting down.
AAACTCTCATTGATGCAGAACCACGTGTACACACACACACACACACATACACACATATGCACACTCACCATATGTACACTTTCTAGCACGGACACATGCGCACATATACACATAATGGCCACTACACATTGAGCACAAAACTCAATAAAAACCTAGGTCTTGACAATCACAACAAAAATCAACAACATTGGGAGATGATCTTGAATGGTGTGATGGAGTTCAATGAGTACCTAGATAAGCACAACATTGAGAAAGCACCAATTGGGTGTATCATAGTCATTTCACAATAGCATCGAGTGTTGTCTTCATGACATGAAGACTTGTAAATGTCTCTTTTAGCTTGCCTATCCCCACTCTCATTCTTTTTTTGTGATTTTAAAACCAAACTTCATTGTATATACCTCTCTCTAGCAATGGTGTCCACATAGTGGCTAGAGGACATCTGGCCGTCATCACCACCTCCAAGAAAACCAAACTAGTGGTTTTCCTTGTAGCGTTTGGGCCATGTGCCATGGGCCCTCTGTGTTTGGCAAAATAAACAATTCTACAGGATCCCTCCTCTCCACCTTTAAAAAGGGGGGAGGTCTCTTTCAAAACAAACAACCACACCGCCGAGCGACAGGGCACACTTCAATCATCATAGCTATCAACAACTCTAGGCACCTATGATGCACCACATATTTGATGTTGTGTATGTGTGTGTGTGTGTGTGTGCGTGCATGCACACGGATGCGCATGTGTATTTATGTGTGTGTATGTCATGTGATGTGTGTGTACAGGTGTATCTATGTGTGTGTATGTGTGTGTTTGCAGACGCATGCATGGGGGGTCACACTTGGCATCTATGTGTGTGTGTGTGTGTGTGTGCATGTGGATGCGCATGTGTATCTATGCGTGCATATGTCATGTGATGTGTGTGTGTGTGTGTGTGTGTGTAGGTGTATCTATGTGTGTGTGTGTGCACACTTGCGTGGGGGTCACACTTGGCATCACCTTCCAAGCCACTAAAGTCGTGCCCTTAATGGGGCATGGCCCTCATGGTGTGCACGCCACTAGGGTCATACCTCAAGGGGGTTTGCCCCTTGTGGCTTGCATGGCTAAGCTTGGTGAGGCCATGCTGGTCATGAGGGCAAGGTGGGTTTCCGCCACCCTGAGGGCCATATGGCTACCACTTGACCTTTGTGGTGAGTAGATCCATGCCAAGTTCACTCCTTCACACTATGGGGACCATGTCCCCTTGAGGGTGCGGCCCTTGTGGAATAAAAGGCCATGTAAAATGTGATGTCAAGTGCCACCACGGCACACACGCCTGTATGCACTTGCACACACACACATACACACATGCACACACATATCACACATAGAGACATGCACCCATACATTCATGCTCTTACACATGCACTTATGCATGCGCTCACACTTACATATACATGCCACCACACATGCACACACACTCACATTCATGCACATGCACACACACTCACCACACATACACATGCACACACACTCACATACATGCACACAATCTCTCTCTCACACACACATATATACTCACATACACAAACACCTCTCCTTGGTCCTAAAGAGTAGCACTAACCCTCATCCTAGTTGCTTTTACTGCCTAAGTGTAAATAGAATGGTTGTAAAAATCTCTGAAAAGGAATCTTTTCCATACGACTTGCTCACTCCCCACCTAAGGATTGTGTTCCTTGGAAACGGTGGCAATGTTAGCAGGTTGCTGCGACGAACGTCTACAATGTAGCTATCTTGCACTAACATATGCCAATACTTAGGGAAGCGACTTGGGATGGGACACAAAGACTCTTTGAGATTGCCAGTCTTAAGAAGTACATGTTAATCATCTCCATAGTTAACCTACAGAACTACATGATTAACTACTTTTAGAAAATCTATCACTCTCTAGTCCAGAAATTAGTCTATGTCCAACCTCATCGCTTTAGGTCATCATGCCTTTTTGGCATCCAAACAGTGTTGGATAGCAATGAAACTTAAGAAGGAGTATTATAGCACCTAAAGGCACAATTCTACCAAGTCATGTGGTCATTTCGAAAGGTACAAAAATCCCAATCCACCCCAAAAAAATGTGCAAAACATTGTAACGAAACGATTCAGAAAGGATCCTCTATAGTATAGAAACACTCTACCAAGGTCAAAACATCAAAATATAACATGATTTTAGCACTCAAATTGTAAGGTTCTTCTTCTAGCCCTTACGCAAGGCTAAGCCACCAACTTAAACGATGAAAGAGAACAAGAAAAAACTATAAAGGAAAAAGAAATCAAGAAAAATACGGGCTCAATCTAAACACCAAAGTATACTCACGAAACACTTCCGGCTTATGCGATGGGAACATGGACATAACCAATGCAAAGGCTTGAAAAAATAATATCCTTGAGATTCCTTTTAAATCAATAATCCAAGAATCAGAGCAAAGGTCCGGCTAATGAGGACAATACCCCATTTAGGTTCCATTTTACCAAGCAGTTAGAAAAGTTCCTTTATTGAATTCGCATCCTCCTCCCTTATCCTGATCCCTTCAGGGAACCATTTTCCTCTCCTCCTTTTCCCGTCTACATCGGGCCTACCGAGACTAGGCCGATTTCCAAACACCTCCACGGGTCTCTATCACCTGGCCTACACTCACTCCCATTGAATCCCATTTCTAGGGCAATGAATGAACGCGAGCTCAAAACATAGACGAAAGGTTATCAATCCTAGCCAAAAAGGACCATCCCTTATTGTATTGCACAGGTAAACACCTACGTCAGCCTTTTTCATGTATGTAAGACAAAGTTCACACTTAAATCTTCTATGTTATGCTAGGGCTATCCACGTCAAATCTTCTCTGTAAAGTTTTTAATCTTAGTTAAAATTTAAATTAAGCTTCTTGAGTTATAATCTCTTGGTTCCTAGTTCATTTTTATCTTTAATCAAAACAAGACCTTAAGAAATACAACGAGTCTCTTGGGAGTTTAAGGTTTGTTTGGACGTAAGTTTCAAGTTAACCCCGACTTTGAGGAATCCCATTTTGGTCCCTTTGCATCATTTTCCATCCATGGGACATCTCCATGGAAGCGATGGAAGTTTTTTGTTCAAGCAACACAGTCACAACATCTATGAATCTATCCCCTTACTCCTCCATTAAAATTTGCAAAACACACTTGAAAGTAGAAAAACTTGAATAAACAATGCATATGCTTTCTACAACGAGTTTTTCTTTTGTGTGATCTATGCATGGAAAACACAAAAATTCAAAATGCACCAACTTGTAATCTTGAGACAAATAATCATGAAACTTCCTTTGAGTGGTTATGAAAGAGTGAAACCCTTCCATGCATGGTAGTGTAAGCACAAAAACTGTGACATTCCTAAGAGTGAACATGCTAGGTAGCAAAAAATTCTCAGGTTATAGTATATGAATGATTAACAAATTCTTCTTTAAGAAGGGATATAGGCATATCTTTGCTTATACCATGGCGCTAGAAAAGGTTGATGGCTTCGGGACTTTCGGGGATACCTTAGTTGGATGGAAATTCCCACTTCCAAGACAAAACTCCTTTGATTAATCTATGAATAACCTTCAAAACTTAACTCCCCTTGAGAGAATTAGTATTAACGTTATTGTTATCACTAAAAATTATTCCACACATTCTCTTTTTCTCTTTGAAAGAGGAAAAATCCTATTTCCTAAATTGAGAGAAAAATTTGTGAACCTTTCATAAGAGCATTCTTTTTAGAGTACATTATAATACCAGTTTGAATAGAATGGTTAATTCCTAAAAATTCCACTACTTAATTGCTCGTGATTATGTGGCAATTATCTTGAGCATCTTAAAAAATAGAAAAATATATTTCTGGTCTGGTTTCAAGATAAACATAAATATTTATCATCCTTCAATATGCATGCTATTTTAGTATGATCTCCAATGACCTATGGTTAAAGAGAGTGTTTTCTACTCTCTCTCTACCATATTAGTCGGGTAGTCTAGAGAACGAAACTTGAAATCTAAGTATGATGTCCATTCACCTATGGTTAAAGAGAGTGCTTCCTACTCTCTCTCTCTCTATGTCATATTAGTCAGGTAGAACGTGAAACAACGGAACTTGAAATAACAGCGGGGTTAGTTGTTAGCAACATGGTTAGTTATGATTAGTAATGAACCATAATTAGAGGGAAACAACAAAATTAAGTAGTTATTTCTTTTTCCCAAGCAAAAGGCTTGCTTATGGAAAAATGAGAGCTTAAGAATAAATTTATGTAAGCATGAAAGTAAATCTCTTTCAAGCAAGTGCAAGAGCATAAAATGAACAAGAAGGCATTACCATAGTGTGTGTATGGTGTAGTCATGTACTTGATTTGAATGTAGTCAGCTCTTCACTTCGCTTGAAGACCACCAATTTGGCTACTTGGAATGAGAGAATGGTAAGAGACAAAGGGGATTCAAGCTATGGAAATCTTGAGAATTAGGGGAGAGGAGAGGGAGAATGTACTGTGAAGAAGAAGATCAAGTTGTAACAAACTTGATTAGGGTTTTGGCCATGGATTCTCTTGGAGAGATGTGTATGTGTATGTGTGTGTGTGTGAAATAGGTTTGACTATGGATTTCTCAAGATTACACTCAAGTTTGCACCTTGAGAAAATGAAGAAGAGAAGTGAAAAATGAGAAGAGAAGCCCTCTTTTTATGCACATTTTTTATAAGTGCTTTCACTTATCTTGATAGCTTATCTTCCTTGTCTTACTATATTATGTTTCTTTGATAACTTATCTTACTTATCAAAGCTTTCTCCACAAGTTACTTACTCACCTTATCCTTATCTTTTATTTCTCTCTTTATATTTTCCTTTTTCCTTTTCTCGTCTCTTATCTTTTCATTTACACAAGATAATTAAAAATAAGAATTGGAAATTGTGTCAAGGCGTCGCCTCCAAACGTTGCGGAGGAGATAGGATATCCAAGTCCTAGGATGAGGATAGGGATACACGTGGAAGAGTATATGTGATTGCTCGAAAGATAACTAGATAGTTGTATTACTACTAAAGTAAAAAGGAAGTATAATATTCTAGAAAGAGGAGAAATGTGGGAATGACCTGATAAATGCACACTTGCAATAGTTTTCATGTTGCTTTCAAATGTTTGAAATGTATTCCTGGTTTAACATGATTGGAATACTATTTTCTAATATCATAGTTCTACCTTGGGAAGGTGCATTTACCAAACAATCCGGTGGGTGGGTGGATTTTGAAGGGTTAATTCTTGGACAAAAAGTTAAACCCAATTTTATGCTGTCTACAAAGACAAGAACAAGAACAGGGATTTTCATCTACGGAGTGGGGATCAAACTTGGGAACGAGGCATTCGTGTACTTAGTAAATACACTCATCCTAAGGAAATGTACTGACGATTGTGCTCGCTCATAGCCAAGAAAAAATCTTTAATAACCTTGAACCATGGATGAATTAGTGACTCCCACCAGTTGACCATGGAAGTTTGCGTTCACATTTAGTCTGATGACTTCAAATGGAAATTCCCAGCAATAAGGAAAGATACTTTGAGATTAAGGTTTGTTATATACGATAAAAATGAATGTTATCACCCCCTTGAGTTCCCAGGAGGAGTCCTGTCTTCGTGTTGGTGTCAAGCGGGAGGGATGTCCGCAATTGTGATGTATCCATTTGGACGGCGGTCCTTGGCATGGCCCTCACAAGTGGTATCAAAGAGTTGTTTCTATCCTTGCCTAGACCAAGAATTTTCAGTATGAGCTTTTGTAGGAAAAGAGTGAGGTATTGACAACAATTACATGGGAATATTAATAAGAGAAATATATCCACTTTCCATAAGAATAAGTGGAGATATCAACTGTAAAAAATAAAGAAGAAAAGAAAGAGGACATGCTAAAGAGCTTTGTCTACCTCATCTTCAAAGATAGGAGACCCAACACAATATAACTTGAATATTTTCTTTGGCCCCATTACTATGATTTTGGATAGTCTTTGTCTAGAAATGGCGATAGAAAGTTTGAGAGTATGTCCCAAGTACTATTATTGAAACAAATTGGTATTGTATTTAGACTTACAAGTCATTTTTTTAGTCCTAGTCTGTAATATTACATTTTGGATTACTATGAACCCTAGAGATTTAAGGGAAGTCCTCTCAAAAGCATGAAATGGGGGAGCTTAGCATTTACAAAATGCTAAAGAGGTGTTTCTATTGATCATTAATTATTTCCCCAAAGGTAGTTCTAGAAATGATAAAGAGAATCCATCTTTTGAAATGTCTAACTTTTTAAGAGACCCTAGTGTATTTATGATATCTATGAACCTATCGCGAAGAGGAAGTAATTTTGTTTGCCACAGCCATAAAATATGCCACATAAACTTCCAAGAGATAGAGATTCTTAGGACTTGCATGTAGCTAACACTTAAGATTCAGTGCTTTCTGAAACACAAGCACCATCAGCACCTCAAGTTGTCCCAATACCAAATTCTATGTCTCTTGCTACAACACTCGTAGAAGATTTTGAGCATGACAAGGATCTGAAGGCCCTGCTTAAATCTGTGCAACCACGTCCATTTTTGGGCACGGGTGATGATGTGCCTACTCAACTAGAAGAATGATTAATTCAGATGGAGTGACTACTTGGCTCTTGCCGCATACAATACAATTACTCTGGGAATAGTGGGGAGAGCTAAGTTAGAAGGACCATCAAAAACATAGTGGAAGACCAATTGCCAATCTCACCAAGTAGCAGAGGTGACCCAAAGCTGGGATGAGTTAAAGCATCGTCTTAAGGAGACATATATTCCCCTAGATTATTCCACCACTAAGTTGAATGAGTTTATTTCTTGCAAGCTTGCAAATAGGGCCGTTGAAGCTTACTATGAGGAGTTTGTCCGACTTTCACGATATGCTCTTCTCATGACAGAGGAGAAAAGGCTAAGATGCTTAATCCTTGGGCTTGGAGAAGGTTTTGCTCCCAAAGTAGAGTCCCTTCGACCTTCCTCACTCGTAAATACCTAATCTGGGGCAAGACGAAACACAAGAGTATTTTTAAGGGAGGAACTACATTAAGTAGAAAGCATGATCTCCCTTTCTACCCCAATCAACCCTCTTGAGCACCCAAAGTTCCATTTATAGCAAAGCTAGCTACCCAACCCCAATCATCACGCACTTTTTTCATGTGAATGCTCTTCCTGTCACTCGGAGTGGAAGGCAAATACAATGCTATGAATGCCTAGAATTTGGTCATAAGAAGGCCCAGTGCCCTAAAGGAAATGACCCTAGTAATGCAAGCCTCCTTGTTAACCTTCATAATCCACCGATCAAGGGGGAAAACTCAAAAAATCAAATCCCTCTTTATTGATTCACTTGTTTGTTCTAGATGAAGAATGGCCATAGATAAGATCAGCTCTTGCCATTGATCCATAAAGGAAGGTAATGAGCAAAGAGACAGTGGGAAGGTTATACGAGATAATCCTAAGAAACTCTTGACCAGAATATGGAAAGAAGGGAGGAAGATTGATGTAAGAACCGTATAGGAGATGAGGATAGATTGTGCCTTATATAGATCAAGGAGCTAGAGAAGAGCAAATTAGTGTTATATAGAAGCTAAAGGTGTAACTTGCGATTGAAGATCTACCACCTTCCTTTATTGTCCTGAGTTGAGGAAAACTCTTTCTTTTTGTTGGGGAATATGTAAGGGCATTCTCCTAGCCTTTACGCAAGGCCAACACATCTAAGCCGCCGACTTAAAAGATGAAACAAAAATATAAATAATATAAAGAAAAACATTGTTCGAGAAAAATTTGGGCTCAATTTAAACACGAAATTATACTCACGAGACACTTTCAGCTTATGCCATGGGAACATGGACATAGCCAATGCATAGGAAATTAGCCTTTCATTTTGAGAAAAATAGCATAAAGGAAAAGATAGGATAAGAGAAAAGGAAAAAGAAAAAGATAAAGAGAGAAAAAAGAAGATAAGGATAAGGTGAGTAAGTAACTTGCTAAGAAAGCTTTGACAAGTAAGATAAGTTATCAAACAAAGATAAGTTATCAAGATAAGGAAGATAAGCTATCAAAATAAGTGAAAGCACATATAAAATGTGCATTAAAGAGGGCTTCTCTTCTCATTTTTCACTTCTCTCCTTCATTTTCTCAAGGTGCAAACTTGAGAGTAAGCTTGAGAAAGACATAGCCAAACCTCTTTCACACACACACACATACTCACATCTCTCCAAGAGAATCCATGGCCAAAACCTTAATCAAGTTTGTTAAAACTTGATCTTCTTCTTCACACTACACTCTCCCTCTCCTCTTTCCTAATTCTTAAGATTTCCATAGCTTGAATCACCTTTGTCTCATTCCAAGTGGCCAAATTGGTGGTCTTCAAGCAAAGTGAAGAGCCCACTACATCCAAAGCAAGAAAAAGACTAGACCATACACACACTAAGGTAATGTTTTCTTGTTCACTTTATGCTCTTTCACTTTCTTGGAAGTGATTTCCTTTCATGCTTACATAAATTTAAGCTTAAGCTCTCATTTTTCCATAAGCACGACTTTTACTTGGGAAGAAGAAATAACTACTTAATTTTGTTGTTTCCCTCTGATTATGGTTCATTACTAATCATTAATAACCATGTTGCTAACAACCAAACTTGATGTTATTTCAAGTTCGTTGTTACAAGTTTACTAGTTTACCAGACTAATATGACATACAGAGCGAGTAGAAAGCACTCCCTTTAACCATAGGTGACTGGAGATCATACTTATATTTCAAGTTTTGTTCTCTAGATTACCAGACTAATATGGCATCGAGAGAGTAGAAAGCACTCTCTTTAACCATAGGTGACTGGAGATCATACTAAAATAGCATGCATATTGAAGGATTATTAATATCTATGTGTATCTTTATACCCGGCCAGAAATATCTTTTTCTATTTTTAACATGCTCGAGATAATTGCCACATAATCACGAGCAATTAAGTAGTGAAATTTTATGAAATTAATCATTCTATTCAAAGTGGCATTATAATTCAATCTAAAAAGAATGCTCTTATGAAAGGTTCACAAGTTTTCTCTAAATTTAAGAAATAGGATTTTTCTTCTTTCAAAGAGACAAAAAGCATGTGTGTAAAATTGTTTTAGTGATAACAATAAAGTTAATACCAATTATTCCAAGGAGAGTTAAGTTTATCAAAGAAGTTTTTCCTTGGAAGTGGAAATTTCCATACAGTTAAGGTATTCCCCCTCTTATCAATTGGAAAGTCCTGAAACCATAAGCCTCTTCCAGCTACCTAATTAACCCTCTCCACAGTAGCAAAGGTATGCCTAAATATCTTCTTAAAGAAGAATTTTTTAATCATTCATAAACTATTACATGAGAAATTTTAACTACCTAGCATGTCCAATCTTAGGAAAACCACATTTTTTATGCTTACACTACCATGCATGGAAGGGTTTCACTCTTGCATAAGCACTCAAACGAATTTTCATGATTATTTGTCTCAAGGTTACAAGTTTGTGCATTCCAAAGTTTTGTATTTACCACCACGCATAGATCACACCAAAGAAAAACTCATTGTAGAAAGCATATGCATTGTTCATTTGAAGTTTTTCTACTTTCAAGTTTGTTTTGCAAATTCGAAGTGGGGAGTCAGGGGATAGCTTCACGGATGTTGTGACCATTTTGCTTGAGCATAAAACTCCCATCACTTCCATGGAGATGCCCCATGGATGGAAAATGATGCAAATGAACCAAAATGGGATTTGTCAAAGCCAGGGTTAACTTGAAACTTGAAACTCCTAAGAGACTCGTTGTATTTCTTAAGGTCTTGTGGATTAAAGATTAAAATGAACTAGAAACTAAGAGATTATAACTCAATGAACTTCATTTAAATGTAAACCAGGATAAAAAACTTTATCGAGAAGATTTGACGTGGAAAGCCCTAGCATAACATAGAGGATTTCAATTTGTACTTTGTCTTACATGCTTGGAAAAGGCCAATGCAGGTCTTTACCTGTGTGATGCAATGGGGGATGTTCCTTTTTGGCTATGACCGTTGGTCTATGTTTTGAGCTCAAGTTCATTCACTTTCGTAGAAATGGGATTAAATGGGTAGTGAGTCTCGGCCAAGTGATAGGGACCCGCAGGTGCTTCTAAAGATTAACCTAGTTTGCGTAGGTCTGATGTGGATATAAAAAGGAGGAAGCAAAATGCATCTATGAGGGGAGCTAGATAATTAAGAAACTCTTCTAATTGTTTGGTGAAAAGGAGCCTTGGAAAGGCTAGGAACCTAAATGGACTATTCCACAATTTTCCTCATTAGCCGGACCTTTGCTCTGCTTCTCGAATTATTGATTTAAAAGGAATCTAGTGTATATTCATTTTGTAATACTTTCCCACACAAGATAAACAAAATAAGAAGTGGATATTGTGTCAAGGTGCTACCTCCACACGTGGCAGAGGAGATACGATACCCAAGTCCTGGGAAAAGGATATGGATATGCCTGTCCAGAGGAGTATATGTGATTGCTTGAAAGATAACTAGATAATTCTATTAATACTAAAGTGACAAAGGAAGTACAATATTCCAAAAAGAGGATAAAGGTGGGAACGACCTAATGAATGCACACTTGCAAGGGTATGCAATAGTTTGCATCTGCTTTCAAATGTTTGAAATGTATCCTTGGTTTGACATGATTGCAAATGGTTTGGTGGGTGGGTGGATTCCGGAAGGTTAATTGTTGGCCAAAAAGTGTGTGTAAGATTTTTTTAGTGATAACAATAAAGTTAATACCAATTCTTCGAAGGAGAGTTAAGTTTTGAAGGGTAGCCCTATCTTAATCAAAGAAGTTTTTCCTTGGAAGTGGAAATTTCCATACAGTTAAGGTATTCCCCCCTCTTATCAATTGGAAAGTCCTAAAACCATAAGCCTCTTCCAGCTACCTAATTAATCCTTTTCACAGTAGCAAAGGTATGCCTAAATATCTTCTTAACACTAGGTTTGTAACCTAACAGGACATAAAAGTGTCCTTTCAGGGTTTTGAAAAAAACCTCCAAAACCATAGTAGATCCACTCATTTTGTAAAATCCTTTCATGAGGTTATAGTTCAAGGCCTACTAAACATGGAAAAAATAAGAAACTTGTAGAATTTCTTCATCTTTTGGTCACACCAAGCCTCCAAAGTTGATGGACCTGTGAATTTTAATCAAAACTGTTATTTCTTACGTTTTGTTGCATAAAAATCAGATTAGGGATTTTTGTAGGACTTGAGATAAATTCCCTAGTTAGCTTCAATGGGTTGGTAATCAAAACATATGATTTCTTCTCGCTCACTATTTTTTGTTTTGCCAAAATAAATAGGTACAAAAAAGTTGAATTTTTACCATTATGTAAACCTATCATCAAAGTTTCTATAGCCACGCTCAATACAAATAATATATGCATGTTTTCTTAGTTCCCTATTTTTCTTTATGTTCATAAGGAGTGATGGAGCATGTCAAAAGAATAATACATCTCTTACCAAGGGGAATCTTGGGGACAAAGATGAAGTGTTAAATACAGCAAACATGAAAAAACTGGGTTCAACATTATGAGTTGTAGAATCCCATAGAAAATATTCAATATCTAGCCAAATTTGATCCTGATGACTAGATATGGTTACTACCTACAAAATGCATGTAGTTGTCACAAGAAACGAACAATATTGAAAAAGCTATACTTGATATACTAGAATGTTTCGTTTTCTTCTATAATTGAAAAAATCAACCATCGTTGTGTACTATGCAAAATAGGGTATTAGGTGCCCCAAAACTCAAGGAATGTTAGCTTTATCTTACAATATGCGACATAGAAAATCAAAAATACATTTGGATATCATGAAATCCACCAAAAAAATCATAGAAGAGCTAAAATTGGCTAAAAAACAGGATTTGATAATTTTTGTAATATGGTCATAACTTACAACTTTAATATTTATTTCTCCCTAGAAGCATTAGGACATGTTGAGGACTACTAAAGATAGTTCTCTAGCATTATAGACCTCACAAACATGAATTCTAGAGTGGTATAGTTGCAAAAAGTTGAAAAAGTCAAAATCAGGACCCGTTTTTTCACACAGTTTAGGTTGTGAAATGTTGTGCAAGGACAATGTTAAAGATGGAATTGATATTCCCAAAAAAGGGCAAGTTTTTTTCAGCTCATGAGACAACTTTCTAGATAGATAGCACCTCAAAATCCATTTTGAAACTCTTGACATAATTCAAGGAAAATGGTCACTTAATAGGACATAAAAGTGTCCCATTACCAACCTAGTGTTAAAGAAGAATTTGCTAATCATTCATACACTATTACATGAGCAGTTTTCACTACCTAGCATGTCCACTCTTAGGAAAGCCACATTTTTTATGCTTACACTACCATGCATGGAAGGGTTTCACTCTTGCATAAGCACTTGAACAAATTTTCATGATTGTTTGTCTCAAAGTTACAAGTTTGTGCATTCCAAAGTTTTGTATTTACCACCACGCATAGATCACAACAAAGAAAAACTCATTGTAGAAAGCATATGCATTGTTCATTTGAAGTTTGTCTACTTTCAAGTTTGTTTTGCAAATTCGAAGTGGGGAGTAAGGGGACAACTTCACGGATGTTGTGACTATTTTTCTTGAACATAAAACTCCCATCATTTCCATGGAGATGCGCCATGGATGGCAAATGATGCAAATGAACCAAAATGGGATTTGTCAAAGCTAGGGTTAACTTGAAACTTACGTCGTTACAAAAGGTTAAACTCCTAAGAGACTCCTTGTATTTCTTAAGGTCTTGTGGATTAAAGATTAAAATGAACTAGAAACTAAGAGATTATAACTCAATGAACTTCATTTAAATTTAAACTAGGATTAAAAACTTTATCGACAAGATCTAATTTGACGTGGAAAGCCCTAGCATAACATAGAGGATTTCAGTGTGAACTTTGTCTTACATGCTTGGAAAAGGCCAACGTAGGTGTTTACCTATGGGATGCAATGGGGAATGTTCCTTTTTGGCTATGACCGTTGGTCTATGTTTTGAGCTCAAGTTCATTCACTTTCGTAGAAATGGGATTAAACGGATAGTGAGTCTCGGCCAAGTGATAGGGACCCGCATGGGCGTCTAAAGATTGACCTAGTTTGGGTAGGTCTGATGTGGATAGAAAAAGGAGGAAGTAAAATGGATCTATGAAGGGATATGGATAAGAGAGGAGGATGTGGATTTAATTAAGAAACTCTCCTAATTGTTTGGTAAAAAGGAGCCTTGGAAACGCTAGGAACCTAAATGTACTATTCCAAAATTTTCCTCATTAGCGGGACCTTTGCTCTGCTTCTCGAATTATTGATTTAAAAGGAATCTAGTGTATATTCATTTTGTAAGGCTTTCCCACACAAGATGAAAAAAATAAGAAGTGGATATTGTGTCAAGGTGCTACCTCCACACGTGGCAGAGGAGATACGATACCCAAGTCTCTAGTCAAGGATATGGATATGCCTGTCCAGAGGAGTATATGTGATTGCTTGAAAGATAACTGGATAATTTTACTAATACTAAAGTGAAAAAGGAAGTAAAATATTCCAAAAAAAAGAAAAAGGTGGGAACGACCTGATGAATGCACACTTGCAAGGGTATGCAATAGTTTGCATGCTGTTTTCAAATGTTTGAAATGTATCCTTGGTTTGACATGATTGCCAAGTGGTTTGGTGGGTGGGTGGATTCCGGAGGGTTAATTGTTGGCCAAAAAGCTGAACCCATTTTAATGTCGTTTTGCCTAGAATGTTCAATGCGGGCAATCTCAGCCAAAAATAGCAGGTTTCGTGCGCTGGTGTAAAAGACGTGTCCAAAGTACATACTTAGTGGGAAAATGAGGTTCAACATGGAATTTGATCCCAATGGGTTTTTCCACAAATTTAGGGATTTTTCCAAGCTTGTTTGGGCTAAAAATGGTCAAAAATAGCCTTAAAAATTCTCAAAATAGCTCAAAATTCCACATCAACGACGCTGGAGTTGTTGCTCAAGTTGTGTGGAAATTTTTAGAGCCAATAATGAGCTCATTTGGACACATGAGCAAGGAGATACAGCCATTCCTCTACAGGGTGCTAGTGCAGTCCCGTGCTGCTTTCACTACATGGTTGAGGCTGTGAGGCCTCCAATTAGGATTTCCCCTCCTCAAATAACTACTTGGTATTATCCATTGAATTACTTTAGGATTTTTAACAGGTCGAATGAGCACTGCATCTGTGCAATTGGGAGCGAGGCTACACCTAATCTTCACACACACAAGAGTTTTGAGTTAGTATTGGTTCTTTTTCAAAGGGGAGCTTTCATGGCTGGAGTTTTATTCATTTTTAATGTGTTTTTTTCTTCAAATCTTGTACTCCTTGCTTGATTTTGCGACGCATCCTCACAGTCAGAGGCCCGACGCTTTCCTAGTCGCACTGCGTACTTCCTGACACGTTTTGGTGAACCCGACGCGAAGTAGGCTAGGCTGAGTGTTCAAAAGCTTCATTGAAGGTCTCAAAAGAAATTTTTAAAGCTATGGAGCAACAGGAGAAACAGGGGGTTCGGTTTGATCCAGTCACAATGCAAATGTTTCAAGCTTTTGCAGTGTTTATGCAGCAGCAACAAGCTGCAGAAAGGAGGGAGCTCTCCTCAACCAAAGCGCTTCAATCTGTGGTGAAGAAATTGGACCAATTTAAAGGTAAAGATGTAACAAAGTATCTTTGTGTATATGTAAAGGAGATGGAGCTTCATCGAGTGCCTGAAGCAGAGATGGTGCAAAGTTTTGAACTTGCTGTGGTTCCCGAGATTAGAGAGCATGTAAGGGGAATTAGAAATGAGCATGGGGCAACTTGGGAAGCATTCAAATTAGCCTTGAAGGAAGAGTATTTCATGGAGGACTCCGAAAGGGTAACAAAAAGGACTTTCTTGGAGTGGGTAGTTCGGACAAAAGAGGTTCTCTCACCTAACGAACTGCTAAGGGAATTCGAACGCTGTTATGATCAACTTTCAAGAACTGAAAAGGCTACCCTAAACTCAGAGAAGACAGAGCTCTTTTTGCAAGCCGCAGGTAAAGAGATTCAAGAGAAGTTAGAGCTACTACTTGAGGATAAGGATGCGGAACAGGGTTTGAAGACTGATTTGAATGAGGTCAAAGATGCCATTTCACTGCTAGCTAAGCAAAAACGACGAAGAGACAAGATGATAGTCAACCCTACTCAAGTCCCAAGTGTTCTAGAGAGACCTATAAAGCATGTGATCGTGGTTCCAAAGAGTGAAAAATCCCTCCTAGATGATATTGTCAAAGGAATGCAAGAGCTCAAGTTAAAGCTTACAAGGCTAGAAGAAAAGGGGCAACCATCAGGTCAATCTACAGGGCAACGACCGCAAACCAGAGAAGGCTTTGTCAATAGATGCATATGGTGTGATAGTACTGACCATGGAAGGAGGCATTGTGAAAGTTTGAAAGACTCTTTGACAAAGGAGCTTGTTTTCTTTAAAGATGGAAAAATTCACTTAAGTGAAACAGGTAAGCTCTTGGGAACAAACTTTGGTGAAGGCGGGATGAAGAAACTAGTTGAGGACATGGCTACTAGCCATGCCATCTCAATGGTTGAGGCAGCCGCCTATGGGTTGAAGGTGGATCCTATTAAGAAAAAAGGATCATTCAAGGTTGGAGAAGAGGAATCTAATGGTATTGGAGAGCTATGGCCATGCGTTATAGAGTCTGCTATGAAGGGTAAAATGACTACAGAGGTTTTACATGAAGCTGGAGATTGCATTCGGCTTGAAACAGGTGGGGATGACCCTGTGGACTCTTTGTCAGTGCATGCATATATTGCCAAATGTCAAGCAAATGAGGCTATTCTTGAAGAGAAACGTAGGCGTGAGAATGGGGATGAAGGGTCTTCAAAGCGGGCAACAAGGAGTGGAGGTAGAAATGACACAGTGCCTCCTAGATCACCTTCCCCGCAACAAATGCCTATCCCCGAAGTGCCTATGCAAGAAGCCTCTAAAGACAAGAAGAAGGATGCAACAAAATCCAAAGCAAAGGGTCCGGCCTACAAACTCCAATCTAATACAGAGGCAGCAACGGATCTCAAAAAGGTTTTGGAAGAGAGGATTCTAAACAGTAAGGTGGAATTTACCTTGGGTGAGGTCCTTGGTATAGCAAAGCGGGAATTCCACAAAGAAATAATTGATATCATAAAGAGGAAGCATCAGTCTCTTACTGAATCTATCCATGTACAGGGTGAAGAAGAGACTTTAAATGCACAGGGTGTACAGATCTATGGCAAACAAGGTGATGAAACTATTGTTGGATGCTACAAGTCTAGGGGAGGAGTAAAACACGTTCGCTTCTTGGATGATGAAGATGAAGTGGAGACCACTCACAAGAGCTACTACTTGAATAGTCATTGGGCAAGAGAAACTACTCAGACGCTGGTAAAAGTGGGAGACTTGGAAGAGCCATACATTGCGTTGATAGATCATGGGTCAGAAATTAACCTCATGCCAAAGAGTCTTTATCAAAAAGGAAAATGGCCAATTGATATAAATCATGGATGGATGATTCGTGCAGCAAACAACTCATCAGGGGAGCTGTACGGAGCTTGTCCAAATGTAAAGGTGACTATTGGGGATGTGAAAGATGACCAAAATTTCTTTGTACAGGAGATGTCTACATATCCTCTTATCCTTGGAAAACCATACATCACAACTACTCGCATGGAAACCAAGGTGATGGATGATGGTTCAGCTTATGCAAGAATAAGGAGCAGGGATGGGAAGCGTGGAGTACAATTCCTTACTGTGTGTGTGGACCATGAAAGGAACCGTGAAAGTCTTAGAGAGAAACACTTTCCAAAGACGAACAAAGAATTCAAGGAGTATAGGGATAAGAGGGGTTTTGGCCATAGACTATGGATCTATTGCTTTTACAGAGTGTGAGGACTTAAAGCGGGGTGACCGACAACATGTAAATAGTGTACAAAGAGGTTTGAATATGAATGGTTGGTTTGCTAGAAGATGATGAATGCATTGCAGGTGTGTTTGATGAGTGTTATTTTGTGGATACTATGCAAGATTTGGAGTCTTTAGTGGACTGCAATTTTCATATGGGAAGTGAGGTTGTGAAAGTATGCTCAATAGAAATGTACAAAGTCATTGAGGATTTCAAAATCTCTCAAAGTGTTGATGTACGAGTGGAGACTAAGTATAAGTCTGTGGCAAAGAAAGTGAAACCAGTGGCATTACCTCTACCAAAGACTGCACAAATAAGATGGAACAAGCTGCTTTGCAACCTAGCCTTCGTGACCCAAGCAAGATTGGACACAAGGTCACAAAGGATTCTTTGAAAGAGTTGAAGGTTGGTTGCGAGGACAGTTTGACAAAATTTGAAAAGATATGCTTTGAAGACATGCTTACCAAACACGGAAAAGCTTTTGCATTTGAGCCTTATGAGATAGGGTGTGTTGATCCATCCATTGTTTCTCCTATGGTGATCTTCACTATCCCTCATGTACCTTGGAACTTGAGACGTATTCTTGTTCCAAAGGCTCATTTGCCAAAACTCATTGAGTTGCTTAATGAAAAGATCAAGATGGGTATCTTGGAGCCTTCTTGTGATCCATATTCAAACAGGTGGTTCGCTGTTCCAAAGAAAAATGGTTCTTTACGCTTTATTCAAGATATGCAACTTGTCAACAAGGTGACAATCAGAAATATGGGTATAGGGCCAATTGTTGATGAGTTTGCAGAGGCATTTGCAGGGAGGGCAATATATTCTATGGGAGATTTGTACTCAAGGTATGATCAGTTCCAACTAGCAATGGAAAGCAAGGACCTGACTACCACGAGGACACCCTTGGGTTTAGTAAGGATGTGCACCTTACCTCAGGGGGCAATGAATTTAGTTGCACACATGATGAATGGTATGAACAAAGTCCTACGTGACTTCATACCGCAAACTACAATGCCTTTTCTTGATGATGTGCCAATCAAAGTATGTGATGTAAGTGAGAAAGATGTGGATCTAGACTCGAGGGGGTGCCAAAAGTATGTGGCAAACCATATCAACGATTGTGATAATATCTTGTCAAGGTTGGAAGAGGTGAACCTTACCTTGTCTAGCCAAAAGTCAGTGTTTGGTGTGAATGAAGTTCTTAGTGTGGGACATATGTGCGGGCCATATGGTAGAAGGCCTTGTCCTCCAAAGATTGATGTAATCCAAAGAATGAAAGAGAAATGTATAAATTGTTGAGCTTATATGTGAAGCTACTCAATATATGGCTTCTCTATATATGGCACCCAGGTCCCCTCTATATATACATCATCTCATGTGTGTATTCTACACACTTTGGGGTTCTACTTCTGTGCTCTCTCCTTCTCTCTCAACATGGTATCAGAGCAGTACGTTTTTGTTTTCAATTTTTCTCCTGATCAAAATAGATTTTGCAGAAACTACCCTTTAGAGGGATCGGAATCGATGTGGTCTACAACTTTGCAGAAGGAAGTTTCTTCCAATTCTGCACCGATTTTGAGTTATCGTTCACAGACTGCGTACATACCTGAAAAACAGCTTCCGCGTTTTGTTTTTTATTTTTCTGCTAATTGAAAACGATTTTGCAGAAACTACCCTCAAAGGAGACCGGAATCGATGTGGTCTACAACTTTGCAGAAGGAAGTTTTTTCAAATTCTTCACCGATTTTGAGTTATCGTTCGCGGACTGCGTACATGCTTGAAAAGCAATTTTCGCTTTTTGTTTTTGATTTTTCTGCTTATTGAAAACGATTTTGCAGAAACTACCCGCTAGAGAGATCGGAATCGATGTGGTCTACAACTTTGCAGAAGAAAGTTTTTTCAAATTTTGCACCGATTTTGAGTTATCGTTCGCGGACTGCGTACATACATAAAAAGCAATTTTCGTTTTTTGTTTTTTATTTTTCTGCTTATTGGAAACGATTTTGCAGAAACTACCCGCGTGAGAGACCGGAATCGATGTGTTCTACAACATTGCAGAAGAAACTACCCGCTATGGGTATTGGAATCGATGTGGTCTATAACTTTGCAGAAGAAAGTTTCTCTAAATTCTGCACCAATTTTGGGTTATCGTCTCGGACTGCGAATATGTTTGAAAATCAAAATTTTACTTTTTGCTTTTGATTTTTCTCATAATTGAAAACTTCTCAATTATATTTTTCTTCATCAATCATATATTTGTTACTGACGTAACTTTGCTGAAGAAGCCAGTTACACATCGTTCCGATTCAGTCGAGCTGTTGATGATCATCCAAATTCTATCGAGCTACTGTTGGTACATGATCTTTTGTTATATGATATACTCGTTCATTGATTCTCGTATAATTATTCTTTTAGAGATATAGTTTACGTAGTTTTATCGATAATTTTTCATTGATACCATAGTGATTTTGATGGTACCATGATGATGTTTTGTTAATACTTTGGTCATGGTGATTTTCGTTGATACCATGATGATATGTCATTGATACCATGGTTATTCTCGGTGGTGCCATGATGATATTTCGTTGATACCATGGTTATTCTCGGTGATTCCATGATGATATTTCGTTGATTCCATGGTGATTTTTATTGATACCATGATGATGTTTTGTTGATACCATGGTTATTCTCGGTGATATCATGATGTTGTTTCGTTGATACCATGGTTATTCTCGGTGATTCCATGATGATATTTCGTTGATACCATGGTTATTCTCGGTGATGCCATGATGTTGTTTCGTTGATACAATGATTATTCTCGGTGATATCATGATGCTTTTCGTTGATACCATGATCATTTATTCATTTTTATTGACATAATGATTATATTTTGTTAATACTTTGATGGTATTCATTGATCACTACATTGATAAATGTTGTTTTATGTAGTATATACACATATCATTTGTATCACGTAATCACACATTTTGTACTTTTACCTTTATACTTTATGTACCATATGTTGTCGTGCGTATATATGTCGTCAAAAGAGTGGCATCGCGAACCATCTCTTATGGCATTGTGAACGTAATTATTTCATTAACGATGCTAATAATTTTCATGACATGTTTTTTTTTGGAGTCTATGATCTATGTAGGATTGATCAAAGAATTGATTTTATGAAGACAAACTTGGTGACAATAAAAGATTTATGAAGATATGTTTGGTGATGCCATATTGATGACAACATGAAGACATGTTTGGTGATGCGATATTGATGACAAGCTACACAGCAGATTCACGGAGACACTTTTGATTACAAGCTAATCGATAGCTTTTATACCTCTTTATTGAACCTTTGTATTCATTATTGTATTTGATAGGATAGGAGTAATGTAACTCCTCATAAAACATTCATTGTACAAGGAGTGATGTAGCTCCTCGTAAACATTTGTATATTTAATGATTTTTATAATATAACGGTGGGTGTATATAGAGCTGTGGGTTTTTCCCTTGATCCCCCAAGGGTTTTTTCATCCACAGTTAGGGACCCTTATTTGAGCGGGGGTGTTGAGCTTATATGTAAAGCTACTCAATATATGGCTTCTCTATATATGGCACCCAGGTCCCCTCTATATATACATCATCTCATGTGTGTATTCTACACACTTTGGGGTTCTACTTCTGTGCTCTCTCCTTCTCTCTCAACATAAATGTCACTGAGGTTCTAAGGTTCTTGGGTGCATGCGTGTTTTATGTTATCTGGATTCCGCATTATGCACATGTAGTAGAGACTTTGTATCAACTTTTGAGAAAGAACCAAAAGTTTCAATGGGAAGAAATGCATACACATGCCATGAGGAAATTAAAGAAGTTGTTGCTTATGTCTCCAACTTTGAGAAAAGCAAACTATGAATGTGGAAGATATGTAATTGTGACAGTGAATACTTGCCCCACAGGAATTGGATGGGCGATTGGGCAAGATGATAATGATGGCAAGCGATATCTGGTGAGGTTTGGAGCAAAAGTCCTAAGTGCTCATCAACGCAACTATCCACAGGTAAAACAAGAGTTATGGGGAGTAGTCACAACTTTGAAATGTGACAAAGAGTATTTGATAAGAGAAAATGTAATAGCGGAGACTGATTGTCTACCCCTTCTTGGAATGATCACAAGCTGCTCAACTCCCGACATTGCTATGTTGAGATGGATTGCCTATATAAAGTCCTTGAACCCATAATTTAAGCATATTGTAGGGAAAGATAATCGAGTGGGGCAGATATGCTTTCAAGAGCAAGGTATGAAAAAGAAGAAGACATGGTTGTCGAGGGCGATGATGTACGCACACAGTTCTATAGTATCTCTCATGCCAAGGGCGATCATGTTTGTCTGTCAAATGCACTTGAGTCATTTATAGAGGACCTATATCAAGGTGACTGGTTGCTGATTGGACGCTACCTGAGCACTTTGACAAGGCAAGAAGGGTGGACTGATCAAGAGTTCAAAAGAATACAGAGAAAGGCCTATGGATACTTTTTGAAAGATGGGTACTTATGGAAGCATCCAAAACAAAGAAATGGAATGCCAATGAGAGTCGTGAATGATAAGGACGCTCAAAATGAGCATATGAAAAAGTTTCATGACAGTCTTTATGCTGGACATAGAGGTGTATGGGCCACCTTTAGTAAAATTAAAGAGAGGTATTGGTGGAAAGGTATGTATAAAGATGTATCTCACTTTGTGGAGTCCTATGAAACCTGTCAAATGTGTTCAAATGTACTTCATCGTGATGGGCTGCACCCTACTTACCCATTGGCCATGCATTACAAGTGGGTAGTAGATCTGGTTACAATGCCATTGGGCTTATGGCAAATGAGATACATAGTGCTCGCACGAGAAGACTTAACCAATTAAGTTGAAGGTCGTGCTCTAAGAACAAAAAGCACAGAAGGGGTATGTAAGTTCCTCTTGGATTATGTAATTAGCCGTTATGGTTGTGTTGGGAAAATAACAACGGATAGGGGTGAGTTGGATGCTGACAAAGCAAGGGAGTTTTTCTCTAGGTTGGGCATTAAACTTGCTCTCACTACTGCATATAATCCTGAGGGAAGTGGAAAATCAGAGAGTGGGCATCCTCCTATCATTAAAGCTTTGGCTAAGGCATGCAAAGGTAAAATGGGAGAGTTGCCTAGGTTGTTGCCTTATGCTTTATGGGCTGATCTTACAACTCATAGCTCGGTTACTGGTTATATGCCTTTTGAGTTGATGTATGGTCAAAAACCTATAATGCCAATTGAGGGTGTAATTCCCACATGGAATGTATTACCTTGGGAAGATGGAATGAGTAGGGAAGACCTTCTTGATTTGCGCATACAACAGTTAGAAAGAAGGCCCCAAGATATTGAGATTTCAATAGCACGATTGAAAGATGCAAGGTTAAAGAATAAGGACAGATTCGACAAGAGGCATAGGCTCAGACCTAAAGCTATTGAGGAAGGTGATTGGGTGTTGGTGTATGACAGTAGTCTTGAAAACCAACATTCAACAATAAGAAAGCTTTCAAAGAGATGGTTTGGTCCTTATGTGGTTCAACATGTACATGGGAATGCGACTTATACCTTGCATGAATTAGATGGGACAAAAATGAAAATTCCCATTGCAGGGAAAAGAATCAAGTTATTCAAAAGAAGAGGTGATACAGATCCCTTTGATTCACAGGAAGGTCAAAATGAAGGCTCTGATGAAAATTCCCATTGCAGGGAAAAGAATCAAGTTATTCAAAAGAAGAGGTGATAAAGATCCCTTTGATTCACAGGAAGGTCAAAATGAAGGCTCTGATGAAAATGCTATGGATGTGGATGAAGAAAAAGAGGATGATGCATTAGATTTTGTTGCAAGTGATGACAAAATTGATATGTATGTTGACTTGAATGAAGACTGAACCTGCAAGTGGCACATGCTGGAGGATGTGCAGTTTTAGAGGGGGTGGATGTCGTACGATGGCACGTTCATAATGTGAAATTAAATTATCTACCTCACTCTTAATGTTTATGATGTGTGGGAGCAAATGCTACAATGTACATAGTGTGATATATGCGAAAATGGATGTCACAGTTGCAGTCGTATACATCCCTTGCCGGGCGGGCAAGGCCCTACACGTGGCACCATGGAATGATTTTACACATAAATATATGCCTAATTTTCTTTGGGAACGTACAAATGTTAAGTGTTTTGAAGTGGCACACTCGTTTTGCCTCGAAAGTTCAATGCGGGCAATCTCGGCCAAAAATAGCAGGTTTCATGCGCTGGCGTAAAAGACGTGTCCAAAGTGCTTACCAAGTGGTAAAATGAGGTTCAACATGAAATTTGAGCCCAATGGGATTTTTCCACAATTTTAGGGATTTTTCCCAGCTCGTTTGGGCTTTTTACGGACAAAAAGTGACATTTTTGGGCTAAAAATGGCCTAAAAATGGTCAAAAATAGCCTTAAAAATGCTCAAACTAGCTCAAAATGCCACATCAACTACACTGGCGTTGGTTCTCAAGTTGTGTGGGAATTTTTAGAGCCAAGAATGAGCTCATTTGGACACAGGAGCAAGGAGATACAGCCATTCCTCTACAGGTTGCTAGTGTAGTCCCGTGCTGCTTCCACTACATGGTTGAGGCTGTGAGGCCTCCAATTAGGGTTTCCCCTCCTCAAATAACTACTTGGGATTCTCCAATGAAGTACTGAAGCTTCCATGAAATGGTCACGACGAATAATCGAAGCGTAAATTTAGGGTTTTTAATAGGTCGAACAAGCACTGCATTTGTGCAATTGGGAGCGAGGCTACACCTAATCTTCACACACACAAGAGTTTTGAGTTAGTATTGGTTCTTTTTCAAAGTGGAGATTTCATGGCTGGAGTTTTATTCTTTTTAAGTGTGTTTTTGGCTTCAAATCCTCTACGCCTTGCTTGATTTTGCTACGAATCCTCACAGTCAGAGACCCGACGCTTTCCTAGTCGCACTGTGCACTTCCTGACAACGTACTGATGGTTGTGTTTGATCATAGCTGAGAATAAAGAGTCAGTAACCTTGAACCATGGATGAACTAGAGGACTCCCATGAGTTGATCCTAGAAGTTGTGAGTTCACGTTTAGTCTAATGACTTCGACTAGAAATTTCCAAGAAATAAGGAAATATATTTTGAGGTTAAGGTTTTGTAAGAGAAAAGTGAATGTTATCACCCCCTTGGGTTGGCATCGAAGAGCGGGAGGATTCCTATCTTGGTGTTGGTCTCAAGCGGGAGGGATGTCTAGAATCGTGGTGTATACATTTGGAGATGGTGTAGCCGACAGTCCTTGGCATAGACCTCACACAAATCCACGCATTTAGCTCACAACTAGTTGTCGTAAACCACAAAAAAATTGAGAACGATTACACTTAGATTAAAAAGAAAGAGACAAGGAACATAATGCACTAAATGGAATGGAATTCTAATTACCAGCCAAAGAGAAATACTAATTACAAACTATAGCAGACTTGTAGCTTATAGTCAAAGCTCAGAAATCCTTTTAGATAATGATATTATTCCCTTTCAAACTAAGGGTTTTGACTCAAAAACATGGGACCCTTTGCCACCGCCATTGGCCACTTTACAATGCTTGTAGATTTTGAGCGGGCAATAGAGAATAATGGACTACATTACACTTCAAGAATCATTACTAGCATAATTACAAGGCTTATTTTGAAAAAAAGGATTGAATACATCAAAGTGTGGCGTGTAGCCGGCTTTTTAGGTGACAGTCCACTGCATCCACCAAACACATGGCCCTTTCCACTTGCTTGCAATTCCATTTCATATCCATCATCACATCAACTGCTTTGACATCCTAAAAATTTTGAGTCACCTCTTACTGGGTGTTTTCATCATGAAATTTATGTTTCAAGAAACTAACCACATCCTTCACACACTTCATGTACCATGCATCAGGTTACAGTTTCTCATGTGTCAGAGCTCTTTGGCGCCATCATTCTCTCATGCGCCATTGTTGTATGCCAAGAAACTCCAAGGCATCTAAATGTCAGTCAAAAAGTAATAACTAGATCAATGACACGTCTCAATGGCCAGTAAAAATAAACTTGAAATCATGTTCAAGATATCAAAGAAGCTAGAATAGCTTGACACGAAGAAAAATGGAATGGATGCCTTGAATTAAGCAGCACATCCATTTGACTAGACACAATGCCAATTGAAGGAGTTGCATCCTTGCTTCTGAATCCACACACTCTGCAATTGCATGCAGTGATGCACAAACAATGTGTCATGCTCTTTGTTAGGAGAGATGTAAAAATATATATACTTTAATATCTAGTCAGTCTCATCCCAAACATAGGTGATGTGCACCAAGATTGTGACTTGTGAAGAGTACGAATGCATTGATTGAATTTCATTTTTCTCCTTGAAAGAGTAATTCTCAAAAAACTCTATAACAAAGAATACCACACCTCTATGAAATCTTTGAATGTAGTCCTTGAATTACTGAGATTGTCACCTGCCAATAAAATTGTGTTCAATGTAGGTAGCTATATGTTTCTTAAGGAAGGATGTAAAATTCTTGCATCCTATTTACTTGACCAGTAGATCCTTGCATTTTTTCCCCTCTTGAAGGGCTGACGCAACATATTCAAACACCTCCATTGAAATAAAAAATGCATTTTCAGATTCTTTTTCTGGAGAGAGCACTAATCACCACGATCCACATTGACCACATTCTCCCTTCAAGCAAGATAGCTTATGAAACATAGACTCATTTGTCTTTGCATGAAATACCATCTCAGCTAATTTTTTGATGGTATTGTGCATGTACACAATATCTCCACACTTTCCTAGGACCTCTTTTGTGAGGCATACATCACACTTGCAGCATCCACACTCTTCACTGTGCACACCTCTCCTGATTTGTCTCATTTGGTTGAATGCATCCTTGAGTTTTATCATCTATATGTGAGAAATGCAATTTTCAATAAGTGTACCTATCCTTCAACTTGCAAAAAAACCAAGGCTTCAATCCTTCAAAACATTTAAGAGAGATCTTCATGAGTGAATATTGCATTTGGAATCTCCTATAAAGATATACATGTCCAATGAAAACTAAATCTCATCAAAACCTACAACAAAGACAAGGTTAAATTCATTGCTACCTAACATGGTATTTCTTTACCCTTTTTGTTAGGTACTTAAATAGCTAAGACACTATAAATTATACTTTATAAAGTACTAGTTGTTGCAAAGTACCTAAGTCCCTAAAACTGATACTTATTAATTACCTCAAAGAGTACATATAGCATAGCTATAAACCTAGAGTTTTTATTTTGAAAGTACATGTTGGTTTGATGCTAGCCTCTACCTAATCTCAATCTCCTCGCTCTCTCTCTCTCTCTCTCTCTCTCTCTCTCTCTCTCTCTCTCTCTCTCTCTCTCTCTCTCTCTCTCTCTCGTGGGAAGCGCCTCCCACCACCCTTCTCTTTCTCTATTCCTCCCTACCTTGTCCACCCTCTCTCTCTCTCTCTCTCTCTCTCTCTCTCTCTCTCTCTCTCTCTCTCTCTCTCTCTCTCTCTCTCTATCTATCTATCCTTCATAATCCTTTAGTAAGTGGCTATATGGCACGATGGCGTACTTTTGTTTCTCTTTAAGACTTCCCTATGGATGATTCAAGAAATTCTCTATCTATTGGAACTTATCTCTTTCTCTCCGTTTTCTTCTCTCTATGTATCACTTTCTCTCTCTTTCTCTCTACACTTTCACTGAAATAGACAATACAACCTCGAAATGCCTAAATCTAAGGAAATGTACTATGGATTGGGCATTTAACCCCTAATTTGGATCTAAAACTAATTGTGAGCTCAAATGGATCTGATAGTTGAACTGACTGGGATTTTTTAGTAAGTAAATGTACTTTCTACCTTTATAGCCTAGCTAGATCACAAAAAATCTAACTAGAATATACTAAGGATGTACCCTAACCCTCGAGTAAACTATGCATTAAAAACTACTTTATCTTGGGGACTTGGGGTGCAATAAACCCAAGGGAGTTTACCCCAAGCCTAATAGAAAATTAAATCTTTGTTGGTAGGAGTGAATATATAGGTTATTAAAAGTCAATCCTGATTATCAGACTATAATGATTGGGTTACACATGGAAAAGTTTTTTGGGTGCATAATGGAAATGAAATTGAGTGATTGGGATGAAGAGAATGACAAGTATGCAAAAGGACAAGTGAGTTTTTGCTGATGCCATAGCAGCATTGATCATCTTGTCACTTTTTGTGTTCTCATATAAAGGAAAGTCAGTTGAAAGGCAAGCAATTGTATGTTGTTTTGTGGACTTTAAGATAGTCTTTGATATGATTCCACATAACAATTTGTGGAGAAGGATGGAAAAACTCCAAGTGCCAAGTGAGTTTATGCTTGCAGTTTCTCAAATCTATGAGAATGTGATTTGTCAATTGCGCATGGGAAGAGAAATTTCAAAATTTTTGCAAACACTATTGGGGTTAAACAAGGATATCCATTGTCACCAACTCTATTTGGTCTATGCATCAATCAATTGGAAAAAATAGCACTTGAATTTATGCAAGAAGAAGGAATTGAAAAGGTCCCTATTTGGAATGCGGTAATCATGATTTTGTTATATGCGGATCATGTAGCACACTTTAGAAGATGCACAAAAGCTTATGGTTGTCCTTGAGAACTTTTTCTTGCATAGTGGGTTGATTGTGAATGAATCCAAAACAAAGGTTATGCTTGTGAAAACCAACCATAAGGAGAAGCCATCCATTGTGTACAACAATGAGACACTTGAAGTTGTTGAGAGTTGTTAGTACCTTGCCTTGAGGTTCTCTCCAATCACAAGTGGCATGAATGTGCTATGCGTCATTTGGAAGCGGTAAAGAGAGCATATTATGCATTTGAGAACATTTGTAATGTGGGAAACATCAAGTGTTGGGTTCTCAAGAAGTATCATTTTGATGCGTTGGTGACACCGGTTCTTCTTTATGGAGTTGAAGTGTGGGGCGGAAGCATCTCAAAGTCTACTTGGAGAGAGTTTGTGAATGTCCAAAAGCATTTTCTTAGAAACTTTCTCCAAGTTAAGACACAAACACCATATATGCTCCTACTTCTTGAGTCGGGATCTCTTCCAATTGAGGTTATGGGCATGGAAAGGGTTGTTGAGTACATGATAAAGATGCATCAAAACCCCTCACATCGACTTCCAATAATTGCATGGGAAGCAAGCAAAAAAGTTCAGAAGACGCATAAAAGCAAGATCTTAAGCACGAGATGGATGAAATACATAAAGAAGTGGTTTGGGAGATGGATGCATTACACTTGCTACATGATGCCTCAATTGACTCCCAAGTGAATGAATCTTTTCTACAATGCCAATGTATTACATCTTGGGAGAAATCCGGTGGGTCACACTTCATAAATTACACCACCCAGATTGCCCCGAACTACAAAACCATGCTCTTCACTGAAAGAGGAAACCGTACTCACACTTACATGGTTGAGCATATCCCCTTGTTGGCAATACGCAGTATTACAGCCATTCGGCTTAGATCCCATCTCCTTCGATGCAAGACAAGGCATTGGGACAATGGACAAGAGTCAAATCAACTATGCACATTATGCTTACTACAAGTTCGAGAGTCTGCGTACCACACTCTACTAGAGTGCTTAGCGTTTGGTTACAGCCGACTTGCTTCTTTCACATTTCTAGTCATGACTTAGACCTACGCACTTTGCCCACAATGTGGACTCTCCATTGTGACTCTCATCACCACAATTTTGGAGCATCCATAGTAATTCATCAGCCATACACATACTACATCACATGTAGCTCTAGTCCCATAGGTCATATTTGACCTTAGAGAACGATAATAAAATCTCTCTCTCTTTCTCTCCCTCTTCTCACCCCCCCCCCCCCCCCCCCCCCTCTCTTTCTATTTTTCCCTACCGCGCCCGTCCTCCCTCCCTCTCTCTCTCTCTCAACCCCCCAGGCTTCCCCCATGGGAAGCGCCCCCCTCTCTCCATCTCTGTCTTCTCACCCTCCTCCCCTTCCCTCATGGGTCCCACCCATCCTCTCTCACTCTCCCCCCCCCGGTGAGTGTCCCAAAACAAAAAGGATGTGTGTCGGAAACATTTTGGTAAAAAATATGACATCAGGCATCCATTACATTTGTTTGAGAAGTCATAGGTATGCTCTAGAAGTGTTTAAATTATTTTTTTCTCTTGCATTCTCTAGTATAGGTTTTATGCATATAGGTAGTAACAAGATATAGGTAGTATTACATCAAGTATAGTGTTGTTTGTGAAGCTCTTCGAACCATGAATAATACCTTCACCTTGGCTAGAAGCTAGCATGAGGTCAAACAATTACTTCAAGTATACAAAAACCAAACACATGTGCATTGGGCCAAAGTGCATAGAGAAGGTACTTCAACACTATCAATATTTTTACATTTACCTTAAAGAAATATATTAGTTTGAAGATCACCTAGAGTACCTATATGTAGATTCTAGAAATACTACCATGTAAAAGGGGCAAAAGCATCAATGTAAACTCATAAGTTCTATTTGGGTCCCTTAGACAACTAATATACATTTAATGGTAGTTTTAAACCACCTTTGTAAACGCATAGGTCATTTACAACCATGAAAATACATTTTGATAGTCTCTCTTGGGGTACTTGGAGGTTTCAAAAGAACCTTGAGATTAGGTAGAAGCTAGCATCAGACCAACATGTACTTCCAAAATTAAAACTCTATGTATATAGCTATTCTTTATATACTCTTTGAGGTAATTAATAAAGTATCAATTTTAGGGACTTAGGTACTTTGCAAAAACTATTACTTTATAAAGTATCATTTATAGTGGCTTAGGTATTTAAGTACCTAACAAAAGGGTTGGAGAAATACCATGTTAGGTAGCATGTTCGGGTTGCAGTGAATTTAACCTTGTCTTCACTATAGGTTTTGCAATACATTTCAAACATTTAAAAGCAGCATGCAAACTATTGCATACCGTTGCAAGTGGGCATTTATCACGTCATTTTCACGTTTTTCGTCTTTCTAGACTATTTTACTTCCTTTTCACTTTATTATTAGTAAAATTATTTAATTTTCTTTCCAGCAATCACATATACTCCTCCAGGAATATCCATATCCTCGTCCCAGGACTTGGGTATCCTATCTCCTCCACCATGTGTGGAGGTGACACCTTTACACAATTTCCAATTCTTATTTTTATTTAACTTGTGTGGGAAAGGCTTACAAGAATAATATACTTTAGATTACTTTTAAATCAATAATCTGAGAAGTAGAGCAAAGGTCCAGCTAATGAGGAAAATTGTGGAATAGCCCATTTAGGTTCCTAGCCTTTCCAAGGATCCTTTTTACGAAACAATTAGAACAGTTCCTTAATTAAATTGACATCCTCCTCCCTTATCTTGATCCCTTCATAGATCCATTTTCCTTCCTCCTTTTCCTATGTGCATCAGGCCTACCTAGACTAGGTCAATCTCGTGACGCATTTGCGGGTCCCTATCACTTGGCCGAGACTCACTACCCATTCAATCCCATTTCTAGGACAGTGAATGAACTTGAGCTCAAAACATAGACCAATGGTCATAGCCAAATGACCATCCCCCATTGTATCCCACAAGTAAACACCTGCATCGACCTTCTCCAAGCATGTAAGACAAAGTTCACACTTAAATCTTCTATGTTATGTTAGGGATATCCACATCAAATTTTCTCGATAAAGTATTTAATCCTAGTTTCAATATAGTATTTTAATCAGATTTGCTCGATAAAGTATTTAATCCTAGTTTAAATTTAGATTAAGTTTCTTGAGTTATAATCTCTTGGTTTCTAGTTCATCTTAATCTTTAATCAACAAGACCTTAAAAAATACAACGAGTCTCTTGGTAGCGTAACGTTTTGTTTTGATGTAAGTTTCAAGTTAACCTGGGCTTTGGCATATCCCATTTTGATCCATTTGCATCATTTTCCATCCATGGGGCATCTCCATGGAAGCGATGGGAGTTTTATGTTCAAGCAAAACGGTCACAACATTTGTGAAACTGTCCCCTTACTCAGCACGTTGAATTTGCAAAACAAACTTGAAAGTAGACAAACTTGAAATGAACAATGCATATGCTTTTGACAGTGAGTTTTTCTTTGGTTTGATCTATGCGTGGTAAACACAAAACTTTGGAATGCACAAACATGTAATCTTGAGACAAATAATCATGAAACTTCGTTTGAGTGCTTATGCAAGAGGGAAACCTTCCATGTATGGCAGTGTAAGCATAAAAAATGCGACATTCCTAAGAGTGGACATGCTCGGTAGTGAGAAATGCTCATGTAATAGTTTATGAATGTCATAGTCTATGAATGATTAAAAAATTCTTCTTTAAGAAGATATTTACGCATATCGTTGCTACCGTGGAGAGGATTAATTATGCAGCTAGAAGAGGCTTATGGTTTCCAGACTTTCCAATTGATAAGAGGAAGGGATACCTTAATTGGATGGAAATTTCCATTTCGAAGGAAAAACTCCTTTGATTACGATAGGGTTATCCTTCAAAACTTAACTCTCCTTGAGAGAATTAGTATTAACTTTATTGTTATCACTAAAAAAATCTTACACACATGCTCTTTTTCTCTCTGAAAGAAGAAAAATCTTGTTTCCTAAATTTAAAGATGTAATGAAATTGGCCTATTTAATTTGAGAGTAGCAGAAATTAATGAGAGTACTTTTGAGAAATGACTTTGTGAGCATAGCGGGTGAACATAATTGAAGATAGCAACATAATCATAGCAATTAGTTAACTTGGCATGAACAATACTTTTGCAAGAGAGAGAAATTAGAGAACATGACAACAGTTGAGGACCGGATTTATGTGGAGCCGGTCCCCCCTCCAATAGCCGGTCCCATTAAGAGAGACTTGTTATAATACAATCTTTGTGTTCCTTGTGACCTAGGTGATGCAATGCAGATGGAAATCTTCATGCATCACAAACATAACATAAACTTGAAGAAAGATTTAACTATCCCAAGCCTCACTCGCAAGACCTCAAACACCTTCGAAGGTGGAGAGAGCTAGCAGGGAATGAGGGTAGGGAAGAGGAAGAAGAAACATTTCGTAGGAGAAAGAATTAGTTCCTCACTCATCATAACTCTTATTGCTAGCATACATAATAGCATAGTAATGAAGAAGAAAGAGATTGCAAGCTTAACACTAGGTTGGTAATGGGACACTTTTATATCCTGGGACACTTTTATGTCCTGTGAAGTGACCATTTTCCTTGAATCATGTCAAGAGTTTCAAAATGGATTTTGAGGTGCTATCTATCTAGAAAGTTGTCTCATGAGCTGAAAAAAACTCGACATTTTTTTGGAATATCAATTCCATCTTTAACATTGTCCTTGCACAACATTTCACAACCCAAACTGTGTGAAAAAACGGGTCCTATTTTTGGCTTTTTTGAACTTTTTGCAACTATACCACTCTAGAATTCATGTTTGTGAGGTCTATAATGCTAGAGAACTATCTTTAGTAGTCCTCAACACGTCCTGATGCTTCTAGGGAGAAATAAATATTAAAGTTATAAGTTATGACCAAATTACAAAAAATGCCAAATTCTGTTTTTTAGCCAATTTTAGCTCTTCTATGATTTTTTTGGTGGATTTCATGATATCCAAATTCATTTTTTATTTTCTATGTCGCATATTGTAACATAAAGCTAACATTCCTTGAGTTTTAGGGGACCTAATACCCTATTTTTCATAGTACACAACGATGGTTGATTTTTTCAATTATGGAAGAAAACGAAACATTCTAGTATATCAAGTATAGCTTTTTCAATATTGTTAGTTTCTTGTGACAACTACATGCATTTTGTAGGTAGTAACCATATCTAGTCACAAGGATCAAATTTGGCTAGATATTGAATAGTTTCTATGGGATTCTACAACTCATAATGTTCAACCCAGTTTTTTCATGTTTGCTGTATTTAACACTTCATCTTTGCTTCATGTTTTCAATGTTTGCTGTATTTAACACTTCATCTTTGTCCCCAAGATTCCCCTTGGTAAGAGATGTATTATTCTTTTGACATGCTCCATGGCTCCTTATGAACATAAAGGACAATAGGGAACTAAGAAAACATGCACATATTATTTGTATTGAGCGTGGCTATAGAAACTTTGATGATAGGTTTGCTGAATGGTAAAAATTCAACTGTTTTGTACCTATTTATTTTGGCAAAACAAAAAATAGTGAGTGAGAAGCAATCATATGTTCTGATCACCAACCCATTGAAGTTAACTAGGGAATTTATCTCAAGTCCTACAAAAATCCCTAATCTTATTTTTATGCAACAAAACGTAAGAAATGACTGTTTTGATGAAAATTCAATAGTCCATCAACTTTGGAGGCTTGGTGTGGCCAAAAGATGAGAAATTTTACAAGTTTCTTATTTTTTCCATGTTTAGTAGCCCTTGAACTATAACCTCATGAAAGGATTTTACAAAATGAGTGGATCTACTATGGTTTTTGGAGGTTTTTTTCAAAACCCTGAAAGGACACTTTTATGTCCTGTTAGGTTACCAACCTAGTGTTAAGCATTGAAGCATGGCTCTTGGTTGGATTTTCACTCCATATCCAAAAGTGTTGGTGTAGGCTCTCAACCTCTACTTGCTTGGAGAAGGAGAGGGAGCTCTTTCACTTTACATAGCACACAATGAGAGTGTTTGTGGATGAGTATACCCCCTAAGCAACCCGCTAGCTTGCTTGGGTCGACCCCCCCTTTTAGCTCATGCTTGAAGCTCATTGGACCCCTCCAGGCCTAGCCAATCAGAAGCAGGAGGCATTACAAGTAGCAAGGGTAGCCTTGAGACAAGTGTCCCCCTTTCCCCTTTGAGAGAGAGGGCTAGATAAATGCTAAATCAATTAATTAAATTGCCTAAATTATTATTAGACCCCTTGGGTGGCCAACCAATAGGCTTCAAGCACACCATGAGGGCAACATGAGGAGAAACTTGACAAGTGTCCATTTTGCTTTCTTTGTACCATGCATGCCTTGTGTGTGTGTGGGTGTTCTCTCTCATCCCCCCTCATGTATTTCTCGCTCCCTCCTTGTAGGGATTGAATCTTTGACTTTTTGACACCGCAAGCCCCTCATGCATAGGCCCAATTCCCATCACAAGCTTGGCTCATAAGCACTTTAAGCTTTGGCTGGGTTCTCACCTCAAGTACAACCCTAGCATCTCAAGCATGTCAAGCACCTTAAGTATCTCAATAATTAAGAACCTCAAGAATCTCAAGCACCTCAATCATCAAGCACCTCAAGCACCTTAGTCATCAAGCATGACAAGCACCTCGATCTGGGTCGAGTTCCCGGTGTTGAGATGTAGAGAGAAAGAGACAGAGACGAGACAAGAGACACACCATATACGCTCCCAAATACTGATTCATATTGAGGACAAGATACAAATATATAGGTGAGACCAAGTTCAGTAGAGTGAGCCATATATAGCTCCAACACCCCCACTCAAACAAAGGTCTCTAGCTTTGGATGAAAAAACCCTTGGGGAGTTCAAGGGAAAAACCCAAGCCCCTATACAATGTGAAATATGAACCAGCGGTGATGATGTGAAAGTGAATTGTGCATCTATGTACAAATATTCAAGTGACTTAGATATCACAAGGTGCAAATGTGGAGTGTGCATAGTGCATGGTACCTAAAAGATTACAATGTCATATGTACAAAGCTATTACAATAGAAAAGAAGCTAATCTAGAAAGAGTGAGGCCGAAGCAACTCCAAGCTCCGAGCGCAAGAGGATGAAACGTGACTCATTGAGGCCTTTGGTCAAAATGTCTGCAATCATTTGGTCACTTGGACAGTGTTCAACCATAATGGTTCCCTTGCGTACTTCATACCTGACATAATGATAATGGACAGCAATGTGCTTTGACTTATTATGTTGAACATAGTCTTTTGCAAGACTAATAGCACTTTGGTTGTCACAACGCAAGGGTGTGCTAGAAAGAGGAGAGTGACCAATATCAACCAGCATTTGTCAAAGCCAAATCAACTCACGAGCTGCAAGTGATGCCGCAACATATTCTGACTCAGTCGTAGAAACTGCAACACAACGTTGTTTCTTGCTGGTCCAAGAAACAAGACAACCATTTATAAAGAAGCAATTTCCACTAGTAGATCGCATAGATAAATGTGAGCTTGCCCAGTCTGCATCTATGTAACCCAAAAGAGAAAGAGATTGCATAGAATCCGATGTGAGTTGTCGTCGATAGACTAAACCAAAATCTGTAGTGCCTTTCAAGTATTTCAATACACGCTTTGCAGCAGACCAATGCTTAAGAGAAGGATATGCAAGATGTTGTCCAAGATAGTTAGCAGCAAACAGAATATCAGGACGAGTGTTCATGCCAACAGACTGAAGACATCCAATCAAGTTAGCATAAGGTTGATTTGTGACAAGTTGATCACCATTGTCAGAAGTAATCTTCGTAGAGCTCGCAAGACAAGGTGTGTTGGCTGAATGTGCAGATTCCATACCAAATTTTTGAATAGTATCTGCAATAAACTTTGACTGTCGAAGGAATAAAATACCTTTTGTACGGTTTCATTGGATTTGAATGCCAAGACAAGAGTGAATCTCTCCAAGATCCACCATATCGAATGCAGAAGACAATAACTTTTTCACTTGCTGAAGAAATCCCAAATCATTGGAAACAAGGATGGTATCATCCACATAAAGAGCAAGAATCACAAAACTGCTACCTTGGCGTTTTATGTATAAGTTGGGGTCTGACGAGCAAGAGATGAATCCTTTAGAGGTGAGAAAAAGATCAAATTTTGTATACCAGGCTCGCGAAGCTTGTTTGAGACCATATAGTGCCTTATGGAGTTGAGCAACAAGGTCTTCTTTACCTGGAATAACAAACCCTTCTGGTTGTTCCATATAAATTTCCTCTTCCAAGTCACCATTAAGAAAAGCAGTTCGCACATCCATTTGATGAGCTTCTAAATCAAATTGAACAGCAAATGCCAATAAAACTCGAACACTTGTAATGCGAACAACTGGTGAAAAAGTCTCTTGATAATCAACACCAGCTACTTGGGAGTAACCTTTTGCAACTAAACGCGCCTTGAACTTGTCAAAAGATCCATCTGCTTTTACTTTTGTTTTATACACCCACTTACATTTAATAGCTGTACGACCAGGAGGTAATTCAGTTAGTATCCATGTACCTTTAGAGATAAGAGAATCATACTCTGCTTCCATAGCCTCTTGCCATTGATCCTTTTGTGGTGAAGAGATAGCTTCATCATAAGTAACGGGATCTTCAGAAGTAGAAAAAGCATTATCAGCAATATCGTCATCATAAACATGACATGAGCCATGTTCAAAATCAATAGGCAGATCAACAAAAATATCAATATCATCATTGGCAACATTTGGAATGGATGGTTGTGAGGAGGAAAGTTGCTCTATAGGAAGAGTTTCATCTTCTGAAAGAAATGGAAAAGCCTGAAGCAATGATTTAGTATCATCAGAATCATCCATGGACCATGAGCCTCCCATAAGCTGTTCGTTAAATGTAGCATCACGATTCACAATTACTTTCTTGGAGGAAGGGTCATAGAATTTGTAGCCTTTGGAAGTGTCAGAATATCCAATAAAAATAACTTTAAGACCAGGAGCATCAAGATTTGTTCGTGTTTCTTTGGGAACATGAATATAAGCAATACATCCAAAGGTTCGAAAATGAGATACAGAAGGAATGTCACCTGTCCATGCTTTGATGGGTATCTTACCAGAGGGTGCAGTAGTAGGAAGATGATTCTGAATAAATGTTGCTGTCAAAGTAGCTTCAGCCCAGAAAACACGAGATAAACCAGAATGAATCAGCATACATCTTACAGCATTGAGAATAGTGCGATTCTTTCGTTCAGCAACACCATTCTGTTGAGGCGAATATGGAATAGTGCGTTCATGATGAATTCCACTGTCAGCACAGTAACTCACAAACTCTCGAGAAACATATTCGCCTCCATTGTCACTACGAAGCTTCTTAAGGCGACGACCAGTTTGAAGTTCCGCAGCCTTGTGGAATTGTTTGAAAACTGATAAGGCTTCAGATTTTTGTTTAAGTAGAAATACAGTCGTATACCTTGAGAAATCATCAATGAAAGTAATGAAGTAGCGATATTGTGATCTCGAAGAAGGTAGAGGTCCACATATATCAGTATGAACAAGATCCAAGATGTCATGAGAATGAGTTGTATTTGAAAGAGGAAAGGGTTTACGATTGTGTTTCCCAAGAGCACAAAATTCACAAATTCCCATATG
Source organism: Adiantum capillus-veneris (assembly GCF_014529385.1). NCBI lineage: Eukaryota > Viridiplantae > Streptophyta > Polypodiopsida > Polypodiales > Pteridaceae > Adiantum > Adiantum capillus-veneris. The sequence goes on along the minus strand of NC_140940.1, from coordinate 129,469,725 downwards.
GGGATGGGCTTTAAGATCCATGCCATGAACAAGATCACGACGTTGAAGATCAAGGAGTTTTGAGAAATCAGCATGAACAAAACGGTGATGCCATACTTTGAAATCATGATCACCTGGAGCAGTGACAATATTTGCTACAGCATCGTTGAGAGAGAGTTCAAATAAATTACCGTTTCAAAAATCAGTGGCTATAGTCTGTCCATCTTTCTCAATTCGGCATTTGGTATAATCAAATCCAACAAACAGACCAAGATCAACAAGTCTAGCAACTGAAAGAAGATTACGTTGAAGATCTGGTACATGTAATACTCCTCGCAAAATTCGAGTGGAAGAAGATAAGGTACCAAGATATAAGTCTCCAATACCCTTTACTTGACAAGTAGTATCATCAGCAAGATAAACAACACGTTGAACTGGCAGTGGATGATAGTTATGGAGCCACTTAGACTGATATGTCATATTTCCTGTAGCACCCGAATCGACAATAAAAAGTGATCCATCACGTACATGAAGTATTGTTTCTGGAGCAGCTGAACAGAGGACGCAGCTTGTTTCTGGTACAATGTTGTTTCGATGTTCAATAGCATATGCTCTATTCTGATCTGTGTCGAATCGACGCTTATAGCACATATGAGTGGGATGATCAGATCGTCCACAATATTCACAAGAAGAAGAAGAAGAGTCTCTAGATAAACGTGGTTGTTTTGTGGTAATATTATGTTCTTCATCATATTGAGGTGCCCAACAATCATCTTCAGTATGGCCATTTCTATTGCAGTAAGAACATTGCTTATTAGGAAATTTGAGACGAGAGAAAATATTACCGCGACGGCCACCTCTGCGGTTTCCTCGTTGAAATGGACGCCTTCGAGCATAAAAAGCACGTTCCATCTGTTGTGACTCAGTCTCCTCTTGTGAAATCATAGCTGTATCGTGACCAGCATTCCGACGTTCTTGACGTTGAGAGTATTCAATTAAAGACATACAAGCTTGGTCGAAATCAAGACCATCTTTATTAGAGAGAATAGTAACAATGTTATCATAAGAAGAGTCCTTCACCGTATCAAGGAGAAGTGTAATCAGTTGCTTTTGTGGAACAGGATCACCGGCAGCAGCAAGTTGATTAATAATAGATTTGAAAGACTCAATATGTCCCGTCATGGCAGTACCAACTTCATATTGTAACTTGTTAAGCAACCCTCTCAAATAAAGTATTTCTGTAACAGATTTCTTCTGAAAGTTTGCAATAAGGTAATTCCATACGTCATGTGAAGTAGGCAGTTCATACATATCAAGCAAAAGGGAATCAGTAGGAGCAGAAAGAATATACCGACGAGCTGCTTTATCACGTCGTTGCCAATCCGTATAGGCAACATTCCAATCTTCAAATATAGGTCCTTCAGTGATAAGCATGTTATCATTATCCGTATCAACAGGCTGAGGCGGACAAACACAATTTCCAAGAACAACATCGGAGAGTTCATCGCCTTCAAGAATTAACAACATCTTTGCTTTCCAGCCTGGAAATCCTTGACCTTGGAAAGGAGGAACAGAACGTTGGCCAGAAGGAAAGCCGTTGACGAGAATATTCATAGCCATATCTTGTTGCGAGAAGACGTATAAGATAAGATCGCAGAATCTGCACACCATATATGGTGAAGGCCGCAATTGAGAATGAGAGAGATATGAGTACTGCGTTCTGTCAAGGATAAACGTAAGAAGGATGCTCAAGGAACGTCCAAAGATGTGAGAGACGTCACCCAAAAAAGACAGGGCAAAGGAGACGTTAATAATAAACGAGTCCTCAAAATAGAGTGGCGTTAACTTTTTCGAGCGCTTTTCTCGTTTCTCCAAATTTTGAGCAGAACAGCAAGAAACATTGAGATGAAGTTCAGGGTGTCATTAACAAGAAAACGTAATCAACGATTAGATTGATTATAAATAAACGCCACATAAAACACTAATCATTTTCTTCTTAACACAAAACAACCACAGTTAACAAGAATCAACGCTCAAAAATAAAATTTGTAACAATTTTGAATCTTACATGCGAATCGCATACACATACTGTTGTCACCATGAATTGAATCGGCGCGTGATCGTTACCGCTCTGATACCATGTTGAGATGTAGAGAGAAAGAGAGAGAGACGAGACAAGAGACACACCATATACGCTCCCAAAGACTGATTCATATTGAGGACAAGATACAAATATATAGGTGAGACCAAGTTCAGTAGAGTGAGCCATATATAGCTCCAACACCCGGGCCTGAAGCTACCTAAGGTCAAAGGCCTTTTACACACATTATTGGAGGTCTTCAGTAAAGCTAACCCTAAGGTCTTATGCTCCATTTGTTAGCCTTGCTCTTTGATAGACCATCTCTCGTTTGGGCCCCTTTACCATTGGCCCTGTGTTGAGATAGATCTATAAGCACATGTCCATATCTTAACACTTGTTCCCGTTTATTCTCCCACATTAAGTGATCAATTTAATATGAGAAAATCATTTGGGTTGGTTAGATATTAGATATTAGATTTTATGACATTACCTCTCTCTTGAAATCATAGTCGTCCTCGACTATGAGGTAGAAGAGATAAAGCCTTAGTCATTAGTCAATTTTACTTAGCGGGTAGAGGATCCCTTTTTACTCTACGATGTCTTTCCAAGATGGATGACTAATCCATTTGGTGCTTGGGAGACATAACTGCCGCAAGCATGTCTGCTCTTCAGTCCATTTCATTCTCTCAAAGTAGAGTGACAAATTCTACTTGGTGTTTGAGAGACGTCGTCATCACAAACATGATTCTAAGCATGCATACTAGTTAAATTTGTGCACAATTAAAAAGAGGACTAGTCTTATAAGACAAAAACATGAGTCATTTAAAAGAAATTTGTACATTTGCTTACTCTAATGTAGCATTGTAAGCATTGACAAGGTTCATACTATCCTTAAGCTGTATTCCTTGCATCCATCTAGCATCTTCAAAAGGATGATTTTTGAACTTAATAAGATACCGTCGGATAATCTTACCATGTCATAGTACCTTGTCTTCATGCCGAAGAACAGCTTCGGGTTGTAGCAACTCTTCTTGGTCTTCAACTTCGGGAGGGTCTTCAATAATTGGTTCAGTTGGTGGCTCTCCTTTGTAGGGCTTAAGTAGGCTTACATGAAAGGCATTGTGTATGAGCCAATGGTTGGGCAACTTGATTTTCTAAGCCGTCTCATTGATGGGCTTCGAGATGGCCCGTAGGATTTTTGCCCGTCGTATGCCTTAATCGAGCCTTAGGAAACTTGAGTAAGACCCAATCATTTTTTTTGAACATTAAGGCTCTTCTGTGCTTATCAGCAGCAGCTTTTTGACTTTATTGAGAGATGGATATAGCCTCCTTAATCTTTTGAAAAGATTTTTGTAGGTCACGGCTATACTCATCGGCGGCGAAGATCTTCCCATGTACTTTGAGTAGCAAGGGACTTTTAGGTCTTCCCTCAATGATCTCAAAAGGTGCTTTTCCTGTAGAAGTATATACAGTATTATTGTAAGCATACTCTACAAGAGGTAAGTACTTTTCCCATTGTGAGCGTTGATCTACTTTGGTAACATAAGTCTTGAATAGATCCAGTATCGTAAGATTGGCTATCTCACTTTGGCCATCCGTTTGTGGGTGATAGGCCGAAGAGAAATTCAATCTTGTTCCTAGATTTTCAAAGAGACCTTTATAAAAATTACTCGTCATTCTAGGATCTCTATCTGACACGATGGATGTGGGTAATCCATGGTACTTGAAAATCTGAGATATGAAGAGAGTTGCCATTTGATGTGCCTTAATAGTCTTTTTGATAGGAATAAAATGTGCTTTGCTTGCTAAACCTATCAACTATTGTCCATATTCCTGTATTCCCATGGATAGACTTGGGTAATCCAAAGATGAAATCCATGGAAATACTCTCCCATGGTGAATTTGGAATAGGCAAGGGCTGGAGTAATCCAGGTTGCTTCCCTCTATCATACTTGGTCTTTTGGCATACTACAGATTTTGAAACATACTCTTGTATGTCCACTTTCATGGTAGGCCAATAGAAGTACGTCTCTACTCCTCAGAGAGTAGGTCGAATACCTCTATGCCCCGCATATGGAAGAGCATGGGATTCATACATAACTTTCTCACGAAGGGAATGGGTAACACATAGCCTATTTTTGTGGAAACGATAACCATCCTGCAAGGTGAATGGTTCCTCTTTCTTCCCCAAAGCAAGGGCTGACATTATGTCTCTAAAGTCAGGGTCAGTAGCATACTCATCTATCATAGAGGATAGATCATTGTGACTAGCTATAGACACCGCATTAACTTTGGGTCGTCGTGAAAGTGCATCGGACACTTGATTGTTCTTACCATCTATGTGAGCAATATGGAAATTAAATTGCGAAAGAAAATTTGCCCACCTCATTTGTTTGTCGGAAAGCTTGGTTTGCGTCATGAAATACTTGAGACTTTGGTGGTTGGTTCATAGGATAAATGGAGTCCCCAAAAGGTAGTGCTTTCATGTGTCTAGGGCATGTAGAACAGCTAAAAGCTCTTTCACATAAATGGCCAAGAATCGTTCATCAATATTGAGCCTTCGGCTCTCATATGCTATGGCATGCCCTTCTTGAAGAAAAACAGCTCCAAGGCAATCACCACAAGCATCACATTGGACCTCAAATGGCTTTGAGAGATCTGGAAGCACGAGGACTGGTTGCAAAGTAAGCTTCTCTTTGAGCTTTTCAAAAGCATTTTTCTCCTTAGCAGTCCATTCAAACTTAACGTTCTTCTTAGTTAAGTCATGTAGTGGTCCTGCTACTTGAGAGAATTTTGCTATGAAGCGTCTATAGTATGCGCACATACCAACAAAGCTTCTTAGCTCATGTAGATTAATTGGGTTAGACCATGCTTTTATTACCTCTAACTTTGATGGATCCATTTGGATACCATCTTTAGAGATAATATGACCTAGGTATTGAATCTCTTGAAGGAAGAATTCACTTTTCTTTTGGTTGAGAAAAAGCTTGTTCTCCCTCAGTGTTTGAAAAATCACTTGGAGATGTTGCTTATGTTCCTCCAAAGACTTGGAGTAGATGATGATATCATCAAAGAACACTCCAATATTGAATTTGCGTTATGGTCTAAAAATTTTCTCCATCAAACGATTGAACGCAGCTGGTGCATTAGTCAAGCCAAAAGGCATGACTAGATATTCATAAAGACCAAACATTGTGCGAAACGCGGTCTTTAAGATATCTTCATTCACTATCATTATTTGATGATAGCCACTCTTAAGTTCAATCCTACTGAAGTAGGTAGAGCCTTGTAGCTTATCAAACAGATCTTCTACCCGAGGTACGGGAAATTTGTTTTTGATAGTGATATGGTTTAGTGCTCGATAGTCCACACACATATGGTATGTACCATCTTTCTTTTGCACTAAAAGGACTGGAGAACAAAAGGGACAAAAACTAGGCCTCACCATCCCTTTTTCTACCAGCTCTTGTACTTTCCTCATGATCTCCTCTTGTTGAGCTTGTGAGACTCGATAAGGAGGCTTGTTAGGTGGTGAGCTTCCAAGAAGGAGCTCAATGCGATGGTAATCATCCCCTCGTTTTGGAGGTAAGTCCATAGGGATATCATGGATGAACACATATTGGAATCCTTTTAGAAAATTAGACAAGTGTAACTCTTCTTGATTCCTACCATTTACATTTGATGAAACATTAGTATCTTTTAGAGACTCTTTGACAAAAATCATGTACGCAGAAACTGAGATCTTCATTAACTTATCAAAAGCAAGAGTATTTACAAGTGGAATAGTGGAACCACGCTCACTAACATCTATATACATGTTCTTTCCCCTGTAGGTGAAGTAGATTCTCCTTTCAGGGAACTTCATGTTGGCAGCCATACGATCAAACCCTGGTGCCCCTAGGATAACATCCTGATGTTGGAGAGGAGAGATGAAGAAGTCTTCTTTGTCGACATAGATTTGGACATGAAGCCTCAACTTCCCAATCAAGGGAGTGACTAAGGCTTGTTGTCCCTTGAAAGCTACATCAACCACTACTATATCTCCCATCTCAAAAGATTGAATGCCCAACTTGGTGGCCAACTCCATTGATATGAAGTTAAGAGTAGAGCCAGGGTCAAACAAGATGAAGGCATCATGCTCTCTTACCTTTCCCCAAGCATAGGAAAGTGATGATCCTTTGCAATGAGCATCCTCTTTTGGAGCTTCGATGATGGAATCCCTAGGAGTCTCATTGCGAGTATTCTTCTTGGGGCAAGAACGATAGCCATGTCCCTGCTCCCCACACTTGAAACACTTATGGTCCTTGCAAAAATCTTCAAGCTCTTCGGGAGAGAGTTTGTTTTTACCTTTGTAAACTCCCTTCTCCTTGGAACGATTGTTGTTGTTTTTGGAATTGACTTGGGAAGTATTTTGAACATTGGTTTTCCCCTTTGCATCATTTTTGTCTTTGTTTTCCATGGGCTTGACATTACGTCTAGCCCCTTGATGGAAATTGATGCGTGAAGCAACCATGGTGTGATGGATTACTTCTCTAATAGTACCAGGCTGTTGAGAGTTGATGTATTCGGCCATCTATTCAAGTAATCCCGCACAGAATTTCTGCCTTTGCTCTGCAAAGTCTATCTTTTGAAATAAAGTAGCCTTGAGATGTAAATCCCAAAACTTGTCTACATATTTGTGGATAGACTCATGGGAGAGGAGCTTCAAGATGTGCTTTTTGGTAAGCACTTTGTCCTTTGCATCGCTTGCAAGGAATTGCAAGAGTTTTCCATGTCTTTGGGGCTTCACCATTTCCACGAAGGCTAGCCCACCATTGACGAGCTGATTTTTGGAAGTGCATAGCTACATGGCGTAGCTTAGAGGACTCTATGAAGCCCTCATCTCCAAAGGCCGCATCAAATTGGTGGATGAAGGCCAACACTTTGTGCAGTAGCACTGAAGGTGCCATCATAGGTGAGAAAAGAGATACTCTTTCCTCCCTCCTTGAACTTATTTAGCTTTTGTGACCTTCGCCATGCAGGAAATGATTTTCGATGTCCTCTCCTCTTGTATTCTCTAGGAGAATAACCGTAAATTTCGTTAGAAGAGGAGGAAGGTGAAGAAGAAGGAGAAGAGGGTGACCTCTTCCTAGCCCTTTTCTTCCTTTGGTTCCTCTCTTTCCTTTCAGAGTGATGAGGAGAAGGACTATATGTTGATCTTTTCCTCTTGGGAGGAGTGGGCGATCGTCTAGACCGCCATCTTCATGGAGCCACATCTTCAGAGGAACTTAAACTTTCATTGCTTTCTTGCTCTTTGGATTCCTCCTCTTGAATGGGAGAGAGTCTTCTTTTGGGGGTCTCTTCAAGAGGCCTCCTAAGCTCTCTCTCCTCTTGGAGAGGAAGGGAAATTCCATAAGAATGAAGCTGTTATGTAACTTCGGCTTGCAAAGCAGGGTTGCCCATAGCTTGCTGCAACCTAGTGACGAGATAATTCACAAACATGGGAGCATCATCATTAGCACCTTCATGTGCAAAATCAAAGCTATCAATGTTCATTCTACTCTCTTGATTATTGTCAGCCATGTTAACAAAACTTATTTATGTACTTAAAATTATGCTTTGACAATTCAAAACCTTAGTTGCCACTCCTCTTAGCCTTTGAAAATCGGCTCTTAAGTATCTACACCCACTGCTCGAAGTGGTTAATTATAGAGAGTAGAGGAGTAGGTCTAACATAGCAGAGTTGCCAAGGGCTAGATCCTTTCGGACTTCTTATGGCTCAATAATGGTAAAGCCATAGGCAAGTCTAAAAAGACTCCATTATTAAGTCCAAAGCTTTTGAGGTGTGCACCATCCCCCACATAATGGGCTCAACAAAATCAATAATAGATCCCAGTTCCACTTACCCTAATATAATTAACAACATCAAACATTTATAGGATACTTAAGGACCTCTCTTCTTAAGCAAGAAAAGATAAACCAAATGCTATGATACCAATGTAATGAAATTGGCCTATTTAATTTGAGAGTAGCGGAAATTAATGAGAGTACTTTTGAGAAATGACTTTGTGAGCATAGCAGGTGAACATAATTGAAGATAGCAACATAATCATAGCAATAAATTAACTTGGCATGAACAATACTTTTGCAAGAGAGAGAATTTAGAGAACATGACAACAGTTGAGGACCGGATTTATGTGGAGCCGGTCCCCCCTCCAATAGGCGTTTGTATTATGATTTCTCCCATTAAGAGAGACTTGCTACAATACAATCTTTGTGTTCCTTGTGACCTAGGTGATGTCATGAAGATGGAAAGCTTCATGCATCACAAACATAACATAATCTTGAAGAAAGCTTTAACTATCCCAAGCCTCAGTCCCAAGACCTCAAACACCTTCGAAGGTGGAGAGAGCTAGCAGGGAATGAGGTTACGAAAGAGGAAGAAGAAACATTTCGTAGGAGAAAGAATTAGTTCCTCACTTATCATAACTCTTGTTGATAGCATACATAATAGCATAGTAATGAAGAATAAGGAGATGGCAAGATTAAGCATTGAAGCATGGCTCTTGGTTGGATTTGCACTCCATATCCAAGAGTGTTGGTGTAGGCTCTCGACCTCTACTTGCTTGGAGAAGGAGAGGGAGATCTTCCACTTTGCATAGCACACAATGAGAGTGTTTGTGAGTATGTGTGGGTGAGTATACCCCCTAAGGAAACCCCTAGCTTGCTTGGTCGACCCCCCCTTGTAGCTCATGCTTGAAGCTCATTGGACCCCTCCAAGCCTAGCCAATCACAAGCAGGAGGCATTACAAGCAGCAAGGGTATCCTTGAGACAAGTGTCCCCCTTTCTCCTTTGAGAGAGAGGGCTAGATAAATGCTAAATCAATTAATTAAATCTCCTAAATTATTATTGGACCCCTTGGGTGGCCAACCAATAGGCTTCACGCACACTATGAGGGCAACATGAGGAGGAACTTGACAAGTGTCCCTTTTGCTTTCTTTGTACCATGCATGCCTTGTGTGAGTGTGCGGGTGTTCTCTCTCATCCCCCCTCATGTAGGGCTCACCCCCTCCTTGTAGGGATTGAATCTTTGACTTTTTGACACCTCAAGCCCCTCATGCATAGGCCCAATTCCCACCACAAGCTTGGCTTATAAGCACTTTAAGCTTTGGCTGGGTTCTCACCTCAAGTGCAACCCTAGCATCTCAAGCATGTCAAGCACCTCAAGAATCTCAAGCACCTCAATCATCAAGAACCTCAAGCACCTTATTCATCAAGCATGACAAGCAGGACAAGCACCTCGAGCTAGGTCGGGTTCCCTCACCTCAAGCTCAGCCCTAGCTTACCTAAGGTCAAAGGCCTTTTACACACATTATTGGAGGTCTTCAATGAAGCTAACCCTAAGGTCTTATGCTCCATTTTCTAGCCTTGCTCTTTGATAGACCATCTCTCATTTGGGCCCCTTTACCATTGGCCCCGTGTTGAGATAAATCTATAAGCACATGTCTATATCTTAACACTTGTTCCCGTTTATTCTCCCACATTAAGTGATCAATTTAATATGAGAAAATCATTTGGGTTGGTTAGATATTAGATATTAGATTTTATGACAAGAGAAAATTGGTGAACCTTTCATAAGAGCATTCTTTTTAGAGTAAATTTTAATGCCACTGGTTAGTTTCAAAAAATTCCACTACTTAATTGCTCGTGATTATGTGGAAATTATTTCTAGCATCTTAAAACTAGAAAATGATATTTTTGGCGAGGTTTAAGAATACGTATAGATGTTAATCATCATCCAACATGCATGCTATTTTAGTATGATCGGTTAAAGAGAGTGCTATCTACTCTCTCTATGCCATATTAGTCTGGTAATCTAGAGAACGAAACTTGAAATATAAGAATGATCTCCAATCACCTATGGCTAAAGAGAGTGCTTTCTCCTCTCTCTATGCCATATTAGTGTGGTAATATAGAGAACTTGAAACAATGGAACTTGAAATAACATCAAGGTTAGTTGTTAGAAGCATGGTTAGTTATGATTACTAATGAACCATAGTTAGAGAGAAACAACAAAATTAAGTAGTTATATCTTCTTCCCAAGCAAAAGGCTTGCTGATGGAAAAATGAGATCTTAAGCTTAAATTATGTAACCATGAAAGTAAATCACTTTCAAACAAGTGAAAGAGCATAAAATGGACAAGAAAACATTACCTTAGTGTGTGTATGGTGTAGTCTTTTCCTTTCTTTGGATGTAGTCGGCTCTTCACTTCGCTTGAAGACCACCAATTTGGCGACTTGGAATGAGAGAATGGTAAGAGACAAAGGGGATTCAAGCTATGGAAATATTGAGAATTAGGAGAGAGGAGAGGGAGAGTGTAGTGTGAAGAAGAAGATCAAGTTTTAACAAACTTGATCAAGGTTTCGGCCATGGCTTCTCTTTGAGAGATGTGAGTGTGTGTAGGAGGTATGTGTGTGAAAGAGGTTTGGATATGTCTTTCTCAAGCTTACTCTTATAAGTGCTTTCACTTATCTTGATAGCTTATCTTCCTTATCTTGATACTTATCTTTCTTTGATAATGTATCTTTCTTATCAAAGCTTTCTCAACAAGTTACTCCCTTACCTTATCCTCATCTTCTTTTTTCTCTCTTTATCTTTTTCTTTTTCCTTTTCTCTTCTCTTATCTTTTCCTTTATGCTATTTTTCTCAAAATGAAAAGCTAATTTCATATGCATTGGTTATGTCCATGTTCCCATGGCATAAGTCAGAAGTGTCTCGTGAGTATACTTTGGTGTTTTAATTGAGCTCGAATTTTTCTCAATTTTTTTTTCTTTATATTATTTTCTTTTTCTTTTTCATCTTTTAAGTTGGTGATTTAGTTATGTTGGCCTTGCGTAAGGGCTAGGAGAAGACCCTTACAAACTCCCCAACATAAAGAAAGAGTTTTCCTCAGCTCAGAACAATAAAGGAAGGTGGTAAATATGTAACCACAAGTTACACCTTTTACTTCTAGATAATGCTAATTTTCCCTTCTCTAGCTGGTTCATATAAGGAACAATCTATCTTTATCTCCTATAGGGTTCTTATATGAATCTTCCTCCCTTCTTTCCATCTTTTGGTTGAGAGTTTCTTAGGATTATCTCTTATAACCTTTCCACCGTCTCTTTGCTCATTACCTTCCTTTATGGATTAGTGGCAAGTGTTGATCTTATCTGTGGCCACTCCTCATGTGGAACAAACAAGTGAATCAATCAAGAGGGACTTTGTGAAGCAGTATGAGCATTTGCTTTTCCCTCACTTGGGAACTTCAATAGCTCAAACCAAATGGTGGATGTTCCGATACATAACAAGGGTGACACTTTGGGATTGAGACCACTTTTGCAACAATGTATTCTTGGCTATGGTAACTGAAGCAATGGGTTTGGATCCTTGATACTACTGTGTGATGAGGTCGATGTATCATGGGTTCTTCGAGCGAGTTTCTTCCTCACCAAAAGATATATCTTTACCCTCATTTTGGTTCACATCTGAGAGAGCCCTTAAACTTCTCACCTCATACTCAAAAGATCAGTGCAACAATTTCAAAACGAATTCTTCCTATGGTTCAAAGGGCTAATATGTGTCCCGCTTGTGATAGTTGCTTTTGTGATCATGTTATGGATGGGCATATTGACTTGTTAAAATCCATCTTGGTTGTATTTTTTAAAAATCTTATTGTTTATTAAGATCTTGGTTCTTGTCGTAAATCTTTTTTTCTTGATAAGCATAGTTAAATTCATTCTTGGCTTCCTATGCCTGGTATTTTGTAGAATCCCTTGAGCAAAATACAAATCTATCTATCTTACTTACAAAGGATAACACAAACCTTGTCACTATGTAGCAAAATAGTCGGGCTACATTGCTTGGGTGACACAAGCGTTTAATAAGATAGAGCTTGTCGTGGTAATTACATGGGCTAGTGCATCCATTTTGAGCACAAAAAGAGAAAAGTTCTTATAAAAAAGATGAGAAAAGTAAGAAGTAAGGCATTCCTAGTCCTCCAAGTAAGTATCTTTAGTGAGATAGTCCTCCCACTGTACCAAACACCTTCTTAACCATTCTCTATGTAGAAACTTTGTCTCCTTCATGTCTAAACTTTTTCCTAGCTCGTTCCTCATACTCTTCCTTAGCCTTGAGAATGGGAGATTTCTAATTTCGGTCATTAGCATTCAAGGTAGCATAGACATTGGTTTGTTCATCTATCTCATCCTTTCTGAGACAAAGTTTACTGTTGCTGATTGAGGTGGATTGACGGTTGGCCGATGAGAACAAAAATGAGTGGGAAGGGGAGTTCTTCCTTGGGTTGGATTTCTTCCTCTCGCTCTAAGGTTTTTGAGTTGTCTCCCTTGATTGTGTGGATTTTGAAGGTTAACAAGGAGGCGTGTATTACTAGGTTCATTTCCTTTAGGTCACTGGGCCTTATTATGACCAAATTCTAGGCATTCATAGGACTCTCTTTCCCTTCCACTCTGAGTGACAGAAAGAGAATTCACATGAAAAAAGTGAGGTGATGATTGGGGTTGGGTAACTGGCTTTGGTATAAATGGAACTTTGGGTGCTCAAGAGGGCTGATTGGGGTAGGAAGGGAGATTATGCTTCCTAATTGTTGCAGTACCTCCCTTATAGATACTCTTGTGTTTTGACTTGGCCCGGATTAGAGCATCTACGAGTGAGGTAGGTCGCAGGGACTCTGCTTTGGGAGCCAACTCTTCTCCAAGCCCAAGGATAAAGTGAATTACCTTTTTCTCCTCTGTCATGAGAGGAACATATCGGGAAAGTCAGACAAACTCATCATAGTAAGCTTCAACATTCCTATTCCCTAGCTTGCAAGAAAGAAACTCGTTCATCATAGTGGTGCTAGAATAATATAGGGGAATATATCTCTCCTTGAGACGATTCTTTAACTCATCCCAGATTTGGGTCACCTCTGCTACTTGGTGAGATTGGCAGTTGAGCTTCCACCATGTTTCTGTTGGTCCTTATAACTTAGCTCTCCCAATTATTCCCTTAGTAATTGTATTGTATCCGACAAGAGCCAAGTAGTCATCCATCTGAATTATTTGTTCTTCTAGTTGAGTAGGCACATCATCATCCGTGCCTAAAAATGGACGTGGTTGCACAGATTTGAGGAGGTCCTTCAGATCCTTGTCATGTCCAAAATCTTCTATGAGTGTTGTAGCAAGAGACATCTAAGTTGGTAAAGAGACAACTTGAGGTGCTGGCGGCGCTTGTGTATTAGGAAGCAGTGAATCTGAAGTGTTAGCTACATGCAAGTCCTGAGAAGCTCTATCTCTTGGGAGTTTACATGGCATATTTGATAGTTGTGGCAAACAAAATTACTTCCTCTTAGCGATAGGTTCATAAATATCATAAATACACTAGGGTCTCTCAAAAAGTTAGACGTTTCAAAAGATGGATTCTCTTTATCACGTCCAGAACTACGTTTGCGGAAATAATTAACGATCAATACAAACACCTCTTTAGCATTTTGTAAATGCTAAGTTCCTCCATTTCATGCTTTTGAGACTAAAAAAATGACTTGTGAGTGTAAATACAATACCAATTTGTTTCAACAATAGTACTTGGGACCTACTCCCAAATTTTCTATCACCATTTCTAGACAAAGATTATCCAGAATCATAGTAATGGGGCCCAAGGAAATACTAAAGTTATATTGTATTGGGTGTCCTATCATTGAAGATGAGGTAGACAAATATCTTTACCATGTCCTCTTTCTTTTCCTCTTTCTTTTCTACAGATGCTATCTCCACTTATTCTTACACAATGAAGACATTTCTCTTCTTAATATTCCCATGTAATTTTTGTCAATACCTCACTCTCTTCCTAGAAAAGTTCATACTCAAAAGTCTTTGTCTAGGCAAGGAAAGAAACAACTCTTTGATACCACTTCGGAGGGCCATGCCAAGGACCATCCAAATGGATACACCACGATTCTAGACATCCCTCCTCCTTAAGACCGACCCCAAGACATGACTCCTTCCGCCAACTCAAGGAGGTGATAACAATCACTTTTCTCTTACAAAACCTTAACCTCAAAATATCTTTCCTTATTGCTTGGAAATTTCGATTCAAAGTCATCAAACTAAATGTGAACTCAACCCTCTAGGGTCAACCGGTGGGAGTCCTCTAATTCATCCATGGTTCAGGGTTATCAAAAAAATTTTCTTGCCTATGAGCGAGCACAATCGTCAGTACATTCCCGTAAGATGAGTGTGTTCACTAAGTACACAAGTCCCTCGTTCCCAAGTTTGATGCCCATTTTCCCAAGTTTGATGCCCTCTTTTTGTGCACATTTTTTATAAGTGCTTTCACTTATCTTGATAGCTTATCTTCCTTATTTTAATCATTTATTTTTCTTTGATAACTTATCTTACTTATCAAAGTTTTCTCAACAAGTTATAGTCACCTTATCCTTATCTTCTCTTTTCTCTCTTTATCGTTTTCTTTTTCCTTTTCTCTTATCTTATCTTTTCCTTTATGCTATTTTTCTCAAAATGAAAAGCTAATTTCCTATACGTTGGTTATGTACATGTTTCCATGGCATAAGCCAGAAGTGTCTTGTGAGTATACTTTGGTGTTTAGATTGAGCCCGTATTTTTCTTGATTTTTTCCTTTATATTAATTTTTTGTTCTTTTTCATCTTTTAAGTTGGTGGCTTAGATATGTTGACCTTGGAAGAGTGTTTCTATACTATAGAGTGTCCTTTCTGAGTCATTTTGTTGCAATTTTTTGCACATTTTTTTAGGGTGGATCGGGATTTTGGTACCTTCAAGACCATATTAGGTAAAGTGGGAAAATCCCAATTCCCAGGTTGGACAACTTTCAATATATCATGTACAAAATATAGATATTTTGTAAAAAAATTGAGTTTTCTTAAGGTCTCATTCCACTTTATGCACATACAATACACAATGAAAACAACTAAAAGACCATGGTTTCAATCAATTGGATTATTAGGAGACGAGTATATTGCATCCATTATCGTTGTCTATGTTTTACTGTCCTACCTACAACTTATCTCAACATGGAGAGCTTGGTTTCTAGGTCCACCACTTGTCCAAGTTAATGTAAAAGCGACTCAAGGTTCACAGCTTGTGAAAGCAAGGATCCATTAAGGAATACAATCCACTTGGCTATTTTTCCTTAATTTATTGCATGTGACATTCAAGCAAGGTCCACTTCTAATCTATAACTTCTTAATTTGAGGCATGGGGTATACATAAAATATGTAGCGTATGCTCTATTGCCTCATAGGAAGGTTGGTTTCAAGGTGCACTTATCCAGGCTAGCCTATCTTGGAGAAATGATGGAGCTTGCTTCTCTCCTTGTTTCAATGGAGACTAGCTTGGACAAGTGGTGGACCTTTGCTTCTCTCAATGTTTCAATAGAGTTAGCTTGGACAAGTGGTGACCTTGGAACAAAACCCCCATGTAAAACATATCATGGGTATTCCAAGTGATTAGAAAGATTGCCATTTAAGATATAACCTTATAGGTTGGACAACTGGAGCCTAGCTTGGAGAAATGGTGGACCTTTGATTCTCTCCATGTTTCAATGGAGCCTATCTTGGAGAAATGGTGGAGCTTGCTTCTGTCCATGTTTCAATGGAGACTAGCTTGGACAATTGGTGGACCTTTGCTTCTCTCTATGTTTCAATAGAGTTAGCTTAGACACATAGTGGATCTTCAACTAAACCAACTACTATCAATGTTTCCTAGCTTGGACAAGTGGTGGAGTGTTTCTCCTCTCCATGTTTCAATGGAGCTTAGCTTGGACAAGTGTTGGACCTTAAAACAAAAAACCCATGTACAACATAGCATGGATTTTCTAGATTTCAATGGAGTCTAGCTTAAAAAATGGTGGAGCTTGACTTCATCCATGTTTCAATGAAACTAGCTTGGACAAGTGGTGGACCTTGTAACAAAACCCCCCATGTACAACATATCATTGGTTTTCTAAGTGATGGGAAGGAATACCATTCAAGATATAAACTTATAGCTTGGATAAGTAGTTGAATTTAAAACCAAATCTTGGTCAGCCAATTCCTAAATCTTGAGACCAAACCTCCCATGCTATTAGAGATAATATATTGGATAAGTGGTGGACCTTCTATTATTTTCCCATGCCTAGTTTAGACAACCGGTACACTTTGCAGCTATAAAGGTTGGACGAGTGGTGGAGCCTTGTTTCTATCCATGTTTTAATGGATCCTAGCTTGGACAAGTGGTGGACCTTGAAAAAAAGCTTCCATGTACAAAATATATGAGGTTTTCCATGTTTTAATGGAACCTATCTTGGACAAATGGTGAATCTTGCTTCTCTCCATGTTGATTTTGGAACTACCTTAGAAAAGTGGTGGAGCTTTGCTTTTCTACTCTTCATAATACAATGAAGTATAGGTTGGTTAGATGGTGAATCTTAAGGCCAAACCTCCCATTTTACTAGAGATGATAGGTTGGACAAGTGGATCAACCACCTTTCATTTCTCTCTATGTTGTCTAGAGATGAGCTTGGACAAGTGATGGACCCTGCTTCTCTCTTCCCTTGGTTTACTAGTTTGAAGACTTAGTATATATACTTTCTTAGATCTATCTTGAACAAGTGGTGGACCTTGTATCCACAATCTTAATTCATTACAAAAGAGTATATGAAAAAATAACATGGGAATCTTGGTTTGAAGGTCAAGCAATTAGGTTCCAAATGCACATAATAATATATTTTCCACCCATAAGAAAAGAAAGTTAAATATATTATTACCAAATTGACAAAGGTAACGTCCAAGAATTATAGCTTTGCATCTTGTCAGATCTAAATCTTCATCAAGGCGACATGCATGTATACATCAACTTTCAAGCCATTCAAGAATACATGCACTTAGATTCCATAGTTTTCTTTTCGATGTCTTTTAGGTTCTAAAACTCTTTCACATAAAGTATGTAATGAAAAAATTCTTGAAGCAAACATTTGTGCCCAAGAAAAAGATCCCTCTCACATATTTAAAGTCCATGAATTCTCTAATCCACACTTACAAGTTTTATTTTGACATCAAACACCAATTCTCTCATAGTTACAAATAAATGCAGCCTCGATATGAATTGAAAAAAAATGAATTTCTTTTACTATATGACCCAACATAGGCCCCAATCAAATAAAAAATGAGTCCCCAAAAATTTGGGTGCACTCTAGCAATACATCAGAGTCCCCTTACAATAGGATGCACTCCAATAGTACATTGAAGTCCCCTTAGAGTAGGGTGCACTCCATTGAAGTGTTCATAAAATTGACACACCTTTGTTTTATTTTTTTTAAGACTATATCAAATTATACAAATGTTGAAAGATACACACTAGAATAAAAAAAGAATCTTATGGCCATATTTATTCAATGCTTTTGTATTGACAAGTACACACCAAGGACATAATTTGTCTCAGAATTGCTATACTGATTTACAATTGTGTTGTATGTATAGACTCTCTTATCTCTTGCATACAACCATCCTACCAACCATGGATTTATGGTTCTCTGCAATAAGTTTTGAAGTTGCTCGAAAATTTGCCTCCACATCTTTGGAAATATAAGATATGTCCCTGGCATGTTCCAAATCACCCTATATGGAGTGTCATAAAAAATTAAGGTATTGTTTGCATCCAAATCCTCAAATATCACTCAAATTTTTGTGATAAACCCTTGTAAATTCTAACATGATATTTGGATTTTGGCAATTTTTGTTACTCATAAACACCTTGAACTTGGTATACTGCTCGGGAAAACATTTTTGTGTGATGCGTTGCATCCTTGTTAAGTTATAGCAACTCCATATCCATAGCTCAAAGTATTCAGCACAAAAATCCAAAAAACTTTGTGCGTCTGGTCGCACCACATGATAAACTTCATCTTTATCCTCCATGAGTCACATGTGTTGAGCCCAAGCTGGCATAGAATCTCCATGTTTCATTTCAATTGTCTTGAGAAGTAACCCCTCTAGATCCAAGATAAGTACTCTTTTGATGTCCTTGAAAGAACGTGGTAGGTGATAAGGAGGTGATTCATTCCTTGGACAAGGTCTTGGAGGAGGTTGGATGGGTAATTCAATAGTTTTCTTCAATTTATGCGAGCATATAGCCAATCCATGTTTCTTTAATGATTCTGAAATTAAAGAACAAAAACACTTAATGCAAACACAACAATAGACATGAGTTTTACATTGTCTACCCTAAGGTTTTATTAGATACCAAAATCCATCTATGATCTACTCAGTACTAGAAAGAAAGTCAAATTAAAATCCTGACTCTTTTTTATGCTACACTCTCTCTTAGTCTCAATACCATGGAGTTCAACTAGACTTAAGTCAACTAATAACTAATACTTGTTGTTAAAGTTATGCTTGAAGTGCATAAGGCTTAACCAATGCTCTAGTGTAGAATGGGTATGAAGGTCTCAAGTTCTACCACTTATCCAAGCAAAGATCCATTTAGATATGGAAACCCAAATTGGACAAGTAGTGAATCCTGCGACCAAACCACTCATGCTACTAGGGATAATAGACTGGACAAGTGGTGGACCTTGAATGTAAGCCCCCCATGTACCAAGTATCATGGGTTTGGGTATTTCAATGGACTCTAGCATCTTGGAGACATGGTGGAGCTTACTTATCTCCATGTTTCAATGGAGTCTATCTTGAATAAATGGTGGAGCATCATTCTCTCCATGTTTCAATGGAGCCTAGCTTGGACAAGTGGTGGACCTTAGAACAAAACCCCCATGTAAAACATATCATGGACATTACAAGTGGTGAGAAAAAATACCATTCAATATATAACCTTATAGGTTGGACAAGTGGTGGACCTTAACACCCAATTATTATTAATATAATGACATAGAGTGGACAAGTGGTGAATCTTGCGACCAAACCTACTAGGAAACGTAGGTTGGACAAGTGGTGGACCTTGAATGCAAACCCCCCATGTACAAAATATCACTCATGCTACTAGGAATAATTTGGTATTAAGGTCCATGTTTCAATGGAGCCTAGCTTGGACAAGTGGTGGACCTTTGTTTCTCTCTATGTTTCAATAGAATTAGCTTGGACAAGTGGTGAACCTTGAAACAAAACCCCCATGTAAAGCATGTCATGGGCATTACAAGTGGTGAGAAAAAATACCATTTAAGGTATCACCTTATAGGCTGGACAAGTGGTGGACCTTAGCACCCAATTCCTCTTAATATAATGACATAGAGTGGAAAAGTGGTGAATCATGAGACCAAACCTACTAGGGATAATAGGTTGGACAAGTGGTTGACCTTGAATGTAAATCCCCCATGTACAAAATATCATGGGTTTTGCATATTTCAATGGAGCCTAGCATCTTGGAGACATGGTGGAACTTACTTCTCTCCATGTTTTAATGGAGCCTATCTAGGAGAAATGGTGGAGGTTCCTTCTCTCCATGTTTCAATGGAGCCTAGCTTGGACAAGTCGTGGACCTTTGTTTCTCTCTATGTTTGAATATGGTTAGCTTGGACAAGTGGTGGATCTTGGAATGAAACTCCCATGTAAAACATATCATGGGCATTTCAAGTGGCGAGAAAGGATACCATTTAAGATATAACCTTATAGGTTGGACAAGTGGTGGACCTTAACACATTGTTCTTCTTAATATAATGACATAGAGTGTACAAGTGGTGAATCTTGAAACCAAACCATTCATGCTACTAGGGATAACAGGTTAAACAAGTGGTGCGCCTTGAAATAAAACCACCTAGAGTGTTTCAATGGAGCCTAGCTTGGAAAGATGGTAAATCTTGCTTCTCTCCATGTTTCAATGAAGCCTATCTTGGATAAATGGTGGAGCATCATTCTCTCCATGTTTCAATGGAGTCTAGCTTGGACAAGTGGTGGACCTTTGTTTCTCTCTATGTTTGAATAGAGTTATCTTGGAAAAGTGGTGGACCTTGGAACAAAACCCCCATGTAAAACATATCATGGGCATTACAAGTGGTGAAAAAAAATTACCATTCAATATATAACCTTCTAGGTTGGACAAGTGGTGGACCTTAACACCCAATTATTCTTAATATAATGACATAGAGTGGACAAGTGGTGAACTTGGGACCAAACCTACTAGGGAAAATAGGTTGGACAAGTGGTGGACCTTGAATGTAAACCCCCCATGTACAAAATATCACTCATGCTACTAGAAATAATTTGGTATTAAGGTCCATCTTTCAATGCAGCCTAGCTTGGAAAAGTGGTGGACCTTTGTTTCTCTCTATGTTTCAATAGAGTTAGCTTGGACAAGTGGCTGACCTTGGAACAAAACCCCCATGTAAATCATGTCATCCGCCTTACAAGTGGTGAGAAAAAATACCATTCAAGCTATAACATTATAGGTTGGACAAGTGGTGCACCTTAACACCCAATTCCTCTTAATATAATGACATAGAGTGGACAAGTGGTGAATCATGAGACCAAACCTACTAGGGATAATAGGTTGGACAAGTGGTGGACCTTGAATGTAAACCCCCCCTGTACAAAATATCATGCGTATTGGGTATTTCAATGGAGCAGAGCAGCTTGGAGACATGGTGGAGCTTACTTATCTCCATGTTTCAATGGAACCTATCTGGGAGAAATAGTGGAGGTTCCTTCTCTCCATGTTTCAATGAGCCTAGCTTGGACAAGTGGTGGACCTTTCTTTCTCTATATGTTTTAATAGAGTTAGCTTGGACAAGTGGTGGACCTTGGAATGAAACCCCTATGTAAAACATATCATGGGCATTTCAAGTGGTGAGGAAGGATACCATTTAAAATATAACCTTATAGGTTGGACAAGTCGTGGACCTTAACACATAGTTCTTATTAATATAATGACATAGAGTGTACATGTGGTGAATCTTGAGACCAAAACACTCATGCTACTTGGGATAATAGATTGGACAAGTGGTGGACCTTGAATGTAAACCCCTCATGTACAAAATTATGGGTTTAGGGTATTTCAATGGAGCCTAGCTTGGAGACATGGTAGAGATTGCTTCTCTCAATGTTTCAATGGAACCTATCTTGGAGAAATGGTGGAGCATCCTTCTCTCCATGTTTCAATGGAGCTTATCTTAGACAAGTGGTGGACCTTTTCTTCTCTCTATGTTACAATAGAGTTAGCTTGGACAAGTGGTGGATCTTGGAACAAAACCCCTTTGTAAAACATAGCATGTGCATTATAAGTGATGAGAAAAAGTATCATTCAAGATATAACCTTATAAAGTGGTGATGGACCTTGACAAGTGGTGAACGATACCATTTAAGATATACCCTTATAGGTTGGATAAGTGGTGGACCTTAACACCCAGTTCTTCTTAACACTAGGTTGGTAATGGGACACTTTTATGTCCTGTTAAGTGACCATTTTCCTTGAATTATGTCAAGAGTTTCAAAATGGATTTTGATGTGCTATCTGTCTAGAAAGTTGTCTCATGAGCTGAAAAAAACTCGACATTTTTTTGGAATATCAATTCCATCTTTAACCTTGTCCTTGCACAACATTTCACAACCTAAAATGTGTGAAAAAATGGGTCCTGTTTTTGGCTTTTTTCAACTTTTTGCAACTATACCACTCTAGAATTCATGTTTGTGAGGTCTATAATGCTAGAGAACTATCTTTCGTAGTCCTCAACATGTCCTGATGCTTCTAGGGAGAAATATATGTTAAAGTTGTAAGTTATGACCAAATTACAAAAATTGTCAAATCCTGTTTTTTAGCCAATTTTAGCTCTTCTATGATTTTTTTGATGGCTTTCATGATCTCTAAATACAGTTTTGATTTCCTATGTCGCATATTGTAACATAAAGCTGATATTCCTTGAGTTTTGGGGCACCTAATACCCTATTTTTCATAGTAGACAACGATGGTTGATTTTTCCAATTATAGAAGAAAACAAAACATTCTAGTATATCAAGTATAGCTTTTTCAATATTGTTAGTTTCTTGTGACAACTACATGCATTTTATAGGTAGTAACCATATCTAGTCATAAGGATCAAATTTGGCTAGATACTGAATACTTTCTATGGGATTCTACAGCTCATAATGTTGAGCCTAGTTTTTTCATGTTTGTTGTATTTAGCACTTCATCTTTGTCCCCAAGATTCCCCTTGGTAAGAGATGTATTATTCTTTTTACATGCTCCATGGCTCCTTATGAACCTAAAGGACAATAGGGAACTAAGAAAACATGCATATATTATCTGTATTGAGCGTGGCTATAGAAACTTTGATGATAGGTCTGCAGAATGGTAAAAATTCAACTTTTTTGTACCTATTTCTTTTGGCAAAACAAAAAATAGTGAGTGAGAAGCAATCATATGTTCTAATCACCAACCCATTGAAGTTAACTAGGGAATTTATCTCAAGTTCTACAAAAATCCCTAATCTTATTTTTAGGCAACAAAATGTAAGAAATGACTGTTTTGATGAAAATGTACTGGTCCATCAACTTTGAAGGCTTGGTGTGACCAAAAGATGAGAAATTTTACAAGTTTCTTATTTTTTCCATGTGTAGTAGGCCTTGAACTATAACCTCATGAAAGGATTTTACAAAATGAGTGGATTTACTATGGTTTTGGAGGTTTTTTTCAAAACCCTGAAAGGACACTTTTATGTCCTGTTAGGTTACCAACCTAGTTTTAATATAATGACATAGAGTGGGTAAGTGGTGAATCTTAAGACCAAACCACTCATGCTTCTAGCTATAATACCTTAGATATGTGGTAGACCTTGAATGTAAACACCCCATGTACAAAATATCATGGTTTTAGGGTGTTTCAATGGAGCATAGCATCTTGGAGACATGGTAGATCTTGATTCTTTCCATGTTTGAATGGCACCTATCTTGGAAAAATGATGGAGGTTACTTCTCTCCATGTTTCAACAGAGCCTAGCTTTGACAAGTGGTGAACCTTTGCTTCTCTCTATGTTTGAATAGAGTTAGCTTGGACAAGTGGTGGACCTTTGCTTCTCTCTATGTTTGAATAGAGTTATCTTGGACAAGTGGTGGACCTTAATATGAAACCCCCATGTAAAACATATCATGGGCATTTCAAGTGGTGAGAAAGGATACCATTTAAGATATAACCTTATAGGTTGGACAAGTGGTGGACCTTAATACATAGTTCTTCTTAATATAATGACATAGAGTGTACAAGTGGTGTATCTTGAGACCAAACCACTCGTGCTACTAGGGATAATAGGTTAGACAATTGGTGGGCCTTGAAATAAAACCCCCCATGTACAAAATAAAATGGGTTTAGGGTATCCAAATGGATCCTAGCTTGGAGACATGGTGGAGCTTGCTTCTCTCCATGTTTCAATGAAGGCTATCTTGAAGAAATGGTGGAGCATCCTTTTCTCCATGTTTCAATATAGCCTAGCTTGGACAAGTGGTGGACCGTTGGTTCTCTCTATGTTTCAATAGAGTTAGCTTGGACAAGTGGCGGACATTGAAACAAAACTCCCATGTAAAACATATCATGGGTAGTTCAAGTTGTGAGAAAAAAAACCATTTAAAATATAACCTATAGGTTGGACAAGTGGTGGACCTTTTCACCCAATCCTTTTTAATACAATGACATAGAGTGGACAAGTGGTGAATCTTGAGACCAAACCTATCAAGCTACTAGGGATACTAGGTTGGACAAGTGGTGGACCTTGAATGTACATCCCCTATGTACAAAATATCATGGGTTTAGGATGTTTCAATGGAGTCTAGCATATTGGAGACATGGTGGAGCTTCCTTCACTCCATGTTTCAAGTGGTGGACCTTCAATTATTTTCCCATACCTAGTTTAGACAACCCATACACTTTGCAACTCTAAAGGTTGGACGAGTGGTGGATCTTTGTTTATTTCCATGTTTTAATGGATCCTAGCTTGGACAAGTGGTGGACCTTGGAAAAAAGTCCCCCCTGTACAACATAGCTGAGTTTTTTCATGTTTTAATGGAAGAGAGATTCGACAAATGGTGGAGCTTGCTTATCTCCATGTGGATTTTAGAACTAGCTTGGACAAGTGGTGGAGCTTTGCTTTTCTACTCTTCATAATACAATGATGTATAGGTTGGTTACATGGTGAATCTTAAGGCCAAAACTCCCATCTTACTAGAGATGATAGGTTGGACAAGTGGTCAACCTTCTATCATTTCTCCATGCCTATAATTAGACAATTAGTAGAACTAGCATCTTTCTATGTTGTCTAGAGCTGAGCTTGGACAAGTAGTGGACCTTCCTACTCTCTTCCCTTGGTTTATTAGTTTGAAGACTCATTATATATAATTTCTTAGATCTATATAATTACTCATTAGTTAGGTTACAAGTAGGTACGTAATTTGTTAGCCTCAAGGGACTTTGAATATTGAATAGTAAGAAAGTCAAGTGCTGGTTTGAAGATCTTTTGCTTATCTAAACTAGACTCTAGCTCAATAATAAGTTTCTTAAGTTCCACGAATTGTCCTATCTAGTCTTCAAAAGAGTCTTAATTGGTTTGTGCTAGATTCTAACTTTCTTGATGGGGTAGAATCCTAGAAAAATGAGGCACTATAAGTTTTACCTTAGCTCAAATGGATTTTCACTTAAACTAGACTGCAATTTGGCACTCTAGTATCTTTGTCTCGATGGAGTTTAACATTAGATACATAGTAGTGATATTTAAGCTTCATGTCTCTTCACTTGATCGAGATATGAGACCACACTTTCAAGGTCACCACTTGTCTTACCTAAAGACCAATGTGAGACATGGGAGCAAGAAAGCCATCCGATATTGTTTTAAGGACTATTACATAGACAATCAATAACTTAAGTAAAGCAAAAAGACTTGGATCTTTCACAATTATTAACTTAAGTAAATCCAAAAAGACTTGGATCTTTGACAGTTTTTTTCAAACTAAAAAAGCACAATCTCATGCTAACAAAACTGTAAATCACAATTGAAAGTTTTGAACAAGAAAAAGATCAGCAATCTTAATAAGAAGGATACTTTTCATTTCATTTGATGATTACAAATTAAAAGAAAGTCTCTCAAGTAGTATCCTTTGTAAGATCCTGCAGGAAGGAATAAAAAGAAATATTTGTTAGATACCATGCACATGAGTGTTCAAGCATGTGTATCAAGAATATATGACATGTCACTAGTACCTTAGGGTTGGTTTCTATCCAGCCTTAGAAGATTGTTCTCAGCTTTCACCTTATTTATATAAGCCTTTGCTGTGGTTGCCTTTAAAACTCCTTTTGTGTTACAACCCAATTGCCTAGCTAAAGTGGTCAATTGTGATGCCTTCATGCTTTCAATATGTGTACGCTCCTTTGCCAAGATCTCTTGTATTTGGGCTCTTCTCATTTCATTGCGGTGGCTTGTGTCACTTGCGTCTTCAATGATAGTTTCATCTCTGTCACCATTTGCAGGTGGTATTCTTCTTGTAAAGAACACCTTAGCTGACCAAACATCATTTTTCTGCTTCCAATACTCCATGATTTATTTGTATTCACTATCATTTGTCACTATAGGTTGTCCATAACGATTAGAAGCAATTAAATCACGCACCCCTTCTCTCATCAAGCTGAATCAAGTATGGCAGTAGCTCTTCCGAGAGCATATTATCAACTATCTTCTCAGCATCAAGTTGTGGTGGAAAAATATATTTTTTTGCAGGTGAAATACATCCCTTGTAAGGAGAGTCATCAATAAGCACTGTTCTTTGTGGATCACATTCAAACCCCATGGCAATTTTGGCTAGAGGCTTGAACATTGCCTCAACGTTTGGATTGTCGGGTCTAAACAATTTTTGAGTTTGAGCGGTGTAGCAAACATCTTGTGACCAAATTGCAAAGAAAGGCAATGTATCCTCAGCTAAGTTGTTTAGTGCTGCAAGGATTTGATACACATTATTCCTAGTAGCTGTCGACCAAATTGCAACATTAAACCTCTGTAAAATAGTCTTCAAGAATTGGATGCAACCTGGCCTGAGTATAATATATCTTTTTGAATCCATTTTCACTGAGTTGTGGTGTGAGGATGGTTGAGGGGAACGTTTTAACAATAGACCATTTAAATCCAATATAATTGTAAGCATGGATTTCTCAACATCTACACTACATGACGTAGTAGCAATTGGCAATAGCTCGTGAGTGGACTTTTCAGTCTCTTTTGATGTATGTTGCATTTTTGAAGCATCGATTTCTTGGTTCTCATTATTGGAAGCTTGATTAAGTTGCACAACACTAGACTCTAGTATAGAAATATCATCCATCTTGGGCACTTCAGAAACCATAGAATCTATGGATTCTATAGTTGTTGACTGAACCATAGGAGCATTATCCATCCCAGTTTGTGAATCTAAGAAAACACACACACAAATGGTATCTCAAAACCACTAGAATTTTATTCACCATATTTATATGTAGAACTCCTAGTAAGAAATTTATTTAAGGTAAAGTCGTTGTTAGAATCCTTGCAACCATTTTCAGCATTCGTACACAAAACACTGAGGCGGTCCGGGGCGGGCAACGAGAAGAGTGGTCTCTAAACACCCTTCGAGGCTCTCGTGCTGCTCAATTAGGGTTGGGGCAAGCACAATCAGAGACAACAACAACCCACATCCCGAAACCAAACAAGAAAAGGGGCACCACCTTGTTGTAGATGCAAGCTAGGACGCACGTGATATCTCCTTGTACTTAAACGCACAAAGAGAGGGGAATGCAAGATAGCCACACACACCAAACACAAACATTCACCACGCCAAAGAGAGGTAAAGAGCACAAATCAACTTGAGCGACTCAATCTTAGCCTTAAAGACTAGATGCACACAAAGCTTGATGAGAAATAGAGAGACAACACAAAACTTGACCTTGTTGCCAATACACAAATTGTCTTAGGGTCACGGGAGTCCTCTCACCGAGCACCCTCTTACAATTTACCTTTTAGGCAAACAATTCAACAAGCCCTCAAACCACCAAGCATGAAATGGCACAACAAACTTCAAGGACAATATACCTTCAACCACCTGATGAGCCAACTTATCAAGTCAATTTGGAGAGAAGAGTCGTAGTTGCAGCATACAATTGCACCCAAAACTATGAATCTTATTTATGGACAAGAGTAGGCTACAAGTGTGATTGCAGAGTATAGTATCACTCCACTCCTCTAGATGGCATAACTAACTTCAAGCTTCTCCATGCACCTATGTATAGTGATGGAATAGAGCACTCACAATGCACACACTCTACACAACTAGGCTTGAAGAGTGGTGTGTTATGTGTTGAGAATGGTGTGGTGTAGTGTGATCATGTGATGATTTACAAGGGAGAGACGGGCTCTATTTATAGGTTTTAGAAGCCCCGATTAGGATTAGGCCTAATCAAGTTTATTTGAAGGAATAAAAGATTATGTTTTTTTTTTTTTTTTTAATGAGGGTGGGTCTCTCTTGTACTTTGAGTCACATGGATGCGGGCTCAAGGAAAGAGAATTATTGAGGATGAAAGTAGAGAGGATTGAGTGAATATTTGGGAGTGCCTACTCTAGTAGAGGGTGCATTTTACAATAAGGTTAGTGGTTAGTAGTTAGTAATTATCACTAAAAGATATTTACAAAATCATTCACCAAATGGTAAGATATATAATGAGAAAAGTTAGAGAAGGGATGAGCTTGTAAAGAGAGGTTGAAGCTTTGGAGAAGTTGACATTCACCTCTTTACAGCACCGGAAGAAGAAGCAGTCAGCATGGCGAAGCAGCGCATGTCGATGAAGCTATGTTATTTCAAACCTTGGAAAATTCATAATAAAAGCCTTCATTTGCAGAGGTTATCCTTGGATTTTTGCTGATTTTTTGAAGTTCCTTACAAAGATGAAGAGAGTATGGTAATATGGACATATATGTAGAGAGAAAGGGGGACACATAGGGTGTAGAAATGGAGGTGTGAGAGAGTTGGCAATGGTGAAGAGGGTGAATTAGGACATGGGAGTTGCAGGTTTGGGAGTGGGAAGGAGAGGGAGGAGTGTGTGTGAAAGAGAAAAGTGATAAAGTGGAAGAGGGAGTGTGGCTGCATAGCATGGGCAAACTGGGGTCCACCAATAAAATCATAGCTCACACCTCGTAGCTCAAAAAAATATGAAAAACTTTGAGGTGAAAGTTCAGCTCACGAGCTACAAATTTTGTTTGTATCACCTTTTCAAATTCGGGGAGCATGTGATCTTTAACACTAGGTTGGTAACCTAACAGGACATAAAAGTGTCCTTTCAGGGTTTTGAAAAAAACCTCCAAAACCATAGTAGATCCACTCATTTTGTAAAATCCTTTCATGAGGTTATAGTTCAAGGCCTACTAAACATGGAAAAAATAAGAAACTTGTAAAATTTCTCATCTTTTGGTCACACCAAGCCTCCAAAGTTGATGGACCAGTGAATTTTCATCAAAACATTCATTTCTTACGTTTTGTTGCAGAAAAATAAGATTAGGCATTTTTGTAGGATTTGAAATAAATTCCCTAGTTAACTTCAATGGGTTGGTGATCAGATCATATGATTGCTTCTCACTCACTTTTTTTTGTTTTGCCAAAATAAATAGGTACAAAAAAGTTGAATTTTTACCATTCTGCAAACCTATCATCAAACTTTCTATAGCCACGCTGAATACAAATAATATATGCATGTTTTATTAGTTCCCTATTGTCCTTTATGTTCATAAGGAGCCATGGAGCATGTCAAAAGAATAATACATCTCTTACCAAGGGGAATCTTGGGGACAAAGATGAAGTGTTAAATACAGCAAAGATGAAAAAACTGGGTTCAACATTATGAGTTGTAGAATCCCATAGAAACTATTCAATATCTAGCCAAATTTGATCCTTATGACTAGATATGGTTACTACCTACAAACTGCATGTAGTTGTCACAAGAAACTAACAATATTGAAAAAGCTATACTTGATATACTAGAATGTTTTGTTTTCTTCTATAATTGAAAAAATCAACCATCTTTGTGTACTATGCAAAATCGGGTATTAGGTGCCCCAAAACTCAAGGAATGTTAGCTTTATGTTACAATATGCGACATAGGAAATCAAAAATGCATTTGGATATCATGAAATCCACCAAAAAAATCATAGAAGAGCTCAAATTGGCTAAAAAACAGGATTTGACAATTTTTGTAATTTGGTCATAACTTACAACTTTAATATTTATTTCTCCCTAGAAGAATCAGGACATGTTGAGGACTACTAAAGATAGTTCTCTAGCATTATAGACCTCACAAACATGAATTCTAGAGTGGTATAGTTGCAAAAAGTTGAAAAAAGCCAAAAACAGGACCCGTTTTTTCACACAGTTTAGGTTGTGAAATGTTGTGCAAGGACAATGTTAAAGATGGAATTGATATTCCAAAAAAATGTCGAGTTTTTTTCAGCTCATGAGAAAACTTTCTAGATAGATAGCACCCCAAAATCCATTTTGAAACTCTTGACATAATTCAAGGAAAATGGTCACTTAACAGGACATAAAAGTGTCCCATTACAAACCTAGTGTTAAAAATTCAGCAAAACCGACTGTTTTTTCCACTGCACAAGGTCCTTGTGAGGTCCTTCTTTGGATGATTCTTTTGAATACCTCCAAGAGTGAGCTCCCCATGGTGCATGCATGCATTCCACATACCCTTGACCTTATTTGGTAGGTCTATAATTGAAGATATTGTTGAGATCATGATATAAGTGAATAGTACAACTAAGAAAATCAAATATTGAGGGGTCTAAAAAAAATATGTACATGTCAAATATAAATAATATAGGTGGAAAAATTATAAAGGGGTCAAAATAAATCTCTCTCATTATAAGTCTATCATAAAAAGATGAATAATTTTGGTGGTCTAATTTATGAGAGTAATAGGGAATAGATGTAGGAAGGAAAAAATCACAATAGTGAAAAAATATACACATAAATAGAACTAGTTTTTTTGGATTTTTGTTGAGATGGAGTTACACCAAAAATAAGAGAAGCTTGCATGGAATTATTTTTATATGGAATAAATAGTATGCAAAATGGTAAGAAAAAATATGGTAATGGTGAGTCAATGTACATAGCATAAATAACACACCATAGGTAGAAATATTTAAATAAATACCAAAATAATTATGAAAAATCCTTTTATTTAGGCCCTATATAAAATGAAATATTTACACACAAACAGGCCATAATATACTTATTTATTTTATTTTTATTTTGGCTCAACTAGCCTAGGTATCAGACTTGTGTATTGACAATAGGGCATTGCAGTGGTCGGCAATCCAGGGCTGCGGTAGAAGAAGAGCATAAACCTTGCTAGCAGACATACCTCAAAGGGCGTGTCCCGGAAAAACCAATTAGATATGCGAGCACCATCAAGCAAAGCCGAAACGGGCAAATAATCAATCAGCATGTGCTGAAGCTCTCTCCAAAGCTGACGGTAATGCACACCCAATCCAAACGTCAAGCAGCAAGGGAAAATTGAAAAGTGTGGCCCACCTCATCAACCACATCACCAACAACTCGAAGGCCACGACAAGAGAGAAAATATGCTCGGCGAGGCAAACGATTGACCAAAGTAGTAGGAAATTCCCTTGACTAGATAATTGAGGGTTTTTAAGAAGATATGGGAAAAGTCCCTTAACTCACACACACCTATATACAGTGAAATGGTAGGGATAGCCATAGTGTTTGGATGATTTTGGTAGGGTGGGTTAACTTACTATGGCAATTATGGAAAGCCGAAAAACGGCTATCAACACCACTTGTCTAAAATACAATCTACTAACTCAACATTTTCCATCCTACACTTTATTAAAGATGAGTACTTAAAGTGAAAACTAAAAGCCACAACTTGTTGAGGAAACATGGATGCAAGGTCCACCAAATGTCCAACCTAGACTACAAGCAAACAATTAGAGATTTGGCTTAGATTTGGATTCAAAGGCCACCACTTATTCAAGTAATATAACTCCACTTGTTTAAGACAGTAATGTTTGAAGCCCCACCACTTGTCCAACCTAGATATTGATTAAATTTTGATAAGATTTATCACAAATCTAGAGTAGAATCAAGATTCTATGGACAAGGTAGTCAAATAAGTTAGACAACACACAAAGCATAAGAGCACTCTAGATTCTCGTTGAGCACAAACTAAACAATAATCAAATGTTATATTCACTTGAGATTTCATCCATGAAAAATGAAAATGATGCATGTACTTGAGATTTCCATCCATGTACAATACTTTACAATGTCAAGTAAAGTTATAGTCAGCAAACAACTCTTCTCCTGCTTCAACTTGACAAATAGTCTCAATGCATACATGGCCATATTCTTCTGACTTGATGTGTGAAGAGGTGCATTTATGCCAAGGTGGCAAATTTGGATCAAATGTATAGTGTACGTTGGGATAGACATTTGTACTGTGAGAACTATTTATATAGCCCGACACGTTTCCTTCTTCTACACAACCAATAATGTATGATTGATCTTCCTCTTCTTCTATGTTTGGATCCTCTAGAAGAGAATATTTATAAGCTCTTGGAAATATTTTGCATATCTTTTTCCAGTCTTGAAATCTATACTTATGCCTTCCATAGTTTAGAATAGTCAAACCACTTTCCAGGGTAGTATGCACAAATAGCCCAAAACCAACTCCTTGAATACATGAAAGTCGCACTTCAAAATCCACACCGTTAATATGGAAAATTACATCTTTGGGAATAGGAAAAGTTGGTGTCCCAAAAGGATCTTCATGCCAATCATAGTGTGAAATAAATCTAGTTTTTATATCACTTAACTCCTTTGTGTCTGCAAAAAGAAGAAAATAATATGCATAAAATAATGACAAGATCAAAGAAAGATATCATTATTTTATAGTCCAATAGGTCCATTGTATGGAAGACTTAGAGTGCCTCTTACATGGTGCCTCCAAGGTTTCCAAAAAAAAAAATCATTGAAAAAAAAAGGCCACTGTGTCTCCAATCTATTGCCCATTTGAAGCATAGAGAGAACCAAGGTCCACCACTTGTCCAAGCTAGACATGGAGCATTGACACAAGATCCAACACTTATCCAAGAACCCTATAGTATATGTGGTAACATGGGATGCGTTGATGCAACAAAACTATTCTAGCCTCCTCATCCATCTCTTTTTTCTTGTAGCCTAGAGGGATTAGTTTCAAGGTCTATCACTAGTCAAAAACTACACATAGAACATTGATACAAGGTTCCACCACATGTGAAACCTATCATCTCTAGTAGCATGGATGGTTTGATATCAAGGTTCACCACGTGTCCTACCTATACTCTATTGCAACATAGAGATTCAGGTTTGGTGGTACTACACTTGTCCAAACTTGGCTTGTTGTTGATATCTGGAGGTAATCAAGGGTCCTCCACTTGTCCAAGTTAGGCATACAAAACAATTTCAAGGTCCACCATGTGCAAAACATATGATTGATTATAGCATGCATGGTATTATTTCATGGGCAACCATCTTCTCTCCAACATGTGTCCAACCTTGGCTCCATTGAAGCATGGAGAGAAGCAAGGTCCACCACTTATCAAAGCTATTGTTTTCTCCCAGTACTTTCAAAACCCATAATACGTTGTACATGGGGGGGGTTTCTTGTTTCAAGGTCCACCACTTGGCTAAGATTGGATCCATTGAAACATAAAGAGAAGAAAGCTCTACCATTTGTCCAAGCTAGGTGCCATTGAAACATGAAAACCCCATAATATGTTGTATACGGGGGGTGTTTTTCAAGGTCTACCACTTGTCTAAGCCATGGTCCATTGGAACTTGGAGAGAATCAAAGCTCCACCACTTTTATAAGCTAGGATCCATCGAAACATGGAGAGAAGCAAGCTCCATTGTTTGTCTAGCTAGGCTCTATTGGAACATGGAGAAAACAAGATCCACCACTTGCCTATTATTGCATAGAGATTCTGGTTTGAAGGTCCACCACTTGTCCAACCTTGTCTTCATGTATGGAGATAATCAAGATTGCAATGCTTCTCTAAGCTAGGGACATGAAAGAGTTTCAAGGTCCACTACATATACGATCTATGATGGGTTGTAGCATGGGAGGTTTCATTTTAAGGTTGACCACTTCTCCAGCTCCGCTTGTCGAACCTCAGATCCATTGAAGCATGGAGAAGAAAGGTCTACCAACTCTCCAAAATAGGCAAGAAAATCTCTATAAAACCCATGAATTGTTAATATGCTATGATGTGGAGTTTTGTTTGAAGGTCCACTCCTTATCCAAGCTACAATTCATTGAAGCATGGAAATAAGTAAGATATATCTCTAGTCCAAGATAGGATCCATTGAAACATAGAGAGAATCAAGGTCCACAACTTGTCCAAGCTATGCATGGGTAATTGATATAAGAACCACTATGTTTTTACATATAATATTCTCTATCATGGATGGTTTCATATCCCACCAATTTTCCAACTTATTTAGTAGGTTGTATTATGGGGGTTTGGTTTCAAGGTACTTCACTTGTCTAAGGTGGGTTCCATTGAACCATGGAGAGAAACAATGTCTACCACTTGTCCAAAATATGCTCCTTTAAAACATAAAATCAAGGTCCACCACTTGTCCAAGCTAATGTTTCTCTCCATTGAAGCATGGAGAGAAACAAGGTCTACCACCTGTCCAAAATATGCTCCATCAAAACATAAAAGCAAGGTCCACCACCTGTCCAAGCTAATATAACAAATGGGTGTTGGTTACAAGGTGTACCACACTTGTCTAAACTAGTCTCCATGCAAGGCCCACCACATGTCCAAGCTATATGAGCTTGGTTTGAAGGTCTACCACACCTCTTGAAATTAGGATCCATGTAAGGTCCACCTTTTGTCAAGCTATGCCTTTAGTGAGTACTAAAACTAAGTAAATTGCACTACTTAAATACCTTTCCAAGCTCATTAAGATTTTGGTCTCTAAGGACACCACCACATGTCTAATCTATGCTCTAATTGATTACTTATGCTAGTTCTCAAAGTCCAAACATAAGCTCCCTTCTAGCAATGTTAGTTTAAATTTAGGCTCCAACACCTGTCTAAGCTAGGTTCAATTTATGAAGCATCACCATTTAACAATGCTAAGGATCTAATGTATCATATCAAAGGGGTATTGATAAAAGGTCCAAAACTTATTCAGTTTAAGCTCTTAAGTAATTAAGTCTTTGTGAGTATTAAATGTTATAGTTTTAGTCTAAAGATCCACCATTCAAAAACTCAAGTAATTTACTATTTACATTGAAACCTTGAATGTTTGAGATAAAAAATACAAACTCAATCAATACTATATAAAGAAAAATCTAACATTAAGAGTATCGAATCAGTAACAAGAAACACT
Source organism: Adiantum capillus-veneris (assembly GCF_014529385.1). Classification (NCBI taxonomy): domain Eukaryota; kingdom Viridiplantae; phylum Streptophyta; class Polypodiopsida; order Polypodiales; family Pteridaceae; genus Adiantum; species Adiantum capillus-veneris. Next base: position 129,435,221 of record NC_140940.1, on the reverse strand, counting down.
AACATGCACAAGAAACTCAAAACATACGTGTCTCCATTTCCAAAAAGTCTTCCATTGACAGAGGATGTTGTTGTTGTTCTTCTTATTCTCTTCGTGGAAGCAAAACTTTTGCAGCATAGATTGAATGCTGCCCATCAAGAATCCAATAATGATAATCTTTAATTTTTTGCTCTTCTACCTCTTCTACTGCCAAAGGAGTCCCCTTCTTTGACTTTGCATTTCGAACAGGCATCCAATATGCACATGCTGCAGGCTTGGTCGTACTCCGTGAAAATCCAAATAACACACTTTCAGCGTGTTTTTTATCCATAATACGTGCATTATAGTGATCAGGAGCAAGCCAACAATTTTGAATAGGGATATCAAATTCCCTATATTGGAAAGGAAAATAGTTTATGTACTTATTCATTCCACCTGTATCTTTTTCTTGTCCTTTCATGGCCTCAGCTTCTAGAACATCTGGATCCACAATTCTCATCTTTGACATTGAACCCTCTGTTGATGAGGATGCCAAAGATGCCTTGTCTACATCCAAAATGGAACTAGTTTGCTTAGGTGCTACTTTCTGCACTTTTTCTTGCTTCTTTGTGGATGGTGGTCGTGAAGATTTCACCTTTTTTCATTGTAGTGTGGCAATGATGGAGCTTTGAAGTTGATCTGCTGTGATATGCTCCTGGAGATAGTTGAAATTCTAGATTCATTGGAACTAGAATGCACATGCATTCCACCTCCGGATGACTATCAACTACAAAGACAGATGTTTCCACAACTTGTCCAACATCTTCAAACAAGCTGTCATTCTCTTTTTTGGCAATAAATAGATGCACCTTATGAAATTGTGCACCCTCTATACCATGTATGTCCAAATACCATTTCCTAAGATCATTGCAAGTATAGTCAACTGAGACAGCAACCCTTGCAACTTGTTTTTTTGGAGCCATCTTTCCTGAAACAAACAAAACCAAATGCTATTTTAACATATACTTTTTTGTAATGGATTAAGTTTGTGTGAATACAAGGTCCACCACTTGTTCAAGCTAGATCTAGGCAAGTATACATAGTGACCTTTTAAGCTAGTAAACTAAGGGAAGGGAGAAGTAAGGTCCACCACTTGTCCAAGCTCAGCTCTAGACAACATGGAGAGATTCCAGGTCTACTAATTTTCTAATATAGGCTAGCTCTATTGAAACATAGAAGGAAGCAATCGTCCACCACTTGTCCAATCTAGCGTCCATTGAAAAATGGAGAGAAGGATGCTCCACCATTTGTCCAAAATAGGCTCCATTGAAACATGAAGAGAAGCAAGCTGCACCATGTCTCCGAGATGCTAGGATCCATTGAAATACCTTAAACCCACGAATATTTTGTATATGTGGGGTTTAAATTCAAGGTCCACCACTTGTCCAACCTATTATCCCTATTAGCATGAGTGGTTTGGTCTCAAGATACACCACTTTTCCACTCTATGTCATTATATTAAGAAGAACAATGTGTTAAGGTCCACCACTTGTCCAACCTATAAGGCTATATCTTAAATGGTATTATTTACCACCACTTGGAATGCACATGATAGGTTCTACATAGGGGTCTGGTTCCAAGGTCCACCACTTGTCCAAGCTAACTCTATTGAAACATAGAGAGAAGCAAAGGTCCACCACTTGTACAAGCTAGGCTCCATTGAAACATGGAGAGAAGGATGCTCCACCATTTTTCGAAGCAAGGTTCGAATGAAACATAAAGAGAAGCAAGCTGCACCATGTCTCCAAGATGCTAGGCTCCATTGAAATATCGTAAACCCATGATATTTCGTACATGGGGGGTTTACATTCAAGGTCTGCCACTTGTCCAACCTATTATTGCTAGTATCATGAGTGGTTTGGTCTCAGGATTCACCACTTTTCCACTCTATGTCATTATATTAATAAGATCTGAATGTTAAGGTCCACCACTTGTCCAACCTATAAGGCTATATCTCAAAGGGTATTCTTTCTCACCACTTGTAATGACCATGATAGGTTTTACATGGGGGTTTGGTTCCAAGGTCCACCACTTGTCCAAGCTAACTCTATTGAAACATAGAGAGAAGCAAAGGTCCACCACTTCTCCAAGCTAAGGTCCATTGAAACATGGAGAGAAGGATGCTCCAACATTTATCCAAGATAGGCTCCATTGAAACATGAAGAGAAGAAAGCTGCACCATGTCTTTAAGATGCTAGGCTTCATTGAAATACCTTAATTTAACACTAGGTTGGTAATGGGACACTTTTATGTACTGTTAAGTGACCATTTTCCTTGAATTATGTCAAGAGTTTCAAAATGGATATTGAGGTGCTATCTATCTAGAAAGTTGTCTCATGAGCTGAAAAAAACATGACATTTTTTTGGAATATCAATTCCATCTTTAACCTTGTCCTTGCACAACATTTCACAACCTAAACTGTGTGAAAAAACGGGTCCTGTTTTTGTCTTTTTTCAACTATACCACTCTAGAATTCATGTGTGTGAGGTCTATAATGATAGAGAACTATCTTTAGTAGTCCTCAACATGTCCTGATGCTTCTAGGGAAAAATAAATGTTAAAAATGTAAGTTATGACCAAATTACAAAAATTGTCAAATCTTGTTTTTTAGCCAATTTTAGCTCTTCTATGATTTTTTTGGTGTCTTTCATGATATCCAAATGTAGTTTTGATTTACTATGTCCCATATTGTAACATAAAGCTATTATTCCTTGAGTTTTGGGGCACCTAATACCCTATTTTGCATAGTACACAACAATGGTTGATTTTTTCAATTATAGAAGAAAACGAAACATTCTAGTATATCAAGTGTAACTTTTTCAATATTGCAGCTAGTTTCTTGTGACAACTATATGCATTTTGTATATAGTAACCATATCTAGTCATAAGGATCAAATTTGGCTAGATATTGAATAGTTTTTATGGGATTCTACAACTCATAATGTTGAGCCTAGTTTTTTCATGTTTGTTGTATTTAGCACTTCATCTTTGTCCCCAAGATTCCCCTTGGTAAGAGATGTATTATTCTTTTTACATGCTCCATGGCTCCTTATGAACCTAAAGGACAATAGGGGACTAAGAAAACATGCATATATTATTTGTATTCAGCGTGGCTATAGAAAGTTTGATGATAGGTTTGCAGAATGGTAAAAATTCAACTTTTTTGTACCTATTTCTTTTGGCAAAACAAAAAATAGTGAGTGAGAAGCAATCATATGTTCAGATCACCAACCCATTGATGTTAACTAGGGAATTTATCTAAAGTCCTACAAAAATCCCTAATCTTATTTTTTTACAAAAAAACGTAAGAAATGGGTGTTTTGATGAAAATGTACTGGTCCATCAAATTTGGAGGCTTGGTGTGACCAAAAGATGAGAAAATTTACAAGTCTCTTATTTTTTCCATGTGTAGTAGGCCTTGAACTATAACCTCATGAAAGGATTTTACAAATTGAGTGGATCTATTATGGTTTTGGAGGTTTTTTTCAAAACCCTGAAAGGACACTTTTATGTCATGTTAGGTTACCAACCTAGTGTTAAACCCACGATATTTTGTACATGGGGGGTTTATATTCAAGGTCCACCACTTGTCCAACCTATTATCACTAGTAGCATGAGTATTTTGGTCTCAAGGTTCACCACTTTTCCACTCTATGTCATTATATTAAGAAGATATGGGTGTTAAGGTCCACCACTTGTCCAACCTTATAAGGCTATATCTTAAAGGGTATTCTTTCTCACCACTTGGAGTGACCATGATAGGTTATACATGGGGGTTTGGTTCCAAGGTCCACCACTTGTCCAATCTAACTCTATTGACACATAGAGAGAATCAAAGCTCCACCACTTGTCCAAGCTAGGGTCCATTGAAACATGGAGAGAAGGATGCTCCACCATTTGTCCAAGATAGGCTCCATTGAAACATTAAGAGAAGCAAGATGCACCATGTATCCAAGATGATAGGCTCCATTGAAAGACCTTAACACTAGAATGGTAACTTAACAGGACATAAAAGTGTCCTTTCAGGGTTTTGGGAAAAATTTCCAAAACCATAGTAGATCCACTCATTTTGAAAAATCCTTTCATGAGCTTATAGTTCAATAACTACTACATATGAAAAAAATGGGAAACTTGTAATTTTTCTCATCCCTTGGTCACTACAAGCCTCCAAAGTTGATGGACCAATGCATTTTGCCCAAAACAACAATTTCTTATGGTTGATTGCATATAAATAAGAGTGGATAATTTTTTAGGACATGAGATAAAATGCCCCGTTAACTTCAATGGGTTGGTGACCAAAACATATGGTTGCTTTACCTCACTAATGTTTCTTTGGGCAAAAAAAATAGGTACAGAAAAGTTGCATTTTTGCCATTCTGCGGACCTATCATCAAAGTTTCTATAGTCACACTCAATGCAGATACTACATACATGTTTTCTTAGTTCCCTTTGGGCTTCTAGATTCAAAAGGATCCATGGAGCATGTCAAAAGGATAATGGATCTCTTACAATTGGAACCTTGGGGGCAATGATAAAGTGCTAAATACAACAAACATGAAAAAACTAGGTTTAGTATTATGACCTCTAAAAACCCATAGAAACTACTCAATATCTAGCCAAGTTTGTAGTCTATGATTAGATATGGTTACTACCTACAAAATACACACAATTGGCCTAAGAAACTAGCAATATTCAGAAAGTTATACTTGCTACTCTAAAATGTATCGTATTCTTTAGCAATCAAAAAACTCAACCATCATCATATACTATGCTATATAGCATATTAGGTCCCCCAAAACTCAAGGAAGATTAGCTTTATATTATACATTACACTTACACAATCAAAATTGAATTTGCATATCAAGAAAGCCACCAAAAAAATCATAAAACTGCTAATTTTGGCCAAAAAACAGGATTATGGAATTCTTGTAAATTGTTCATAACTTTCAATTTTAACACTTAGCTCTCCCTACAAGCATCAAAACATGTTGAGAACTATGAAGGTCTAACCTCTAGCCATCTAAACCTCACAAATATGAAGATTAGAGTGGTATAGTTACCAAAAATTGAAAAAAAAACCAAAAACAGGACCCATTTTTTCACACAATTTAGGTTCCAAAATGTTGTGCAAGAGTAAGGTTAATGGTGATATCGATACTCAAAAAAAAAAGCCAAGTATTTTTCAGCTCATAAGGCAACTTTGTAGATATATAGTACCTAGCAATTAATTTTCATACTCTTCAAATAATTCAAGCAAAATGGTCACTTAACATGACACAAAAGTGTCCAAGGAAATAAAAGTGTCCTGTTACCATTCTAGTGTTAAACGATGATATTTCATACATGGGGGGTTTACTTTTAAGGTCCACCACTTGTCGAACATATTATCCTTAGTATCATGAGTGATTTGGTCTCAAGATTCACCACTTTTCCACTCTATGTCATTATATTAAGAAGATCTGGGTTTTAAGGTCGACCACTTGTCCAACCTATAAGGCTATATGTTAAAGGGTATTCTTTCTTGCCACTTGGAGTGACCATGATAGGTTTTACATGGGGGTTTGGTTCCAAGGTCCACCACTTTTCCAAGCTAACTCTATTGAAATATAGAGAGAAGCAAAGGTCCACCACTTGTCCAAGCTAGGGTCCATTGAAACATGGAGAGAAAGATGGTCCACCATTTGTCCAAGATAGGATCCATTGAAACATGAAGAGAACCAAGATGCACCATGTCTCCAAGATGCTAGGATCCATTAAAATACCTTAAACCCACAATATTTCGTACATGGGGGGTTTACATTCAAGGTCAACCACTTGTCCAACCTATTATCTCTAGTAGCATGAGTGGTTTGGTCCCAAGATTTACAACTTTTCCACTCTATGTCATTGCGTTAAGAAGATCTCGGTGTTAAGGTCCACCACTTGTCCAACCTATAAGGTTATATCTTAAACGTTATTCTTTCTCACCACTTGGAGTAACCATGATAGGTTTTACATGGGGGTTTGATTCCAAGGTCCACCACTTGTCCAAGCTAGCTCTATTGAAACTTGGAGAGAGAAGCAAAGGTCCACCACTTTTCCAAGCTGGGCTCCATTGAAACAAGGAGAGAAGGATGCTCCACCATTTATCCAAGATAGGCTCCATTGAAACGTAAAGAGAAACAAGCTGCACCATGTCTCCAAGATGCTAGGCTCCATTGAAATACCATAAACCCACGATATTTCGTACATGGCGGGTTTACATTCAAGGTCCACCACTTGTCCAACCTATTATCCTTAGTATCATGAGTGGTTTGGTCTCAAGATTCACCACTTTCCCACTCTATGTCATTATATTAAGAAGAACAATGTGTTAAGGTCCACCACTTGTCCAACCTATAAGGCTATATTTTAAACGATATTCTTTCTCACCACTTGGAATGACCATGATATGTTTTATAGGGGGTTTTGGTTCCAAGGTCCACCACTTGTCCAAGCTAACTCTATTGAAACATAGACAGAAGGAAAGGTCCACCACTTGTCCAAGCTAGGCTCCATTGAAACATGGAGAGAAGAATGGTCCACCATTTGTCGAAGATAGGCTTCATTGAAACATGAAGAGAAGCAAGTTGCACCATGTCTCCAAGATGCTAGGATCCATTGAAATACCTTAAACCCATGATATTTTGTATATGTGGGGTTTAAACTCAAGATCAACCACTTGTCCAAGTTATTATCCCTAGTAGCATGAGTGGTTTGGTCTCAAGATTCACCACTTTTCCACTCTATGTTATTATATTAACAAGATCTGGGTGTTAAGGTCCACCACTTGTCCAACCTATAAGGCTATATCTTAAAGGGTATTCTTTCTCGCCACTTGGAGTGACCATGATAGGTTTTACATGGGGGTTTTGGTTCCAAGGTCCACCACTTGTCCAAGCTAACTGTATTGAAACATAGAGAGAAGCAAAGGTCCACCACTTGTCCAAGCTAGGGTCCCTTGAAACATGGAGAGAAGGATGCTCCATTATTTGTCCAAGATAGGCTCCATTGAAACATGAAGAGAAGCAAGCTGCACCATGTCTTCAAGATGCTAGGCTCCATTGAAATACCTTAAACCCATGATATTTCGTACATGGGGGGTTTACATTCAAGGTCCACCACTTGTCCAACCTATTATCCTTAGTAGCATGAGTGCTTTGGTCTCAACTTTCACCACTTTCCCACTCTATGTCATTATATTAAGAAGATCTAGGTTTTAAGCTCGACCACTTGTCCAACCTATAAGGCTAGATCTTAAAGGGTATTATTTCTAACCACTTGGAATGACCATGATATGTTTTACATGGGTGTTTGGTTCCAAGGTCCACCACTCGTCCAAGCTAACTCTATGGAAACATAGAGAGAAGCAAAGGTCCACCACTTGTCCAAGCTAGGCTCCATTGAAACATGGAGAGAAGAATGATCCCCCATTGGTTGAAGATAGGCTTCATTGAAATATGAAAAGAAGCAAGCTGCACCATGTCTCCAAGATGCTAGGATCCATTGAAATACCTTAAACCCATGATATATTTTACATGTTGGGTTTAAAGTCAAGGTCAACCATTTGTCCAAGCTAACTCTATTGAAACATAGAGAGAAGCAAAGGTCCACCACTTGTCGAAGCTAGGGTCCATTGAAACAAGGAGAGAAGGATGCTCCACCATTTGTCCAAGATAGACTCCATTGAACCATGAAGAGAAGAAAGCTGCACCATGCCTCCAAGATGCTTGCTTCTATCGAAATACCTTAAACCCACGTTATTTTGTACATGGGGTGTTTACATTCACGGTCCACCACTTGGACAACCTATTATCGCTAGTAGCATGAGTGGTCTGCTCTCAAGATTCACCACTTTTCTACTCTATGTCATTATATTAAGAATATCTGGGTGTTAAGGTCCACCACTTGTCCAACCTATAAGACTATATATTAAAGGTTATTCTTTCTCACCACTTAGAGTAACCATGATAGGTTTTACATGGGGGTTTGGTTCCAAGATCAACCACTTGTACAAGATAGGGTCCATTGAAACATGGAGAGAAGGATGCTCCACCATTTGTCCAAGATAGGCTCCATTGAAACATGAAGAGAAGCAAGCTGCACCGTGTATCCAAGATGATAGGCTCCATTGAAATACCTTAAACCCACAATATTTCATACATGTGTGGTTTACTTTCAAGTTCCACCACTTGTCCAATCTATTATCCTTAGTAGCATGAGTGGTTTGGTCTCAAGATTCACCACTTTTCCACTCTATGTCATTATATTAAGAAGATCAGGGTGTTAAGATCCACCACTTCTCCAAACTATAAGGGTATATCTTAAAGGGTATTCTTTCTCACCACTTGAAATGTCCATGATATGTTTTACATGGGGGTTTCGTTCCAAGGTCCACCACTTATCGAAGCTACCTCTACTCTTCTCATAGAGAGAAGCAAATGTCCACCACTTGTCTAAGATAGGCTATATTGAAACATGGAGAGAAGGATGCTCCACCATTTGTCGAAGCTAACTATATTGAAATATGGGGGTTTACATTCAAGCTCCACAACTTGTCCAACGTTTTAATGCTAGTAGCATGAGTGGTTTGGTCTAAAGATTCACCACTTTTTCACCCTATGTCATTATATTAAGAATATCTGGGTGTTAAGGTCCACCACTTGTCCAACCTATAAGGATATATCTTAAAGGTCCGCCACTTGTCCAACCTATTATCCTTAGTAGCATGAGTGGTTTGGTCTCAAGATTCACCAACCTATTATCCTTAGTAGCATGAGTGGTTTGGTCTTAAGAAGATCTGGGTTTTGAAGTCAACCACTTGTCCAAACTATAAGGCTATATCTTAAAGGGTATTCTTTCTCACCAGTTGGAATGACCATGATATATTTCACATGGGGGTTTGGCTCCAAGGTCCACTACTTGTCCAAGCTAACTCTATGGAAACATAGAGACAAGAAAAGGTCCACCACTTGTCCAAGCTAGGCTCCATTGAAACATGGAGAGAAGGATGATTCACCATTTGTCGAAGATAGGCTTCATTGAAACATGAAGAGAAGCAAGCTGCACCATGTCTCCAAGATGCTAGGATCCATTGAAATACCTTAAACCCACGATATTTTTTACATATGGGGTTTAAATTCAAGGTCAACCACTTGTCCAAGATATTTTCCCTAGTAGGATGAGTGGTTTGGTCTCAAGATTCACCAATTTCCCACTCTATGTCATTATATTAAGAATATCTGGGTATTAAGGTCTACCACTAGTCCAACCTATAAGGGTATATCTTAAAGGGTATTCTTTGTCACCACTCGGAATGACCATGATATGTTTTAAATGGGGGTTTGGTTCCAAGGTCCACCATTTATCGAAGCTAACTCTATTCTTCTCATACAGAGAAGCAAAGGTCCACTACTTGTCGTGGCTAGGCTCCATTGAAACATGGAGAGAAGGATGCTCCACCATTTCTCGAAGCTAACTCTATTGAAACATGGGGAGTTTACGTTCAAGGTCCACCACTTTTCCAAGCTATTATCACTAGTAGCATGAGTGGTTTTGTCTCAAGATTCACCACTTTCTCACTCTATGTCATTATATCTGGGTGTTAAGGTCCACCACTTGTCCAACCTATAAGGATATATCATAAAGGTAGTTCTTTCTCACCACTTGGAGTGACTATGATAGGTTTGACATTGGGGTTTGGTTCCAAGGTCCACCACTTGTCCAAGCTAACTCTATTGAGACATAGAGAGAAGTAAAGGTCTACCACTTGTCCAAGCTAGGCTCCATTGAAACATGAAGAGAAGTAAGTTGCAGGATGTGTCCAAGATGCTAGGCTCCATCAAAATACCTTAAACCCACGATATTTTGTACATGGGGGGTTTACATTCAAGGTCCATCACTTGTCCAAAGTATTATTTCTAGTAGCATGAGTGGTTTGCTCTCAAGATTCACCACTTTTCCACTCTATGTCATTCTATTAAGTATATCTGGGTGTTAAGGTCCACCACTTGTCCAACCTATAAGGCTATATCTTAAAGGTTATTCTTTCTCACCACTTGGAGTGACCATGATAAGTTTTACATGGGGGTCTGGTTCCAAGGTCTACCACTTCTCCAAGCTAACTCTATTAAAACATAGAGAGAAGAAAAGGTCCACCAGTTGTCCAAGCTAGGGTCTCCATTGAAACATGGAGAGAAGGATGCTCCACCATTCATCCAAGATAGGCTCCATTGAAACATAAGGTTTTGCAAGCTACACCATGTCTCCAAGATGCTAGGCTCCATGGAAATACCTTAAACCAACAATATTTCATTGATGAGGGGTTTACATTCAAGGTCCACCACTTGTCCAAGCTATTATTTCTATTTGCATGAGTGGTTTGGTCTCAAGATTCACCACTTTTCCACTCTATGTCATTATATTTAGAATATCTGGGTGTTATGTCCACCACTTGTCCAACCTATACGGCTATATCTTAAAGGTTATTATTTCTCACCACTTGGAGTGACCATGATAGGTTTTACATGGGGGTTTGGTTCCAATGTCCACCACTTGTCCAAGCTAACTCAATTGAAACATAGACAGAAGCAGAGGTCCACCACTTGTCCAAGCTAGGCTCCATTGAAACACGAAGAGAAGAAAGCTGCACCATGTCTCCAAGATGCTAGGCTTTATCGAAATACCTTAAACCCACGATATTTCGTAGATGAGGGGTTTACATTCAAGGTCCACCACTTGTCCAAGCTATTATTGCTATTTGCATGAGTGGTTTGATCTCAAGATTCACCACTGTTCCTCTCTATGTCATTATATTAAGAATATCTGGGTGTTAAGGTCCACCACTTGTCGAACCTATAAGGCTACATCTTAAAGCTTATACTTTCTTACCACTTGGAGTGACCATGATAGGTTCTACATGGGGGTTTGGTTCCAAGGTCCACCACTTGTCCAAGCTAACTCTATTGAAACATAGAGAGAAGCAAAGGCCCACCACTTGTGTAAGCTAGGGTCCATTGAAATATGGAGAGAAGGATGCTCCACCATTTTTCCAAGATAGGCTCCATTGAAACATGAACAGAAGCAAGCTGCACCATGTCTCCAACATGCTAGGCTCCATCAAAATACCTTCAACCCACGATATTTTGCAGATGAGGGTTTTACATTCAAGGTCAACCACTTGTCCAAGCTAGTATTGCTATTTGCATATGTGGTTTGGTCTCAAGATTCACCACTTTTCCACTCTATGTCATTATATTAAGAAGATCTGGGTGTTAAGGTCCACCACTTGTCCAACCTATAAGGGTCCATCTTAAAGGTTATTCTTTGTCACCAATTGGAGTGACCATGATATGTTTTACATGGGGGTTTGATTCCAAGGTCCACCACTTATCGAAGCTAAATCTATTCTTCTCATAGAGAGAAGCAAAGGTCCACCACTTGTCCAAGCTAGGCTTTATTGAAACATGGAGAGAAGGATGCTCCACCATTTGTCGAAGCTAACTCTATTGAAACATGAGGGGTTTACGTTCAAGGTCCACCACTTGTCCAAGCTATTATCACTAGTAGCATGAGTGGTTTTGTCTCAAGATTCACCACTTTATCACTCTATGTCATTATATTATGAATATGTGGGTGTTAAGGTCCACCACTTGAGGTCCACCACTTGTCCAACCTATAAGGCTATATCTTAAAGGTTGTTCTTTCTCACCACTTGGAGTGACCATGATAGGTTTTACATTGGGGTTTGGCTCCAAGGTCCACCACTTGTCCAAGCTAACTCTATTGAAATATAGAGAGAAGCAAAGGTCCACCACTTGTCCAAGCTAGGGTCCATTGAAACATGGAGAGAAGGATGCTCCACCATTTATCCAAGATAGGCTCCATTGAAACATGAAGAGAAGCAAGCTGCACGATGTCTCCAAGATGCTAGTCTCCATCGAAATACCTTAAGCCCACGATATTTTGTACATGGGGGGTTTACATTCAAGGTCCACCACTTGTCCAACCTATTATTGCTAGTAGCATGAGTGGTTTGGTCTCAAGATTGACCACTTTTCCACTCTATGTCATTATATCAAGAATATGCGGGTGTTAAGGTCCACCACTTGTCCAACCTATAAGACTATATCCTTAACGTTATTCTTTCTCACCACTTGGAGTGACCATGATAGGTTTTACATGGGGGTTTGGTTCCAAGGTCTACCACTTGTCCAAGCTAACTCTATTGAAACATAGAGAGAAAAAAAGTTCCACCACTTGTCCAAGCTAGGGTATATTGAAACATGAAGAGAAGGATGCTCCACCATTTGTCCAAGATAGGCTCCATTGAAACATGACGAGAAACAAGCTGCACCATGTCTCCAAGATGCTAGGCTCCATCAAAATACCCTAAACACACGATATTTCGTAGATGAGGGGTTTACATTCAAGGTTGTTAGAAGCTCGACACACCCCACAACATCTAACTACTAGGCGGACTATTATTTTCTGTAATTATTCATTCTTTAAAGAAAACCCAATTTTTCACCTTGTAAATATTAGAACTTACAGAAGTTTCTAGCTTGTATCCCAGTCTTGATAGTTAGATGGAGTAGATGGTTGATTTTGGAACTTTAGGGTTTGAGATGTTGTAAGGTATATATACCACTTTTTGACCTTAATGAAGGACTTCTTGTCATTTTAAACAAGTTTTAAGTCTGTGAGTGAGCGTGCTATGTACGTGAGAGAGAGTTTGAGCTTTGTCTTGACGCTACGTGTGCTACGGTTGTCGGAATCTAGTGCGGAGAAGTGCAGCGTGTTGCTCCCGAATAGAGCTACAAGCCGATACCAACATTGCGCACGTACGGTCCGGCTTTGGGAGCTCCTTCTACGAGCTTCGTCGGTTTTTTGGGTGAGCATATGTATATGATTTCGCATTGCATCATATCCACACGTTCACATTAAGTAGATCTACGCATTAGGCACTTCAGATTTCGGAAACGAAGACCTGCAGATTTCGGCCAGACATCCTACGTGTTTCTGCACCGGGTGTTTTGGGTCATGATTTTGGTTCATAGACCTTAGGGAGAGCGGCCTATAGGTATTAGTAGGGTCTCCTTCAAGTTCTATGATGTTTCGAAAGTGTTTGATGGGTGTTCGGCTCTAGCAAGCATTGTAGGAAGAATCCTCTTTTGCACTTTTAAAGACTGTGACTTAGACAAGTGGTAGGGACCTCTGTAGGAATAAGTTAGGAGTCGGTCGAGTGTAGGTTGACACCTTATGCTTGCTTCCACGTGCCTGCGGTTCGAGCTTCGTCCTTAGCTGACATTACTTATTAGGTGAGTTCTCATTGTGCTGACGTCCGTCACGGCGTACCCGCCAACATTGGCGCCGCTGCCGGGGACGAGAACCTTAGGTAGGTGACCGAGACTAATCCTTGAGGATTGGGATTTTTGGCTTGCCAAGAGTCTCGCTTTACATTTAGATAGGATCAGAGGGTGGAGGACTCTCTAGGTCTTAGAGGGAGTCTAGGAAGCGTGTGTCTGGCCTAGATCCTTCGACTTAGGTAGAGGAGGTAGACTTAGGTAGTTTTAGGTAGTAGTCGAGTTCTAGAGTAGGAGTGGGAGTGGTAGAAGCGGTGAGAGGAGAGCTTGAGAGTGCGGAGAGGCCAGAAAGCAACCAAAAACACCATTATCACCATTTATTCATGATAGGTAGGAGTAGAGTAAGTAGAACATCATGATTCAGATCTAGAGCATTTCATGCATGTACACTTGCTTGGTAGAATCGTTACAAGTTTGTAAAAGACGCAAAAGTGTGGTTGAAAGCCTAATTGAAGTCCAAAAGTTACTGTGAGTGTTTCTGATAGGTCTACAGAGCATCAGGAGCATTCCTGTCATAAAATTTTTTAATTTTAAGCCAGGAGACATCCTACGCGTAGGATGTCTACAGGACGATCTGGGAGGAATTTGGGGATTTTGAGTGTGTTCTGAAGGTAGGGTTTACCCTAATTTCAACTGGAAAGTGGAAATTTGGCCATCTCTTGACAGGATAAGGCCAGAAAGACTGAAATTGCTAGACATCCTACCAAATTAGTGCCAAAACATTAACTTGAAACCAAAACCATAAGAGAGCTGCATGAGTGTGTCTTGCATGATATATTGAGTGACTGAAAGGGGTTTCACCTCATTCAGGTAAGAAAACTGGGTTCAAAGTGGACTTTAGCACTTTAACAGATGAAGTTTGGGACCTTTGACATCCAAATCAAAATCTAAGCATACCACTGGGATACTGACATCAAAGGGAAGCTGTGGAACCAATCTGGGGTCAAACAAGCCAAAAACACATCCTACGCGTAGGATGTCTTCTGAGTGATTTGGGACTCCAAACTGAAATCTGAGTATACCAAGGTGATCAGCAGCTCAAGGAGAGCTTAAGTATTGAGTTTAAAGCCATTTTGATGAAAAACACATCCTACGTGTAGGATGTCTAATGCAAGCAAATAAAGCCAGAATTTGACTTTGAGCTTTGTAAGGTGTTATATAGCCTAAGGTAAGCCTGCTAGACAATTTTGGTCCAATTTGGAGTTGATTAGACTGATCAATACCATCAACAGGAAGTCGAAATAGATTTCTGACTCATTGACCAATTTATAGAAGTCCAAATCAAAAAGTAAAAGCAGCTGTAAGCTCAGCACAACAAGGGGAAACAACAGTGCAAAAAATCCAAGCAAAATACAGCAGGAGACATCCTACGCGTAGGATGTCTATTGGGCCATACTATAGAGAAAATTTGACCTGCCCTAGACAGTGAGGTTCCATTTGGCTTAAGGGTTCCAGAACTTCTTTCAGAAGTGAATTTGGACCTTGGTTGCCCATTTGACAAAGCAAAGACTGAATTCAGACTTTTTCGCATAAATTGGCCAACATCAGAGAAAAGTACTGTTTCAGATTAGCAACCTAATCAGGAACATCATCAGTGTATAAAATACAATAGTGGTTGAGATTAACTCTCCAGTTATACCAATCATTACTAAGATAACCTCTAGCAGATAAATGCTTTGATTCAATTGCCGAAATTAAAACTCTTGTGTACAGGTATATTCAGCAACAAAGCAAGAAGTTGTGCAGAAACTAACCCATTGCCAGGTGAGTGGTTGGAATTGTGCTAAATTTCATTGATAAGTTTGATGAATTTAAGATCAGGAAGATACATTGTTAGAGACCAGAAGGTGGCAGGTGACCAGGGTAGCTTAGTGTCCACCGAAAAGAGTGTAACTCAGGCAAGGTTAGATCCGCTAGCACCGATTATTGAGGAAGGTAGTGATACTGACACTTCGTCAGACAAATCTTTCTTCATGATGGATAGTCAACAGCCAGGAGGTTTCACCTATGATGGACCTATGCGAAGAGGAAGCACCTCCCAAAATCCTTTGAATGATTCCAGGCTTACGGTGATCTTCTTAGAGGGAACAAACTCAAGAGGAGCCCTAGTCTATTCTGACTATCGAGGCCGCAAGTGCATTTGTATCGAAGAGAGGCCAGCACAAAGATTGGAGATAATCAACGTGTATGATGATGGAGATAGATTCCGAGACGAAAAGGGGAACCACTATTTAATAGTTAGCAACCCTGAAGATTACAACAGATATGGAGATAACGTGGCTAAAGGGAAAATGGTTTCAGAAACTCAAGAGCCGCCACCAAACATTGATCGACACGGAGCTATTTTTATGTACGATAAGAGAACAATCAGGATTCCAACTTATAACAAGAATGTGGGAATCTACAAACACGAGAGCGAGGGTATTGTCTCTTACTTTCGGAGCAAAGAACCATACGTAAACGAAATAAGCAAAGACAAGGTTCTTTACTTATTCTCTTATGAAACTTCTATGGGGAAGGGCATAGTTTTTGTTGATAGATATGGGAGAGAATACCATCCTATTCTCCCAGAGGAAGTAGAAAGAGCAACAGGTTCAGGAGCATCAGCATATGCCCCTGAGGAAATGCCAAGAGCCATCCACACCCCAAGCAAGTCAACGAATCCATTTTCAGATGAGTATGACATTACATCACTTTCCACCAGACAGCAAGTATTCAATAACCAAGACCGACCAACAAACCAGCCATCATTGCAGGCATGGCTTCGACAGAGCGCAACAATGGAACCAGACCGAAACCGAGATGGTTATCAAGCCGCATGAGGGCTCAGGGATTTGCAAGAACCACCACACTATTCAAGGTATCAAGAAGAGAGTAAGCCAAAGACACAAGGGTCGACCGAGCTTGGAGGACTACCCATGGAACGAGTTCGAAGAGAAGAACCACCTCCAGCGAGAACTGTTAGGAATTATGGATTAGGAGCACCGTTGGGCGAGGAACCAGCCTATTACAGAAGGACTAAGGAGGTGTATAGACTTGGACGGGGTGATCCAATGATGAGGTTTGTAGACCATCGCAGAATTAGACCTTCTCAAGTGCAAAAATGGGTAAACAAGAAATACACAGGAAACAGAGACCCAAGAGATCATGTAGCAGCCTTTGTGCGTGTAATAAGAGCCGAAGAGGTGTTAGAATTTCCTACCCAATTTGCAGGATTTGGACTAACCCTAGAGGATGATGCTGCAACTTGGTTTGACTCTGTGGAGCGTAGAGACTTCGAGTCAATGGAGGAAGTGTTTGACGAGTTTATTGAGGAATTCTCTCAAAGAGGAATAGCTCATAATACTGTCTCACAAATCCATAAATTCAAACAAAAAGATGGAGAATCTGTACGAAAGGCAGCCCTAAGATTAAAAAGATATGTTAAGTTTTGTCCTATCAAAGAACTGCCAACTCAGTCCACACTTATGCTGATATTCATCCAAGGACTAAGGAATGCAGATCTATAGAAAAACTTACATATGAAGAGGAGCACAACGTTGAATGAGTTGACCAAGGAGGCTGTGTATCCTGTGGAAAATTGTGCGGTCTACAAAGAAGGGGAGTTCAAGGACCTTGATGACGATTCATCTTCACAGCAAAGTGGGAGCAAGTCTTCCAAGACAAGCGGTAAACCAGGAGCAGCTCGTAGATGAAGTATTAAAAAATATCAACTTGTACGCCAAACCCCAGTCTAAACAGCCCAAGTGGTGTGCTAATGAACAAAAATGGACAAACCATGGGACCGAGGAATGTTACCATAACAAGGGATATGTGAGGGAGAGACCTTACGCTCCCCAAGCTTCTGTAGCTTCCCCTCAAGTTCCATCGATGCCTAGATATCAAGGAGGAAACTTACCAGGACCTGTAGGTGTAGAAAGACCACAACCGGTGTTGGGGCAACAACCACCCCTACCAGGTTTACGACCAGTTGGTATAAGATACACACCAACGATAACTGAATCAGAAGAAAAGGCTTTGGTGCCTATGCATGCATATTATGAAGATCTCAATGAATATGTAGAAAACCCTGTCTATTATCCACCGGAAGAACCCGTGACACCAGAACCATGGAGCATAATAGGGAATCAAGGACCTCCAACTGCTACACAGGCATCAGGAGAAGGAAGATATAGCCTAGATGAACGAACATTGTGGTTCATAGCCAATGGAGGCATGGGCGGACAGAGACACGCTTACCAACAACGAGGGGCTCAAGGAGCACCTCAACAACCCAAGGGCCGTTGTTACAAGTGTGGCGGAGACCATTGGCTGAGAGACTATCCTCATGATGAAATCATTAGAGTCAATGCGTATTGCCCAGAATGTGGAATTACTCATTTGATTCCCGACTGCCCTAAAAACCCGAGCAAAGGAGCAAAAACCACCTTGAACTTGTTGGAAACAGTACCTTCCACTGGAGTATCGGAAAATGAAACAATCATACCTGTTCAAGTGGTAACACGGGCCCAAGCCCAAAGAAGGACAAAAGAACCCATAATAGAAGAACCAAAAACAGATGCCCAAAGTTCAGAAACGAAAAATCAGAGAAGCACTTGGAAAGCAAGAAAGGTGCTGTCAGAAGTTTTTTGGAGCAAGGGATTGCGCATATGTACACACACATGCATGGTGCATCAAATAAAGAATTGCCCATTTTTCAGAGCCAGGTGGTTACGTGGGGCCCACATGTGTACAGGTAGGACAGGGTGTACATAGTGCATCGATTTTCACTATTACCAGTACCACTGTGTTTTTTCTACAATAAGGAGGAGTTGGTTGCGCGTAAAACTTCTCAAGGAATCTATCTGCGGGCCGACGACATGAGGTAAGCAGGTGCACCAGATGGCATCTAGTGGTGTTAGGAGGGCGAACGAGGTCAATATTTACACGCGGATGAGGACGGACACAACGTGGGTGTTTTCTTGTGAGAGTTATGCAGAAATTTCATCATTAGGAACACTTTTTGGGGCCACTTCACGTGGTTGCGAGACGTATTATTGAAAAGAAATGAGTGCCAGGTGTGCGGATGATGCAAAAAGGTGACAACTATGCACTGCGACGTCAGTTTTTGGCCTGTCCGTTTGAGGTCATCTAAAAGGCCAAGGGTGCCCAACTAAAAAAGCCAAGTGTGGGAACTGAAAAAACTGAGAGAAGACCAGAAAAAACGTGGAGAAGAGAGGAGGAACAACCGCAACTGTGTTTTTGCTCCTTTTGGAGCCTGTTTTGGCCGTAAACTATTCATCCGAGGTCGGATTTGAGCACTTTGTCATTGTAGACTGGGGTTTTGGGCCGTTCCAGACGTGATGGCGCTGTCCATTTTTCCAAATTCCTCACTCTTTTCCTGCAGTTTTTCTGTGTAAGTTTCTCCTATGAGCGAAGTTTCTGCTCTAGTTTGTGATTGTATCTGGCTTATTTTACCCATATTGTGTGAGCTATTTGCCCCATTGGTGTTGGCCCAAGCTCAATTGTATCTAAACATCATAAATTATCCTCTTTTGAGCTGAGTTTTTTGGGGGTGTGTGTGTGTGTGTGTCTGTGTGGAGTGGGCAAGTGGATAGTCTCTCTCCTCTCACTCGAGAGGTGTGTTCCCTGTCTCGGCCAGGTGTGTTGTCTAAGCCGAGTGGTGCCCCATAGTGTGTGTGTGTATCCTCCCAAGAGTTTGTGTCGGGTCGTTATAGAGGCGCTGTGTGTATTTTCATCCCGCTCACATTCTTTTGGCGCCCCCACGGAGGATCTTCTTTGAGTACCTTCTGCTTCGAGCTTCAAGCTTCGAGATTCGGGATTACAGGTTGCAGGTTGCAGATTACATGTTACAGGTTACAGGTTACAGGGATAGGTACAGGTACAGGTGATTCACACAGGTACAGGTAGCTGGAGTTTAGTGATATACTAGCAGTGATGTCACTTGCAGTTGTTGTGGGTATGCATCACTTGGCGCCTGTTTGAGCGCATTTTCTGTTGAATTGTACGTTACTTGTAGAAACTGCCATTGTACGCATTTGTGGAGCCATACTTGGTTTTATTTGGCAGTCCCAGCCATTTTTGAGACTTGGTCTAGAAGATAGTCATTTCTGAGACTTGACTATACGCAATTTGCATTAGCCTTCGTGTGAGGGTCGATAGCGTGAGGTTTTTATTGAGCTGGGGGATTCTCAAATGTAGAGATCTTTTCGGTGATATAGGTAGTTAGAGCATCCTTTTTGTGACCCCGCCATAGGCTATGTACTAGTGAGTCCTACTTCATGCTCGGGTTCTATTGTTGACAGTTTATGCATACATATACAGTCTATATTTTGGGTTCCTACTGCTCTATTTCTGGGGAAACTGTGCCAAAATTTTTCCAAGTTATGATGGCTGGTTTTTTGGTCTTTTGAGCCATTTATACTGTTATGCTGCTGAAATTTTGGAAAAATCAGAGGTTAAGTCAGGTGTGCCTTCTTGGGAGCTTCATGGTTGGCTTTAATTAACACTAGGTTGGTAATGGGACACTTTTATGTCCTGTTAAGTGACCATTTTCCTTGAATTATGTCAAGAGTTTCAAAATGGAATTTGAGGTGCTATCTGTCTAGAAATTTGTCTCATGAGCTGAAAAAAACTCGAAATTTTTTTGGAATATCAATTCCATCTTTAACCTTGTCCTTGCACAACATTTCACAACCTAAACTGTGTGAAAAAACGGGTCCTGTTTTTGGCTTTTTTCAACTTTTTGCAACTATACCACTCCAGAATTCATGTTTGTGAGGTCTATAATGCTAGAGAACTATCTTTAGTAGTCCTCAACATCTCGCGATGATTCTAGGGAGAAATATATATTAAAGTTGTAAGTTATGACCAAATTACAAAAATTATCAAATCCTGTTTTTTAGCCAATTTTAGCACTTCTATGATTTTTTTAGTGGCTTTCATGATATCCAAATGCAGTTTTGATTTTCTATGTCGCATATTGTAACATAAAGCTAATATTCCTTGAGTTTTGGGGCACCTAATACCCTATTTTTCATAGTAGACAACGGTGGTTGATTTTTTCAATTATAGAAGAAAACGAAACATTCTATTATATCAAGTATAGCTTTTTCAATATTGTTAGTTTCTTGTGACAACTACGTGCATTTTGTAGGTAGTAACCATATCTAGTCATAAGGATCAAATTTGGCTAGATATTGAATAGTTTATATGGGATTCTACAACTCATAATGTTGAACCCAGTTTTTTCATGTTTGTTGTATTTAGCACTTCATCTTTGTCTCCAAGATTTCCCTTGGTAAGAGATGTATTATTCTTTTTGTTGAGCTTATATGTGAAGCTACTCAATATATGGCTTCTCTATATATGGCACCCAGGTCCCCTCTATATATACATCATCTCATGTGTGTATTCTACACACTTTGGGGTTCTACTTCTGTGCTTTCTCCTTCTCTCTCAACATGGTATCAGAGCAGTACGTTTTTGTTTTCGTTTTTTTGTTGTCTCCAAGATTCCCCTTGGTAAGAGATGTATTATTCTTTTTGTTGAGCTTATATATGAAGCTACTCAATATATGGCTTCTCTATATATGGCACCCAGGTCCCCTCTATATATACATCATCTCATGTATGTATTCTACACACTTTGGGGTTCTACTTCTGTGCTTTCTCCTTCTCTCTCAACATGGTATCAGAGCACTACGTTTTTGTTTTCGATTTTTCTTCTGATAAAAATTGATTTTGTAGAAACTACCTTCATGCGAGATTGGAATCGATGTGGTCTACAACTTTGCAGAAGGAAGTTTCTTCAAACTCTGCACCGATTTTGAGTTATCGTTTGCGGATTGTGTACATACCTGAAAAACAGCTTCCGCGTTTTGTTTTTGATTTTTCTGCTAATTAGAAACGATTTTGCAGAAACTACCCGTGCAAGAGACCGAAATCGTTTTCAATAAGAAAAAAAATAAAAAAACAAAAAACGGAAATTGCTTTTTGCGAGAGACCGAAATCGATGTGGTCTACAACTTTGCAGAAGGAAGTGTTTTCAAATTCTGCACCGATTTTGAGTAGCTTCACATATAAGCTCAACACTTTTGACATGCTCCATGGCTGCTTATGAACCTAAAGGACAATATGGAACTAAGAAAACATGCATATATTATTTGTATTGAACGTGGCTATAGAAACTTTGGTGATAGGTTTGCAGAATGGTAAAAATTCATCTTTTTTGTACCTATTTCTTTTGGCAAAAAAAAAAATAGTGAGTCAGAAGCAATCATATGTTCTGATCACCAACCCATTGAAGTTAACTAGGGAATTTATCTCAAGTCCTACAAAAATCCCTAATCTTATTTTTATGCAACAAAACGTAAGAAATGACTGTTTTGATGAAAATGTACTGGTCCATCAACTTTGGAGGCTTGGTGTCACCAAAAGATGAGAAATTTTACAAGTTTATTATTTTTTCCATGTGTAGTAGTCCTTGAACTATAACCTCATGAAAGGATTACACAAAATGAGTGGATCTACTATGGTTTTGGAGGTTTTTTTCAAAACCCTGAAAGGACACTTTTATGTCCTGTTAGGTTACCAACCTAGTGTTAATGGATGATCAAAATGGCCCTCAATTCACTCCATTTCATTTAACTCAAAGAATCCAGATAAATGTTCATGTGTCCAGGAAGATTTTTTTCCAGCAGTGCATAGTCTTTATGTTTGGGCCAAGAAGATTACGAGAGATCTTCTAATGTCCTTTGCCTGTTGTAATTTCAATGATCAACTATGAAAACTCATTTGATGTGCATGTGTTTGTCCTTATCTAAAGTTGAGCTCCATTGAAGTTTATGGGGATTGGGTAGTCAAAAGTTTTGGGTTCTTGCACGTGTGTTCAAAGGGGTTCTCAAAGCCTTGAAACTTGGGTAGCCATGGATTTCTCTTATCCGGAGTTTCATGGAAGAAGTGATGAAGATGTGGAAGAATTTTTGGAAAAGATGGAGGTTGACTACATTAGCAACCAGATTCATGACCCTACGCAAATGTTATGCCTTCTCCAGATTTGTTTGAAGAGGGATGCACGAGTTTGGTCCAAGGCATTTGAAGAGGAGTTGCGTGCAGCGGATCCACCTGTAAGATTGAGTTGGGACAATCTAAGGAATGGATTGGAAGTGGAGTTTGTGAAGATTAGAAGATCCTGACAAAGTGTGGCAAGAAGTACAAGGTTTGGTGCAGAAGGAAGGTGAGCCAGTAGATGCGTACATACGTAAGTTTTCATTGGCATGGGAGCGAATGTGCAAGGCCTTAGCACCACAGGTATCCCCGCCTAACATGATGAAGAAGGACAGGTTATTGGCTGGTCTTTGGGAGAATATACGTTGGAGAGTGGAGCTAAAGAAGCCTAGGACATATGAAGATGCACTAGAGGTAGCAAGGAACAAAGAGTGGAAGTTGAGGAAAATGAGCCAGTTAGGGGTGGAGTCTTTGCCAATGAGGTCTGAATTTCAGCCTATAGAATCTTTAAAAGGTCGCATGTCAGGGGTTCATCACGAACCAGTGGTTCCTGTTACTACTCAGGTTATGCCAGCAGTGGTCACTACAGCAGTGCAAGATGATGGGCTAAGGCAAGACATGAGGCAAATGGTAGATTTGATGAAGAATCTCAGCCTAAACATGCTAGGTCAAGTGGGAAATAATCGAGGTCGAGGGAGGTATGCAAATCAGCCAGGAGGTGAAGAAAGACCTAGGAATGGTGTTGGACAAAGCAATGGTAGGTTTTGGAGGCATACGCCCACCTGTTACAATTGTGGAGAGTTAAGTCACATCAGCCCGCAATGTGATAAGCCACCAAGGATGGAGGGAGACATGTATCCATTGCGCATCGAAATTAAGGGAGACGAAGGAACTAGTGGACTGACCCAAGAGGAAAAAGGAAAGACAAAAGTGCTAAGTGTAGTCACCTTGGAGAAGGCATCAAAGCTAGAGGATACATTAGTGATTCCTATTGGGAAGAGGACCACAGAGGAAAAGGAGAGCTCGTCGAAAGTTTCATGTTTCAGATTTTCCACAAGGGGATGGGCAATTAAGCTATGACTTGAAGGAGGATCTGACGAGCAGGAAGGCAGATGTTACTTTTGGGCAGCTTATAGAGATGGTGCCTAAGCTAAAGCGACAGTGGAAGAGGATGGTTAACCCAATGGAGAAAGAGCCAGAGAGAGGTTCAGTAAAGGTGTCGGCAATGGATGAGCTACTAGACATTTGTCCAATAGTAGATGTGTGGCATAAAAGGAAAAAATTGAGACAAGGTTATGTGGATGGCGGAGCCCAAATATGCGTCATAACACACTCATGCGTTGAGAAGATGGGTCTCACAGTGGCTGGGGTGTCAGGTTTTCGGATCAGATATCAAAAAGTAAAATGCTTGGGTGTTGTAAAGAGCTTAGAAATGGAGGCATATGATACAAAGGCAGTGGTTGATTTTCATGTGATGCCAGCAGGGTTGGGAGCATATCCTATTATACTGGGCAGACCATGGTTACGTGCAGTGGGAGCTGTTCAAGATTGGCGACATGGTACGATTAGTCTCTATGGAAAGACAGGTACCAAGAAACTTTATAATATGGACACAAGGAAACGATTAGAGGAGATTTATGAAGATGAGAATGAGTCTAGTGATGAAGACTCTTCCACGGTGACAGATGAGGACAGTGATAGCACTACCAGCAGTGATGAGGATGCTGATGTTGCATTTCTTTTGATGGACAAAGAAATCCAGGAGTTTGGTTTAGTTGCATTTGCGAATGAGGTTGAAGATGAAAGTGAAGGGCCTTATGAAGTGATTGAAGGGCTGATGCAAACCAAGGTTGAGTTGTCAAAGAAGCAGGAATTGATGAGACAAATGATCAGTGGAGACCTCTCAACTATGGAGAAGAATATATATTTGCACATGCTGGCTAGTTTTCCTGATTTGTTCATTACTTCATATGAAGAGATCAGAGGGTTCAAGCGTGAAGAGATGCATATAGACCTGAAAGAAGGTGCTAAGCCAGTGCGGCAAAGGCTAAGAAGGATGGGTCAAGAGCAAATGGAAGCCTTGCGAGAAGAGGTGGACAAGTTATTGAAGGGAGGGTTCATAGTCCCTGTGGAGACCACAGAATAGGTGAGTCCAGTTGTAGTCAGTCCAAAGAAGGATGGGAAGTGGAGAATTTGTGTAGATTTTAAACCCTTAAACGCAGCCACTAAGAAGAACGCATATCCTCTTCCATTCATTGATCAGATCTTGGATTCAGTGGCAGGGTATGAGAGGTACACTGTGTGGCCACTGCTTTTGGCCCTTAGTAAGATCCTTAGGACACTCTCCTGTGTCCAAGAAACTCATGATGTCAGGCATAGCATCGCTACCTTGAAAGAGAGGCAGCTTCAACTTGATAGCACCCACCACTGAAACATCTTGCAACTTCTCTCTAGCTAGAGCATCTGCTTCTTGATTTTCTGCTCGAGGGACATGATGTAATTGTACAACTTGAAGTTTCCCTAAAAGTTCCTTGACTTTGCGCAAATGGCCTAGCAAGATATGATTTTTACAAGCCCAAGTTCCTTGTATTTGTTTTATTAAAAGCATGGCATCACCAAATACATTTAACCTTTGAATGCCCTGTGTCACACACCACTCTAACCCAAGAGTTAAAGCTGCATATTCTGCCTCATTGTTAGAGTGTGAATCCAAGAGATTCCCAATGGATAAAACCTTGTCCCCTTGCTCGTTGAAGATGACAATGCCTGCTGCAGCTTTGTCCAGTTTCCTCTTGTAGGCTCCATCAAAGAAAAGAGAGTGAGCCTCCTCTACCTTAGGGACTTCCAGCACGGGTGTAATATCTTGATCATTTGGCTTTATCTTTAGCTTCTTTTCACAGTGGCGATGAGTGAGAATACCTCCTAGACTGGCCCTTGTGGAGTTCTCCACTTGCATTGTGTAGTCAAACTCTTGTAGCCTTGTGAGCCATTTGGAAATCCTAGAAGAAACATCCATGTGCTGCATTACATAAGGAAATACTTCTTCCATTGTTAAGATTATGAATGGTCTAGACAATAAATAAGAGCGAAATTTGGTGGTAGCAAAAATTAATGCAAGCACCATGTGCTCCACTGCCGTGTATCCCTTTTCTGATGGGGTCATCATTCGACTAGAGAAGTAGATAGGACGCATGAAAGAAGTTTGAGGATCCTTTTGCATCAATACAGCCCCAAGTGTGTCATTGCCAACACTAGGGTTTACATAAAATGGCTCGTCCCACTTTGGAGGTGCTATGGTGGGAAGTGAAGCTAGAATTTGTTTTACCTCATTGAATTGTTGTTCATTTTCTTCACTCCAAGTGAAGATCTCTTGATGGGTAACTTGTTGTAAAGGGAGAACCACTTGGGAGAGCAAGTGAATGAACCTACTCAAATACCTCACCTTTTGAAGAAAAGAGACCAATTGCTTTGTTGTGGTGGGAGAGGTCAAAGCCACCAAGGCTTGAACCTTGCATGGGTCAGCTTCAATGCCGTTGGCCGAGATCACATGGCCAAAAAGAGTAACCTTGCTGTCACCAATGTGGCATTTCTCCACATTGAGTTGGCCACCCAAAGCTTGTAGCCTAGCTAGACCTTCATAAACTTTCTCCAAATGAAGAGAGCGAGAGCTATAGATGCAAAAGTCATCAATAAAAACGCGGATTGATTTTCCAAAGAATGGCTGAAAAACAAATGTCACATATCGCTGAAAAGTGGTTGGAGCATTAGTGAGACCAAAAGGCATAACTCTGTAAGCAAAACATCCCCATGGTGTGATGAAGGTTGTCTTCTTTTGATCTTCTTCAACGATGCTAATTTGGAAGTAGCCTGAGTAGCCATCACATACCGTGTAGCGCTCATGTCCTGCTACCTCATTGAGTATTTCGTCTTAAAAAGGAAGAGGAAAATGGTCCCTCTTTGTGGCTGCATTAAGAGGCTTGTAATCAACACAAACCCTCCACTTACCATTCTTCTTTGGTGTAACTACCACTGGAGAAACCCACTCTGAGTCTTCAACGGGATAGATAAAACCGGCTTCTAGCAATTTTCTCACCTCTTTGAGTAGGGCGTCTTGTTGAATTACTCCTAGCCGCCTGAGCTTCTGCACTACAGGTTTACTTCCCTCCTTGAGCTTAATGTGATGTTGAACTATTGTGATGCCAGTGATTTTATCATATTCATCAATGAACAATGTGGTAAAATTACTTAGCATCAAAATATAATCTTCACGCTCCTTCCCACACAACTCACTAGAGAGCATTTGATGTAGCTTACTTGCTTCTACTAGAGGTTGTATACCTGGTGTCTCCCCTTGGCTTGATGATGAGGCATCAGGTTTCTCCATCTTCTTAGGGTCCTTGAGAATGATCCCCATCACCTCAATGTTACTGTCACTTTCTTCACTCACTGTTGACTCCTCCTCTGAAGTGGTTGAAGAGTCACCACTAGAAAACTCATCCTCGGAGGTTTCTAGATCCATGTCGCGTTGTTTACCTATCTTCATGTCGTAAAGTATTGGCCTTCCTTTTCCATCCTTCATCTAGATTATGCCGGTGTCCCAGTCCTGCTTAGCTCTCATAGCCATAAGCCAAGGCCTCCCTAGAATGATAGGATAGCCCTCCCCTTTGTGTGGCATGACAAAGATGTCCACATCTACCTCGGTGTTGAATGCCTTTATCCTAACTGCATTTATGACACCAACACATTGAACTTTTAAATTATTTGCCATTTTGGCTCGGCATGGTGCCGGCCGACTCACCTCTAAACCCAAACGGTGCATCATTTTTTCACTCATGACGCATATTTGTGCGCCACCATCGATGTAGATATTGGAGATGTGTCTCCCTTTGATGTAAGCATCCATCACTGGTAGTATGTCGTCTAGATTCCTCCCGGAGATAGCCCCAGCTATCTTTGGCTTTGGTCGCCTCGTGTTAACCATCTTTGTCCATTGTCTCCTCACTCTAGGTGCTAGGTGGAGTAACTGGGGCCAGGTGATTTCTGGGCCCTGCACAGAAACATCTTGAACCAAATCATATGGTTTAGAACATTCACCCAAAGAGAAATCTACAATGTCAATTTTACGTCGTGCCTTGGACGGCTTTTTGCTAGATTCCCCTTTAGTCTTCATCTTTTCTTCCTTTTGGGAAGATTCACCATGCCTAGCGCGTTCTACCCCAATGGAATCTACTCCTTTAACCTTGGTCTTATCCTCCTCCACTTTCTCCTTTCCCTTACCTTCAAGACTGATGACGCTTACTGTTTGATTGCCAACTGGTGGTGGGGGTAAGGGTGGAATGAGAGGTTGTGGTGGTGGTGGTGGTGGTGGTTGTGGTTGTGGTTGAATCGGTGGTTGTAAGATTTGCATGGGTGGTGCTTGTCGTGGTGCCCTCGGTGGTGGTTGTCTTGCTCTTGGTGGTGAAACCTGGTTTTGTCTGGCTCCTCTGTTGAAATTCTGCCTCCTCGGTTGTGGGCAGTAGTACATGCCATGACCATCCTCCCCACAATTGTAGCAGTGGTATTCTTGGTTTTGCCTTCGTTGTCCTCTCCCTTGCTCTTGGTTGCGATTGTGTGCATGCCCTTGTTGTATCAAATGGACTGAGAGATTCTCAAGTTGATTGGTGATTCGGTTGAGCAGGTCTTGGTGATCTTCAATTGGTTCTTGTGGTTGAATCCTCGGGCCGACTGTTGTAGGTGGTGCTAGAGGTGGTGGGGTCCTAACGGCTTTCTCTCCATCAATATTCCTGGCTTGTAGGTACAACTTCTTGTATTTAAGGCGGGCCACTTCAACTGCTAGCTCATACGTAGCAGGAAACCTTCTCTTTAAGAGTTGGCCATAACCCAGCCACAAACCAATCCTTCTTTAGGAAATCAAGTGCCCCCTCATCCTCTCTTAGCGATGAAACCCATCGCTCCCATAAATCTACAAACTTTGACTCATATGATGCGTATTCCAGCATACTGCCCTGCTTCAACTCTGTCAACAATTGCCATAGTTTCTCTGATGTTGTGCCCTCTCCAAAACGCTTGACAAAGGCTGCCCTTAATAAGTCCCACCGTTCCTTGGTTTCTTGTGCCAAGGCATTGTACCATGATCTTGCCTCCACCTTCATTAGAAGTGGGAAGATGCGCAAGCGCGAAGCATCATCATCTCTCGTAGAGATGACACATGCTATTTCCAAGCTGTCTAGAAAGTCTGCAGCATCCTCGCCCACCTTACCAGTAAAGGTTGGAAATGCTACACTTGCCATGATTACTGAGAGAGAGCTAGAAAGACACACTTCTTAACTTACAAAATTTTTTCTTCTTTACAAGGAGGCATGTATACCCTATTATACTAGGACATAGATTAAAACTTCAAACGGTACATTGCCTTGTACCAAAGGTAAAACAAATGGCTGATCTGATGCCAGAACCTCAAAAAACCGCTCCCCACCCGGCATGGTGTCAATGACGTGCTGGTAGTGAATCTTCAAGTCCAATATTACCTTGATTGAGCGTACACGTGTTGGTATGTGTGATCTGTCTTGAGGTAGGTTGTACTGATTCATGTGAAGCTTAGAGGTGTTTAGTCACTCTCCAAGCTTGTAGGAGAGGGTGATGTTCTTTCCTGAAACAAACTCAGTAGATCCCTAGTTTCTCTAGTGAGAGTGTTATCCAATGCTTCTGTTATCTGTGCTGCAGCATCAGGTGCGACTTGAAAACTAACTATGATAATTACCTCGGTGACTTGAGTTACCCGATTCTCAAAGTAGAATAGTGTTGATTCTCTATTGTGCAGAGCTCCTTCCATTTTGTTGTTGTTGGTTTGTTGTAGGTTGCGGACATGGTTTCCACCTTCTCCTTCTTCTTCTTGGCACTTGGACTATGTATATCCACTGGGTTTGGCGCGTTGGTTGACTCTCCCACTTCAAATCGATTACCGTTACGCCAGGAACCCGAGCTTCGATGGAGATGCAGAGTTCGTCTAGTTGTGCTTGGAGCCCTTCTTCTTCTGTCGTCCAGTTAGAAAATCCTTCATACTCATTCATCCATTCACAATAGTTTAGGGTTTTCAGTCTTGTAAACTGAAGGTCCGGAGTTCGCTCCTCAGTGGGGGCACCAAATGAGAGGCGGAAGTGAAAAAAATAGACCCGGTGGCCTCTACACCAAGACTATGCACAATGGCCTCATCATGGGGAATACACAATAGGGGCACTACCTAGCAAGATATGCGGCTAGGACGCATACATATACACAATGAAGCATGCATGGAAAACAATTTCAAGATCCACGCCCAAATGTGGAATGGGGTGGTCGGAGAATAAGGTGAGAAGAGTGGTGAGTGAGTGAGAATGGGCTCGCTACGTGTGCATGTAGTAAGGAAGATAACGAGGTCAGGGATACATGCAAGTATGCTCACTTCTCATACAAAAGGTGGCGAATCCGCACACCTTAACATAAGCCGAAAAAAAAATGGCAAGGAACAAGCATATACCATACTCACAATGAGATGTATCCAAAGCGACACAAAGTATGGCACCAAGATGGAGTGTGTTGGTTGCTTGCAAAAGATGAATACAATAGGTAGCGTATGGCAAGAAAATGAGAAGGGAACAAGATCGTAGGAGGCATAATGGAGAGATGGGAGTTGATGGCGAGGAATATCATGAGTGTATCCACCCTTCTTCTTTTTGAAATTGTGCCTTCAACCCTTAATTACAAGTGGTGTGGAGGTGTGGTGCTCATCTTTTGTGCATGGTGATGGTGATGATGATGGTGTTGTGATTATGTGAGTAGGGTTCATGCTACAAGCATGTAGCACAAGAGTGTGTATGGATAGGTGTGTGTGTGTGTGTGTGTGTGTTCTCTCCCCCAAGTGAGCTCTCATGGCCTCCTTATATAGGGAAGGAGGGAAGGATTTAGCAATATTTCTATTTGAGGTGAGTGTCCCACTTTGGTGACTAGGAAAATGGGGTGCATGTGACTGTGGCTCCCATCTTGTCTCCTCATTATTTAAAATACCAGAGTCAATAGAGAGAGAAAAAGAGAGAATGTGGGTAGGATGTAGAGGATAGGAAATATTTACAATAGTCTAGCTTTGGATAGACATAAGCTTATTAGGGAGAGAAGAGAGAGGTAAGAAATTATAAGAGAGGTTGTCGAAGGTGGATATTTGTTGATGAGGATGGATCCTCCAAAAATGGTGATAGAATTACTCTAGACTAGCCAAGACCTCATTAAAAGAGCCTTGTCCCTTGTAATCATGCTTGAAGACTTGTAGAACCATAGCCATTCTAGAAGGAAGAAAAGTGGGATGGCCTGTGTCACCATTACATGAGAAAACTGGGGTCCACTACAAAAATCATATCTCCGTGTTCATAACTCCAAAAATTCCGAAACAAATTGAGCTTAAAGTTGATATCACGAGCTACATCTTTCATGTTGAACGCTCCTTCAGATTCGGGGTTCTTTTTTACTTAAAAAATTTAGCCAAATAATGTATTATTTGTGGCTGCAAAAGTCTCTTGGTGGTCCCCTTTGAGTGGACTTCTCTCTTGCCTTCAAGTGTAAGCTCCTTCATGTGTATGAAAACATGACCTAGAGTGTTGAAAAGATTGGCAATCATCTAGATGGAGGTATTATTGAAATTTGAAAGTGGGGTTGAGGTTTGAAAATGAAAACTAGTGAATAAAATATTTGGTAGAGTGGAATAATATATATACATGAAAAAAAAATATTAGAAAATACTAGAATATATATATTTAATATTTAAGGTCAAAAGAGAGATCAACAAAGAAAGCTTACTTATTATGCTACATCGTGATTGATTAGCATAAGTATTATTTATTTAATAAAGGCTAAAACGTTTGTGAAAAAGGAAGAAAAAATCAAAAGTAACTTATATAATGGGAAATATTTTGATAAAAGGGCAAAAATATATGGGGGGGTTCCCATGCATGGAAAAGATCTCCTCATTAGCCCTCCCCCTAAGGCTAGAGGTATTCATGCCTCTAGCGTTGTACCTGATTCTTCTTCAATTGAGGTGGAGGAGTCTCCCTCCTCGGGGATTTCCATCATAGGTGTTTGATCAAATCTTCAAAAAGTACTGCTTCAACCTCCATCCATTGACATGTGTTTTGTGGAGCCTACCATCTACATCCATCACTCGGTAACTGCCATTGGCGTAGCGCTTTCTAATGACAAATGGCCCTTCCCATCTAGGTGAAAACTTTTTATCCTTCCTAGTGTCAAACCTGTTATCATACCGTAGGACCAACATACCTTTCTTGAGACCCTTTGCCCTAAGTCCCTTGTTGAAGGTAAGTCGACGTTGCTCTGCCTGTGCTGCATAATAGTTGATAGCATCTTCTCTGTCTAGTTGAAGCCTCTCTAGATCAAGAATGTGGTTGTGGAGATGATCATTAGGACGTTCCACCTGCCCAGCTAGCACCCTGAGACTAGCCAATTGTACTTCAATGGGTAAAATGGCTTCCTTACCAAACACCAAGTGATATGGTGTGAACCCAAGGGATGTGCGAAATGAAGTGCGATAAGCCCAAAGTGTAGCCATAAGATGCTTGTCCCAATCACTTTCATGATTGTTTACATGCTTAGTGATGATCTTGCAGATCATACCATTTACCTTTTCCACCAAACCATTGCATTGTGGGTAGTAGGGAGTTGAGTGTCGTCGTGAGATACCTAACTTCTCCATTAGCTCTCCTACAAGGTCTCCTCTAAAACCTGGTCCCCTGTCAGAAATTATTTCAAGAGGAGTGCCAAAACGGCAACAAATGTTTTCAAATACAAACTTAGCCACTTCCTTAGCTGTAATCCGGGTGGTGGCAACTGCTTCAGCCCACCTGGTCATGTAGTCCACACCCATGATGATATAAAATTTACCTGATTGGCTCCTTGGCAAAGGCCCAATAGAATCAATTCCCCATTTCTCAAATGGTCCATATGAGATTATAGGAGTCTGTGGCTCATATGTGAGCCTCCTCTCCCCTGCCTTTTGACATTCCTTGCATGTTTTACACCAATGATGCACATCCCTATGTAGACTAGGCCATACAAACCCGGCTTGTAGAATCTTTCTACTAGTGATGTCAAGTGCAAACTGTCCTCCGCAAACACCATCATGGCAACTTGAAATGATTTCAGTGATCTCTCTAGAGAGAGGTACACGCCTAAGAATTTGATCCTTACCCTTGCAGTAGAGGTCGTTATTGATAAGGCGGCATTTTGTTGCCTTGCGCACAAGCCACTGCTTTTGGCCCTTAGTAAGATCCTTAGGACACTCTCCTGTGTCCAAGAAACTCATGATGTGAGGCATAGCATCGCTACCTTGGAAGAGAGGCAGCTTCAACTTGATAGCACCCACCACTGAAACATCTTGCAACTTCTCTCTAGCTAGAGTATCTGCTTCTTGATTTTCTGCTCGAGGGACATGATGTAATTGTACAACTTGAAGTTTCCCTAAAAGTTCCTTGACTTTGCGCAAATGGCCTAGCAAGATATGATTTTTACAAGCCCAAGTTCCTTGTATTTGTTTTATTAAAAGCATGGCATCACCAAATACATTTAACCTTTGAATGCCCTGTGTCACACACCACTCTAACCCAAGAGTTAAAGGTGCATATTCTGCCTCATTGTTAGAGTGTGAATCCAAGAGATTCCCAATGGAGAAAACCTTGTCCCCTTGCTTGTTGAAGATGACAATGCCTGTTGCAGCTTTGTCCAGTTTCCTCTTGTAGGCTCCATCAAAGAAAAGAGAGTGAGCCTCCTCTACCTTAGGGACTTCCAGCACGGGTGTAATATCTTGATCATTTGGCTTTATCTTTAGCTTCTTTTCATAGTGGCGATGAGTGAGAATACCTCCTAGACTGGCCCTTGTGGAGTTCTCCACTTGCATTGTGTAGTCAAACTCTTGTAGCCTTGTGAGCCATTTGGAAATCCTAGAAGAAACATCCATGTGCTGCATTACATAAGGAAATACTTCTTCCATTGTTAAGATTATGAATGGTCTAGACAATAAATAAGAGCACAATTTGGTGGTAGCAAACATTAATGCAAGCACCATGTGCTCCAGTGCCGTGTATCCCTTTTCTGATGGGGTCATCATTCGACTAGAGAAGTAGATAGGACGCATGAAAGAAGTTTGAGGATCCTTTTGCATCAATACAGCCCCAAGTGTGTCATTGCCAACACTAGGGTTTACATAAAATGGCTCGTCCCACTTTGGAGGTGCTATGGTGGGAAGTGAAGCTAGAATTTGTTTTACCTCATTGAATTGTTGTTCATTTTCTTCACTCCAAGTGAAGATCTCTTGATGGGTAACTTGTTGTAAAGGGAGAACCACTTGGGAGAGCAAGTGAATGAACCTACTCAAATACCTCACCTTTTGAAGAAAAGAGACCAATTGCTTTGTTGTGGTGGGAGAGGTCAAAGCCACCAAGGCTTGAACCTTGCATGGGTCAGCTTCAATGCCGTTGGCCGAGATCACATGGCCAAAAAGAGTAACCTTGCTGTCACCAATGTGGCATTTCTCCACATTGAGTTGGCCACCCAAAGCTTGTAGCCTAGCTAGACCTTCATAAACTTTCTCCAAATGAAGAGAGTGAGAGCTATAGATGCAAAAGTCATCAATAAAAACGCGGATTGATTTTCCAAAGAATGGCTGAAAAACAAATGTCACATATCGCTGAAAAGTGGTTGGAGCATTAGTGAGACCAAAAGGCATAACTCTGTAAGCAAAACATCCCCATGGTGTGATGAAGGTTGTCTTCTTTTGATCTTCTTTAACGATGCTAATTTGGAAGTAGCCTGAGTAGCCATCACATACCGTGTAGCGCTCATGTCCTGCTACCTCATTGAGTATTTCTTCTTGAAAAGGAAGAGGAAAATGGTCCCTCTTTGTGGCTGCATTAAGAGGCTTGTAATCAACACAAACCCTCCACTTACCATTCTTCTTTGGTGTGACTACCACTGGAGAAACCCACTCTGAGTCTTCAACAGGATAGATAAAACCGGCTTCTAGCAATTTTCTCACCTCTTTGAGTAGGGAGTCTTGTTGAATTACTCCTAGCCGCCTGAGCTTCTGCACTACAGGTTTACTTCCCTCCTTGAGCTTAATGTGATGTTGAACTATTGTGATGCCAGTGATTTTATCATATTCATCAATGAACAATGTGGTAAAATTACTTAGCATCAAAATATAATCTTCACTCTCCTTCCCACACAACTCACTAGAGAGCATTTGATGTAGCTTACTTGCTTCTACTAGAGGTTGTATACCTGGTGTCTCCCCTTGGCTTGATGATGAGGCATCAGGTTTCTCCATCTTCTTAGGGTCCTTGAGAATGATCCCCATCACCTCAATGTTACTGTCACTTTCTTCACTCACTGTTGACTCCTCCTCTGAAGTGGTTGAAGAGTCACCACTAGAAAACTCATCCTCGGAGGTTTCTAGATCCATGTCGCGTTGTTTACCTATCTTCATGTCGTAAAGTATTGGCCTTCCTTTTCCATCCTTCATCTGGATTATGCCGGTGTCCCAGTCCTGCTTAGCTCTCATAGCCATAAGCCAAGGCCTCCCTAGAATGATAGGATAGCCCTCCCCTTTGTGTGGCATGACAAAGATGTCCACATCTACCTCGTTGTTGAATGCCTTTATCCTAACTGCATTTATGACACCAACACATTGAAATTTTAAATTATTTTCCATTTTGGCTCGGCATGGTGCCGGCCGACTCACCTCTAAACCCAAACGGTGCATCATTTTTTCACTCATGACGCATATTTGTGCGCCACCATCGATGTAGATATTGGAGATGTGTCTCCCTTTGATGTAAGCATCCATCACTGGTAGTATGTCGTCTAGATTCCTCCCGGAGATAGCCCCAGCTATCTTTGGCTTTGGTCGCCTCGTGTTAACCATCTTTGTCCATTGTCTCCTCACCCTAGGTGCTAGGTGGAGTAACTGGGGCCAGGTGATTTCTGGGCCCTGCACAGAAACATCTTGAACCAAATCATATGGTTTAGATCATTCACCCAAAGAGAAATCTACAATGTCAATTTTACGTCGTGACTTGGACCGCTTTTTGCTAGATTCCCCTTTAGTCTTCATCTTTTCTTCCTTTTGGGAAGATTCACCATGCCTAGCGCGTTTTACCCCAATGGCATCTACTCCTTTAACCTTGGTCTTATCCTCCTCCACTTTCTCCTTTCCCTTACCTTCAAGACTGGTGACGCTTATTGTTTGATTGCCAACTGGTGGTGGGGGTAAGGGTGGAATGAGAGGTTGTGGTCGTGGTGGTGGTGGTTGTGGTTGAATCGGTGGTTGTAAGATTTGCATGGGTGGTGCTTGTCGTGGTGCCCTCGGTGGTGGTGGTCTTGCTCTTGGTGGTGAAACCTGGTTTTGTCTGGCTCCTCTGTTGAAATTTTGCCTCCTTGGTTGTGGACAGTAGTACATGCCATGACCATACTCCCCACAATTGTAGCAGTGTTATCCTTGGTTTTGCCTTCGTTGTCCTCTCCCTTGCTCTTGGTTGCGATTGTGTGCATGCCCTTGTTGTATCAAATGGACTGAGAGATTCTCAAGCTGATTGGTGATTCGGTTGAGCAGGTCTTACTGATCTTCAATTGGTTCTTGT
This sequence comes from Adiantum capillus-veneris, assembly GCF_014529385.1. Taxonomy (NCBI): domain Eukaryota; kingdom Viridiplantae; phylum Streptophyta; class Polypodiopsida; order Polypodiales; family Pteridaceae; genus Adiantum; species Adiantum capillus-veneris. Next base: position 129,399,136 of record NC_140940.1, on the reverse strand, counting down.
GGTTGAATCCTCTGGCCGACTGTTGTAGGTGGTGCTAGAGGTGGTGGGGTCCTAACGGCTTCCTCTCCATCAATATTCCTGGCTTGTAGGCACAACTTCTTGTCTTTAAGGCGGGCCACTTCAACTGCTAGCTCATACGTAGCAGGAAACCTTCTCTTCACCTTCTCTTTAAGAGTTGGTCATAACCCAGCCACAAACCGATCCTTCTTTAGGAAATCAGGTGCCCCCTCATCCTCTCTTAGCGATGCAACCCATCGCCCCCATAAATCTACAAACTTTGACTCATATGATGCATATTCCAGCATACTGCCCTGCTTCAACTCTGTCAACAATTGCCATAGTTTCTCTGATGTTGTGCCCTCTCCAAAACGCTTGACAAAGGCTGCCCTTAATAAGTCCCACCGTTCCTTGGTTTCTTGTGCCAAGGCATTGTACCATGATCTTGCCTCCACCTTCATTAGAAGTGGGAAGATGCGCAAGCGCGAAGCATCATCATCTCTCGCAGAGATGACACATGCTATTTCCATGTTGTCTAGAAAGTCTGCAGCATCCTCGCCCACCTTACCAATAAAGGTTGGAAATGCTACACTTGCCATGATTACTGAGAGAGAGCTAGAAAGACACACTTCTTAACTTGCAAAATTTTTTCTTGTTTACAAGGAGGCGTGTATACCCTATTATACTAGGACATAGATTAAAACTTCAAACGGTACATTGCCTTGTACCAAAGGTAAAACAAATGGCTGATCTGATGCCAGAACCTCAAAAAACCGCTCCCCACCCGGCATGGTGTCAATGACGTGCTGGTAGTGAATCTTCAAGTCCAATATTACCTTGATTGAGCGTACACGTGTTGGTATGTGTGATCTGTCTTGAGGTAGGTTGTACTGATTCATGTGAAGCTTAGAGGTGTTTAGTCACTGTCCAAGCTTGTAGGAGAGGGTGGTGTTCTTTCCTGAAACAAACTCAGTAGATCCCTAGTTTCTCTAGTGAGAGTGTGAGCCAATGCTTCTGTTATCTGTGCTGCAGCATCAGGTGCGACTTGAAAACTAACTATGATAATTACCTCGGTGACTTGAGTTACCCGATTCTCAAAGTAGAATAGTGTTGATTCTCTATTGTGCAGAGCTCCTTCCATTTTGTTGTTGTTGGTTGGTTGTAGGTTGCGGACATGGTTTCCACCTTCTCCTTCTTCTTCTTGGCACTTGGACTATGTATATCCACTGGGTTTGGCGCGTTGGTTGACTCTCCCACTTCAAATCGATTACCGTTACGCCTGGCACCCGAGCTTCGATGGAGATGCGGAGTTTGTCTAGTTGTGCTTGGAGCCCTTCTTCTTCTGTCGTCCAGTTAGAAAATCCTTCATACTCATTCATCCATTCACAATAGTTTAGGGTTTTTAGTCTTGTAAACTGAAGGTCCGGAGTTCGATCCTCAGTGGGGGCACCAAATGAGAGGCGGAAGTGAAAAAAATAGACCCGGTGGCCTCTACACCAAGACTATGCACAATGGCCTCATCATGGGGAATACACAATAGGGGCACCACCTAGCAAGATATGCGGCTAGGACGCATACATATACACAATGAAGCATGCATGGAAAACAATTTCAAGATCCACGCCCAAATGTGGAATGGGGTGGTCGGAGAATAAGGTGAGAGGAGTGGTGAGTGAGTGAGAATGGGCTCGCTACGTGTGCATGTAGTAAGGAAGATAACGAGGTCAGGGATACATGCAAGTATGCTCACTTCTCATACAAAAGGTGGCGAATCCACACACCTGAAGATGGAAGTAGCAAGATGATAGGAATATGAGAGGGAGAGAGAGAGTGTGTGTGTGTGGTGGCGAATCCGCACACCTTAACATAAGCCGAAAAAAAAATGGCAAGGAACAAGCATATACCATACTCACAATGAGATGTATCCAAAGCGACACAAAGTATGGCACCAAGATGGAGTGTGTTGGTTGCTTGCAAAAGATGAATACAATAGGTAGCGTATGGCAAGAAAATGAGAAGGGAACAAGATCGTAGGAGGCATAATGGAGAGATGGGAGTTGATGGCGAGGAATATCATGAGTGTATCCACCCTTCTTCTTTTTGAAATTGTGCCTTCAACCCTTAATTACAAGTGGTGTGGAGGTGTGGTGCTCATCTTTTGTGCATGGTGATGGTGATGATGATGGTGTTGTGATTATGTGAGTAGGGTTCATGCTACAAGCATGTAGCACAAGAGTGTGTATGGATAGGTGTGTGTGTGTGTGTGTGTGTGTTCTCTCCCCCAAGTGAGCTCTCATGGCCTCCTTATATAGGGAAGGAGGGAAGGATTTAGCAATATTTCTATTTGAGGTGAGTGTCCCACTTTGGTGACTAGGAAAATGGGGTGCATGTGACTGTGGCTCCCATCTTGTCTCCTCATTATTTAAAATACCAGAGTCAATAGAGAGAGAAAAAGAGAGAATGTGGGTAGGATGTAGAGGATAGGAAATATTTACAATAGTCTAGCTTTGGATAGACATAAGCTTTTTAGGGAGAGAAGAGAGAGGTAAGAAAATTATAAGAGAGGTTGTTGAAGGTGGATATTTGTTGATGAGGATGGGTCCTCCAAAAATGGTGATAGAATTACTCTAGACTAGCCAAGACCTCATTAAAAGAGCCTTGTCCCTTGTAATCATGCTTGAAGACTTGTAGAACCATAGCCATTCTAGAAGGAAGAAAAGTGGGATGGCCTGTGTCACCATTACACGAGAAAACTGGGGTCCACTACAAAAATCATATCTCCGTGTTCATAACTCCAAAAATTCGGAAAAAAATTGAGCTAAAAGTTGAGATCACGAGCTACATCTTTCATGTTGAACGCTCCTTCAGAATCGGGGTTCTTCTTTACTTAAAAAATTTAGCCAAATAATGTATTATTTATGGCTGCAAAAGTCTCTTGGTGGTCCCCTTTGAGTGGACTTCTCTCTTGCCTTCAAGTGTAAGCTCCTTCATGTGTATGAAAACATGACCTAGAGTGTTGAAAAGATTGGCAATCATCTAGATGGAGGTATTATTGAAATTTGAAAGTGGGGTTGAGGTTTGAAAATGAAAACTAGTGAATAAAATATTTGGTAGAGTGGAATAATATATATACATGAAAAAAAAATATTAGAAAATACTAGAATATATATATTTAATATTTAAGGTCAAAAGAGAGATCAACAAAGAAAGCTTACTTATTATGCTACATCGTGATTGATTAGCATAAGTATTATTTATTTAATAAAGGCTAAAACGTTTGTGAAAAAGGAAGAAAAAATCAAAAGTAACTTATATAATGGGAAATATTTTGATAAAAGGGCAAAAATATATGGGGGGGTTCCCATGCATGGAAAAGCTTTCCTCATTAGCCCTCCCCCTAAGGCTAGAGGTATTCATGCCTCTAGCGTTGTACGTGATTCTTCTTCAATTGAGGTGGAGGAGTCTCCCTCCTCGGGGATTTCCATCATAGGTGTTTGATCAAATCTTCAAAAAGTACTGCTTCAACCTCCATCCATTGACATGTGTTTTGTGGAGCCTACCATCTGCATCCATCAATCGGTAACTGCCATTGGCGTAGCGCTTTCTAATGACAAATGGCCCTTCCCATCTAGGTGAAAAATTTGTATCCTTCCTAGTGTCAAACCTGTTATCATACCGTAGGACCAACATACCTTTCTTGAGACCTTTTGCCCTAAGTCCCTTGTTGAAGGTAAGTCGACGTTGCTCTGCCTATGCTGCATAATAGTTGATAGCATCTTCTCTTTGTAGTTGAAGCCTCTCTAGATCAAGAATGTGGTTGTGGAGATGATCATTAGGACGTTCCACCTGCCCAGCTAGCACCCTGAGACTAGCCAATTGTACTTCAATGGGTAAAATGGCTTCCTTACCAAACACCAAGTGATATGGTGTGAACCCAAGGGATGTGCGAAATGAAGTGCGATAAGCCCAAAGTGCAGCCATAAGATGCTTGTCCCAATCACTTTTGTGATTGTTTACATGCTTAGTGATGATCTTGCAAATCATACCATTTACCTTTTCCACCAAACCATTGCATTGTGGGTAATAGGGAGTTGAGTGTCGTCGTGAGATACCTAACTTCTCCATTAGCTCTCCTACAAGGTCTCCTCTAAAAGCTGGTCCCCTGTCAGAAATTATTTCAAGAGGAGTGCCAAAACGGCAACAAATGTTTTCAAATACGAACTTAGCCACTTCCTTAGCTGTAATGCGGGTGGTGGCAACTGCTTCAGCCCACCTGGTCATGTAGTCCACACCCATGATGATATAAAATTTACCTGATTGGCTCCTTGGCAAAGGCCCAATAGCATCAATTCCCCATTTCTCAAATGGTCCATATGAGATTATAGGAGTCTGTGGCTCATATGTGAGCCTTCTATCCCCTGCCTTTTGACATTCCTTGCATGTTTTACACCAATGATGCACATCCCTATGTAGACTAGGCCATACAAACCCGGCTTGTAGAATCTTTCTACTACTGATGTCAAGTGCAAAGTGTCCTCCGCAAACACCATCAAGTGCATGGGTGGTGCTTGTCGTGGTGCCCTCGGTGGTGGTGGTCGTGCTCTTGGTGGTGAAACCTGGTTTTGTCTGGCTCCTCTGTTGAAATTATGCCTCCTTGGTTGTGGACAGTAGTACATGCCATGACCATCCTCCCCACAATTGTAGCAGTGGTATCGTTGGTTTTGCCTTCGTTGTCCTCTCCCTTGCTCTTGGTTGCGATTGTGTGCATGCCCTTGTTGTATCAAATGGACTGAGAGATTCTCAAGTTGATTGGTGATTCGGTTGAGCAGGTCTTGCTGATCTTCAATTGGTTCTTGTGGTTGAATCCTCTGGCCGACTGTTGTAGGTGGTGCTAGAGGTGGTGGGGTCCTAACGGCTTCCTCTCCATCAATATTCCTGGCTTGTAGGCACAACTTCTTGTCTTTAAGGCGGGCCACTTCAACTGCTAGCTCATACGTAGCAGGAAACCTTCTCTTCACCTTCTCTTTAAGAGTTGGTCATAACCCAGCCACAAACCGATCCTTCTTTAGGAAATCAGGTGCCCCCTCATCCTCTCTTAGCGATGCAACCCATCGCCCCCATAAATCTACAAACTTTGACTCATATGATGCATATTCCAGCATACTGCCCTGCTTCAACTCTGTCAACAATTGCCATAGTTTCTCTGATGTTGTGCCCTCTCCAAAACGCTTGACAAAGGCTGCCCTTAATAAGTCCCACCGTTCCTTGGTTTCTTGTGCCAAGGCATTGTACCATGATCTTGCCTCCACCTTTATTAGGCTAAAACGTTTGTGAAAAAGGAAGAAGAAATCAAAAGTAACTTATATAATGGGAAATATTTTGATAAAAGGGCAAAAATATATGGGGGGGTTCCCATGCATGGAAAAGCTTTCCTCACTACCATGGTGGCAACTGCTGTGAAGCAACCAAGATACCAGGGATTGGAGTCATTAACTCCCATTATTAAGGTAGTTGAAGAAGTGCCATAGATCAGAAATGCACATGTGTTGTTCTTTGATGGTTCATACAGAAAGATCCATGATGCAGCTTCAGGGGGTATAGCACTTTATGATCCAGAGGGGAAGCTAGTATGCAAGAGAGGGTTCAAATTGGATGCTCATAGTAACAATGAGGCTGAATATGCTACTCTGGAAGCCGGATTACACATTTGTTTGAAGCATGGGGTTCGAAGGTTGAGCATAAAAGGTGATGCCTTGTTAGTGGTGAAGCAAGTGCTGGGTGTGTGGAAGAGCAAGAACACCTCATTGAAGGAAATGTGCTTCAGAATTAAAGTCCTGTTAAAAAAGTTCGAAGCATGGATCATCAGACACATTGAACGTGCTCTAAATGGAGAGGCACATGAAGCAGCTCAAGGCATGATTGGGGAGCTATTTGTGTTGAGGACCACTTTACCTCTCTATCATGGCCGGGAAAGTTTTGATCAAGAAGAGGAGTTTTTGCTAACAGGAATCATTCCAAAGGAGATTCAGAAGTCTAAGAAGTATGGCTTTGTGCATAGAGCATACAAGTACAAGTTGATTGGTGATGTCTTATACATGAAAGGGGCTGATCTCGTGTTGAGACGTGTGCCTTGGCGGGAGGAGCTTTACAGAGTGTTTGTGATTCATGATCTATCACAAAGTGGAGCTGTCAAGCTTGTTACATTAGCAGATGAAGAAATGCCAAACTGGATTAGTGGGTGTCGACTGAGGAAATATCATCTACCACTCACACAGGAGATGCTCCAACAAATTCACCAAGGGAAGCAAAGAATGAAGGAAAAACAACGAGTACGAGAGGAAGCTCAAGCCGAATCACAAGAACGCATTGCAAAAAGACGGCTTCTGCGACAACAACAACAGAGTAAACCACCATTGAGAATCAATTCCATTCGACTGATGAACATGGAGGAGGAAATAATAGAGCCAATAATTACAGTCAAGGTGGGCAACAATCATGTTGAATCAACAACCTTGCTCAATTCGGGTGCTCAAGCAAATTTGATCTCTTACTGATTATACCAACAACTCCAAGTCACAGATCAACTTCATCCTACTCAACAAGTGCTAGAAAGCAGCACATCACACGGATTGAAAACATTAGGATGGACTATATTGCATGTACAGCTACATCAATATATTTACCCACACAAATTCTAAGTGGTGAGAGATGAAAGCACACAACAACCAATGATGCTAGGGCAACCTTGGCAAAAAGCATACAATGTCCAGATAGACTAGAAAGCAGAGGCGGTCAAAATTCAGCACGAACATGAACAATAGGTAATAGCTTTTTCTCAGAAGTACCATCATGATCAACTGCAAGCCATGCAAACACTCGCAACAAAGACAAAAGAACAACATGAAACCTGAGACCAACAACCAGGTAAAGGCCAACCATGCTAATCACAGACATCTGAATTCACCTGCTACACTGCAAAAATCTAGGCTACCAAAACAAGGTAAACAAGTATGGATGTGGAAGGATAGAAAGGCCATGGCGGGAAGGAAACAATGTAACAACCGGATTCCAACAAAGCAGACGGTGCAACCCAAAACCAAGGTAACCAAGCAGATATGGATCCCAAAGAAAATGCTTAGCCATAACCCAAATGTCACTCACATTTGGATACCAAAGCAAAAGCCAAAGGAAATACTTACGGTACAAGCAACAATAGAAAGCAGACATCTGCAGGTCAACAAGGAGAACCGATATATGTGGATGCCGATGACAGACAAACCTGTGGCAAACAAGAAAGTGCCATACCATCTACAAAAGTTGGCAGCACCAAACTACCAATGGAAAACCAAGGCCATAAGGCCCATAGCTATCACATCCAGGACATCTCTATCCTCAGATACAGATACGACTCCAACAACAGTGTCGGCAAAGAACTTGCCTCTTGTCAAAAAGATAATTAAACAGAGAGCAGTAGAATTACACATGCTACTTGCAAAGAAAGCAGGAAGCCTTGACGGCGAATGCCAATAAGCATCTTGCTTATTCCCTTCTCTTGCACAACATTAATTTTTCCATGCATTGACCGAGTATGCATAAAATAGGGCCACATTAATTGTCTAGGCATTAGCACAACTTTTTCAACCTATGCATGGCACATACTCCGAGGCGAAACCTTGTTGTTCGGGAGGACTCTGACTAGGAGGAGGGGAGGCATTCTCAATGTGGAACCAATAACAGAAACAACAAAAAAAGGGCATGATTTTCGACTATTTTAATGGTTAACGTTTGATTGCAAAATTTTCTGGAGTAACCCAAGTATATATGCCCTTATACAGCATGAAGCTACAGGTATATGGGGCCAAATGCCAAATCAAGCCCCTAGGTGTGTGTATGTAAGTAGAAATAGCCATTTTTTCAGGCAAAATATTGGTAAAATGGAGAAATCCGGCCATAAAAATTGCATGTGAGTGTATATAATGTGTTGCGGTGATGTTTGTGATTTATTATGAATTTTGAGGATTTTCTGGGTTTGATTTTCTATTTTTCTTTTAATTTTTCTAATTTTCGGCAGAAAAACTTCAAAAATACAAAAAAACAGGTGAAAAACAGTCGCAATGAAAAACAAAAAGTATGGAGATGACCAGTGACTAAAGAACAACCTATGGTACAGTGGGGGTGCAATTATGAGACTGGAGCGGAAAGTGTGTTTTAGCCAGGTTTTGACCGAAATGACAAATTTCTGGTAAACAGAGCAAATGGAGTCCAAATCAAGAAATTTTTGAGCCTAAACTGCATCTTGCAGAAAGATAGGAACACATGTCAAATTTCATGAAAAATGGTTCGGGGACTTCCATTATAAGAATTTTTCACCCCATTTTTAGCTCATTCTCACTATTGACTTTGTGGACAGAGCTTCTACCACCTAGAGCGGATCGACCTTCTAGCAGCTTCTACGATGCGCACATCTACCCGACCAGCTCCAGACATGAGAGGTAGGCTCACCGCCTTGAGCTTTTCACGCATGTTTGTCATTCTGTCGCGAAAACTAGCGTAGAAATCACATACAAAGCGAGCGGTAGAGACCTGCAAGTAGAAACGGCGGCCTAACGGCTAGCCCGAAAGCAACAAGACTTCATCGGTATCTTACCCTAGTCTAGGAGACCAGTCCTGGATAGCCAAAGGCAGTGGGAAACCATCGGGAAAAACCCTAATTCCCAGAAACCCGCAAGAGGCAACCAAATGGAAAATCAGCGAAACGGCGACCAAATGCTACCAAAATTTATGGGTAGCAGCATCTCGACATGCTCGACAAGTCCATATGACCCGCATGACCAAAAAGTGACCCGAAGCGGCTCTAAACCTCAGAAACGGCATCAGACACACAAAGCGTCAAAATGCACTTGTGGCCAAACCGCAAGTCCGTTTGCCACCAAACTTCACGAGCGGCTTTCCTAGACCATCAACAACCAAGTCTTATGGTAGTAGACCACCACAAATCATCAAAGGTATGTAAACGCCACCACGGGTGCTTCTAGAGCAACAAATTGCCAAATGGAGCTCCGGTGAAGCCAAAGTCCAAAGTGTATATAGAGTAAGGGGGTTTTCAAAGTGTGTTGCTTGAGTGGGTGAGTGCAAGTGTTATTTTGATTGGTTTGCTTCTCCACTCCCAAAAGAAGGTGGTGCCCAAGTAGTGTGCGTACCTCTTTACGAACATTTTGTGAGGGTAGGCCCATTGGTTTGGGTTTAGAGGACCCATTTCAAAAAGCTCGCCCTCATTAGCAAGAGTGCAAGCTGAGAACTACAAAGAGGAGATGCCGCGCTGGACTTATGATGTAACCAATGATGAGGTGGACGAAGACAGTGAGCTGCAAGGGGAATCTCATGAAGTAGAAACTACATGTACTTTAGAAGAGATTGAAGAGAATTTGGAAATTGAACCAACTTTGACCCGTCGCAGCAAGCGACAGTGGTTTAATTAATAGATTATTGAATCCATTGAGTGAATTCTGTTTAAGTTCAAAAACTTTTTATCTTATAAGCTTTTTTTTATATTAAGTTTAAGGTTTAGACATTTTCTTAATAATAAACGAAGCCCTTAGAAACCTTTACAAGGCCACAAATCACTATTAAAGCTTCATAATATACAAAGCCCTAACAAATCTTTGCATTATCACATATCATAATTGAAGCTGAAGTGAGGACAATTCACAATTCACTAATAAATTTTCGCAAGACAACGAGTAAATGTTTTCAAATGTTACAAAAACTATCCAAGTGATAGTGAAATATTTGTGATAATATCTTCATTCTCCTATTCACGCTGACCTTTAAGCTTATTATAGTCTTCAGACATTTTGAACATTGCATATAGCTTTTTGGATATCTCATACTCACATATAGCACAATGAAAGTTATTCATCATGATTTGCATCAAGCATGATATATGGTACATATGTCCGCATGGCAAGCTGAAGTGACCACACCACTCATGAAAGAATGATCTACATATGGGGCAAGGACCACCATGCTCACCAGAAGCTGGAGGGGCCTCAATAAATGTTGGGTGCTCAATCAATGTGGCAGCATTTTGTTTTTTTATAGTCGCCTCTAACTCTTTTACGTGGTGAGATAGCACCTTCACCTCCCTTTGCAAGTCTCTATTTAGGGTTGCTTCTGCATGAGAGCCTTGTGTAGTTTGTGATGCTTGCCTCAGCTGAGTTTGAAGCTCCTCCTTAACTTGGTGCACTTCCATTGATGCACCTTCTAGTGCCAATGACATCTCTTGCCGTGTGACGGTGATTGCACTATTGCGAATATCCTCAACCGTCATGTGAGGTGTCCTTGAGTTGAAGTCCACTGCTTCACCCAAGACATAATGCATGTATAACATCTTGGAAAACGACAATGGACAATCCATATGATGCATAGGATGACCCATAACATCGAGATATATGTTCTCTCCATTGTCTCGTATGTCTGCATTAATGCATTGTGATAGCTTGAGTCGGCCTTTCTTGATGTTGTCATCTGTAACGCTTGGCCATATGGATTTGACCATTTCTCGGTCAATCCTAGTGTTTACCTCTTTCCATTGTGTATCCACTGGGAGCAACGAGCTGCAATTCGAGCGGTGTCGTTCACTCCACCGCCTTGACACATAGATCTGAGACGCTCAAAAGCGCGCTTAGCCCTTTGATTATCATTATCCATATCCTGATTAAACACTATACTTCAGTTACGGCATACAAACTTAATGATAATCAATTGCTATAAGAGTAACCACCATTTTACAATAATCAATTGCTATAATTTTAACCAACATTTTACGACAATCAATTGATATTAGAATAACCACCATATTACGACAATCAATTGATATAAGAGTAACCACCATTTTTTAAATCAATGAATGACAATCAGTGATTCCACGTGGCTTATTGCTTGAAACTTAAGAGAAAAAACAAAACTCATAGAAAATTTGTTGTCTATTGAGATATAACAAAGTGTTTTTATTACTCATACATCATCCATGGCGCATAAAACCCAATTTCTAAAAGTGCCTTTATAAGTCAAAAGTCTCAGAAAACCCTGCTTCATAAAGTACATCATATATCCATCAAAAAAAGGCTACACTCATTTCAGAGGGAGGGCGTAAGCATTGTTTTGGTTGGGCTTCAAATCTTTCTAATTCTTCGTCCAAAAGTGCCAAGGTCTTTCTGTCTGTGGATTTCTTCCTCACCCAACCTTCCACAACAATCCTAGACATGGCTTGTACCTCCACTGTTACCTTATGTTTGAACCAATCTGTGATGTAGTAGTCAGAGAACTCTCCACAAAACTTACAAAATTTCCATATCACCCATCCTATGGCGTACACATCTGTGGCCTTGGTCCATGGGCACGGGTGATTGCCATCTAGTAACTCAGGAGCTTGCCAAGGATGCAGCTTTTGCCAGTTTTCATCGGTATTCTTGGTCTTTTGTGTCTCTAAGCCAACACGCAGAGCCAATCCCCAATCAATTATTCCAATAGGAGGAGTGAGATCCTTGGTAAAGTCCAACATGATGTTCCATGGATGGAGATCATTGTGGATCACTCCCTCATTATGTGCGAATCGCAATGCCTTCACCAAGGCATGGATCAACGAGGGAGCATGATTTCACAGGCTCTTGATACGTGTTTTCTTGTCTTCAGAGGGCTGCTCCCATTTAAAGTCTTCAGGGATCTTTCCTTTCCCCTCTTGATGTGCTACAAGCGTCGTGAAAGAGCCATGTGGAAGGGGCACTGTCTCCATAAGATCACCTAAAGTTCCCCCATTGAATTAGGGGAATATCAGAAACCATGGCAACGTTACAGAGTGGGCAATACTCACGCTCCTCACACTCCCTCTATGGTTGAGATCTACCCCACTTTCTGATGCAAAGATTTTCCACTGATGCTTCGCCCGTCCTTTGAACTCCTTGGCACAATAAGTATTCGTTGCAGGAAGGAAACTGATCCCTTTGATTTGAACATGCCACCCTGTGCCGTAAGCCCCTGACCCAAGTTTCTTGATCTTCTTAATGGACTTATTTGGAATGCCCAGAGTCATACTACATTCAGAATTGTATATACTGCTCTCCACGTGACTGGCAGAAGCAGTAGAACCCGATGTTCCCTGAATGGCAGCCTCCTCAATAAACGGTTCTCCAACTTGGCTGCTCCCCATAACTCTGGTGATAGCCATTCACATTTTCTTGCTTAGGCCGAACTATGTGTCTATGTGTGATGCTCGCCTTGACCTCTCCTTTTCAGCTCTCCATCTAGTGTTCCAATGCTCTAGCTCTACTTCTTGAGGGCATTCCTCTTTCAAATCAGAGGCCACCTTGGGCAAATTGCCCACCCAACTGCTCAGTAATGAGATTATTGATTCGGTTTTTTTGTCTGGATATAACAACAACATTTTGCGGGCAATCTCACTGTATAATGATTGCAATCTAGACTCATCTGCAACAATCTGCATTATATCGTCGGGATCTAGTGCACTGACGATCGTAATCAACAATTGTCTATTTTTCTTTTTGAACTCTATCATTGAAGTAGCAGAAGGATCCTTTTTGCCTGCAATGGTATTATTGCAAACAACACATTGTGAAATATAACTATGAGCCACTGCATTTGGATCTTTTCTACATGAAAGAAAAAGTGCAGTATAGACCATAGATCTTGTACGCTTTTGCAGTGACACACCTAATCGCAATTGCAACCATGTGCCAATGCCTCACCGTATGAAAACTTACAAACAGATGCTCCTGTCATTCTAGCAGCAACACACCTAGTCGCAATTGCAACCATGTGCCGAAGCATGAATGACTAGGAGCAACATAAAACATAGTCACCCTACGCTTTTGCAATGACACACCTAGCCGCAATTGCAACCATGTGCCAGTGCATCCACGCACGGTGACTTCTTTCAAACAGATGCTCCTTTCATTCTAGAAGCAACACACCTAGTCGCAATTGCAACCATGTGCCGAAGCATGAATGACTGGGAGCAACATAAAACATAGTCATCCTACGCTTTTGCAATGACACACCTAGTCGCAATTGCAACCATGTGCCAGTGCATCCACGCACGATGTCTTCTTTCAAGATTCAAGCATATGAAGCATTATGAAATTATTTGAGCACACATTCATGCATTAGATGCTACCGTCAATCTAGCATCAACACACCTACTCGCAATTGCAACCATGTGCCGAAGCATGAATGACAGGAAGCAACATAAAACATAGTCATCTTGTGTTTTTCCAATGACACACCTACTCGCAATTGCAACCATGTGCCGAAGCATGAATGACAGGAAGCAACATAAAACATAGTCATCTTGCGTTTTTCCAATGACACACCTAGCCGCAATTGCAACCATGTGCCAGTGCATCCATGCACGGTGACTTATTTCAAACAGATGCTCCTGTCATTCTAGCAGCAACACACCTAGTCGCAATTGCAACCATGTGCCAAAGCATGAATGACTGGGAGCAACATAAAACATAATCACCCTACGCTTTTTCAATGACACACCTAGCGGCAATTGCAACCATGTGCCAGTGCATTCACGCACGGTTACTTCTTTCAAACAAATGCTCCTGTCATTCTAGCAACAACACACCTAGTCGCAATTGCAACCATGTGCCGAAGCATGAATGACTAGGAGCAATATATAACATAATCATCGTACGCTTTTGCAATGACACACCTAGCCGCAATCGCAACCATGTGCCAGTGCATCCATGTACGATGATTTGATCAAAGAAATTTTATACCTTTAAGTTCTAACGCATAAAACTCAAAAAAACATCAATAAAATAAGGAAGGGTTTAAAAAATTACTGCTACACTGCTTTGAGATGACTTTTCAATGTACCTGTTTTGTGAAAAAGAAAAGCACCAGCGTCTCCTTTATATAGCCATGGCGGGCCTAGCGGGAAAGTAGCTTTACCCGGTAGTCCCGGCGGGCTACGAGCCGGTCTCCAGGTCTCCCTGGAGGTCAAAAAAGATGAATTTCAATTAACATAATATTTGTTATTTTGCATTTCAGTTGTTATTAACCTAAAATTATAGTGTGATCACGTCATTTTGAAATCCCTGGTGATTGTCAACCATGTTAATATAGTTTGTGTATGTACTTAGTGTATGATCTGGCAATTCAAAACCTTAGTTTCCACTTCTCTTAGCCTTTGAAAATCGGCTCTTAACTATCAACACCCATAGCTCAAAGTGGTTAATTATAGAGAGTAGTAGAGTGGGTCTAATATTACAGAGTTGTCAAGGTCTTGCTCCTTTCTGACTTCTTATGGCTCAATAATGGTAAAGCCGTAGGCAAGACTAGCTAAAAAGACTCCATTATTAAGTCCACAACTTCTAAGGTGTGCACCATATCCCACATAGTGGGCTCAACAAGATCGATAATAGATCCCAACCCCACTTACCATAATATAATTAACATTATTTGTTACCATATACATGTGGTAGTGATGTGTGTGAACACACTAGGACCACCGGGGCATTTTTTCCCTCTTTAGGAGGTTTTTGCCCCCGAGCATTATATATATGCCCATCACTCTAGGGCTATCTATCTTTCCATTGCATACTAAGTAACACACTCTCTATTGTGTGCCTTGAGATTCCTTCATCATCTCCAAGCTGTGTGCATTTCTCTGCAACCCTAATTCCAACAATTGGTATCAGAGTAGGTTGCATCCTTCCGAGCTTAGTCGCCAGCTGCTCTAGCACACGCCTGCTCACTTTCTCTGATTTCAATGAGCTTTCGCAAGCGTTTGCAGGTCAACAAATTTTTTGGGAGAGCTCAGTCTGCTCAAATTTTTGATTCGGGCTCATTTCGGCCTCTATTTCCACTACTGGCAGTATTGCATAGGCTATTTCGTCATTTTGTGTAGATTTTTTGTCAGTGCCATTTTTTGCATAACAAGTGCCTCATAGTCTTCTACAATTTGTGCTATATAGCACGTGTTGTTCCTGCTCCATTTTTCCTATTTTCGGGCAGTTTTCACATCAAGTGCAACATTTACCATGGTTGACAACAACACAAATGAGTTCAAGATGTTTGCTACTCAGGAGAGGCTGGATGGGGACAAATACCCTATGTGGGCTTATATGATGCTACATGTTCTTGTGTCAAAGGGTGTCTGGAACATTGTGCAGGCATTGATGTAGGTCCTGGTTCTAAGGATGTAGGCGATGTTGAGGATGTTGCAGGTCTTGCTGCAAGGATTGCTGCTATTAGAGTTGTTTTGCCTACGGCATAACAAGCTCGTTGGGATGTAAAGGATGCGCAGGCTCATGCATTGATTGCATTTTCTGTGAAGCACACCATTTTTCCTCACATTTGTTCAACAAAATCTACAAAACATGCTTGGGATATTTTGGTTGGTCTTTATGCAAGCCGCAATTAGGCTAAACTTGCTTTGCTGCATAAAGAGCTGGAGTCGAAGATTATGCATGAGGAAGATGATATAGACACTTTCCTTGTTAGTGTCAAGGATATCAATGCGCAACTTATTTTGTAGGTGAAGTCATTTCAGACAGTTCCCTTGTGCAGATTGTTCTTGATGCCTTACCAGATTCTTACCAAAAATTTGCTAGTACTTGGAGAATTATGACCCAAGGAAATCCAAAAGTTGTCAAGTTTGATGCATCATGCACATTGTTGTTGCAAGAATCATTTTCCAGAAAAAACAGGACTAGACAGCGCACAGTTGCATAGGCTTTTATTGCTTCTCAAAGAAAGGGTGGTAACAACAATGTAGCCACTTCTTATGGTTCTGCTGCGAGTGGCAAAACTTTAGTTCCTAATGCTTCTACTGGTAGCAATTCATCTGGAAATTCTGGTGATAAGGGCAAAAAGAAGATGCATTTCCATTATTGTAAAGCTAATGATCACTTGATCAAGTCGTTTCCTAAGTTTAAGGCCAAAGAGGCTAAGAAGAAAGGGAGTGGTTCCACTGCAAATGCTGGTTCCACTACAAATGCAGCCATTGATGAGTCTTCTGTAAAAGGAGACCGTAATGCTGATGTTGATGGAGAATGGGTTTTTAGCGCAGAGTGCACTTACAATTCTGTTGTCCATGATGCATGCTTGTCAGTTGGTGCAGATTCACATGTGTGATATTTTGATAGTGGTGCTACAAAGCACATTACCTCACATCGTGAATTGTTCACCTCTCGAGTCTGTCCCTCATGGGAATTCAGTCACTTGTGCCAACAATGCCTCTTATCCGGTTCAAGGAGTTGGAAAGATTGTGCTTACTGCTGCTAATGGCAGTTCTTTCACACTTGTTGATGCACTCTATGTACCTGGGATCAGAAAGAATCTTTTGTCTATATCTGCACTTGCTGGACTTGAACGTGTAGTCAAATTTGTGGATGACAGATGTAAAGTTCATCATCTCAGTTTTGGTGATGAAATTGTTGCATCTGGGCTTTTGTGCCATGGACTATATAAGCTCACTTTGTATGACAAGTGTGGACAAAATTTTGCAAATTCTATTGCAGATTCAAGGGCTATTTTAAATGCAAAACTTTGGCATGCACATTTTGGTCATTTGAATTTTGCCAGTTTGCTGCGTTTGCAAAAATCTGATATGGTTGCTTCTTTGCCGCCTCTTGAAGCACCTGTCAAACATGTTTGTGAAGGCTGTATTTTGGGTAAGATGTAGCATTCTAAGTTTCCAAAGGATGCTTCAGTTCGAGCCACATGTAGGTTGCAGCTTGTGCATAATGACGTTTGTGGGCCCATGCAAACTCCGTCCTTGGGCAATTACCTGTACTTCGTGACTTGACAGGACACTGCCAACACTATCTACACTGACAGTCAGAGCGCATTGGCAGTTGCGAGGAACCCAATTTTTCATGCTTGCACAAAGCACATTGAGGTGCATTACCACTGGGTCAGGGAGAGGATCTCAGTAGGAGAGATCAGCTTGGCTTATGTGCCAACACAAGACAACCTTGCAGATCTTTTCACAAAGGCATTGTCTTGTGAGAATCTTGAAGCTTTCCGCAAAGCTTTGGGCTTACTCCCCTTTGTGGACTGATCATGTCCTTAGGGCATGGCACTTCCCTTTACTCATGTGCGAGCTCTCGTTCACTGCATCACTCCAAGGGGGATTTGTTACCATATACATGTGGTAGTGATCTGTGTGAACACACTAGGACTGCCGGGCCATTTTTTCCCTCTTTAGGAGGTTTTCCCCCCGAGCATTGTATACACGCCCATCACTCTAGGGCTATCTATCTTTCCTTTGCATACTAAGTAACACACTCTCTATTGTGTTCCTTGAGCTTCCTTCGTCTTCTCCAAGCTGTGTGAGTTTCTATGCAAGCCTAATTCCAACAAAATCAACCATTTATAGGCTACTTAAGGTCCTCCCTATTAAGCAAGAAAAGAGAAACCAAATTCTCTGATACCAATGTAATGGAATTGGTCTATTAACTTTGGGAATAGCGGAAATTAGAGAAGTACTTTTATGAAATAACTTTGTGAGCATAGCGGGTGAACTTAATTGATGGTAGCAACATAAACACAACATTTAGTTAACTTGCCATGAACAATACTTTTGCAAGAGAGAGAGTTTATAGAACATGACAACAGTTGAGGACCGGATTTATGTGGAGCCGGTCCCCCCTCCAATAGGCATTTGTATTATAGTTTCTCCCATCAAGAGAGACTTGTTACAATACAATATTTGTGTTCCTTGTGACCTAGGTGATGCAATGAAGATCGAAAGCTTCATGCATCACAAGCATAACATAAAATTTGTGGAAAGCATAATTAACTATCCCAAGACCTCAAACACCTTTGAAAGTGGAGAGGGCTAGCAGGGAAGGAGGGTAGGGAAAATAAAGAAGAAACATTTCATAGGAGAAAGAACTAGTTCCTCAATTATCATCACTCTTCTTGCTAGAATACATAATAGCCCAAGAGTGTTGGTGTAGGCTCTTAACCTCTCTACTTGCTTGCAGAAGGAGAGGGACCTCTAGAACTTTGCACAATGCACAATGAGTGTGTGTGTGTGTGTGTGTGTGTGGTAATTGTGGGAGAGTATACCCCTCAAGAAACCCCCTAGAATGCTTTGGTCAACCTCTCCTTGTAGTTATGCTTGAAGCTCATTGGACCCCTTCAAGCCTAGCCAATCACAAGCAAGAGTCATAGCAAGAAATAAGGATAGCCTAGGGACAAGTGTCCCCCTTTTCCCTTAAAGAGATAGGGCTTATTAAATGCTAAAACAAATAATTAAATTAACTAATTCATCATTGGACCCCTTGGGAGGACACCATGAGGGTAACCTAGCTAGGGGCTTGACATGTCTCCTACTTGCCTCTTGGGCAAGGGGTGCCCTTTGGGAGAAAGAGTGGTCAAGAAACCATTCCCCTTCTTGCATGGCTCTCCCCCTCCTTGTAAGGATCTTCTTTGACTTTTGTGCCACCTCAAGCCCCTCAACCTTGGTCCTAGTTCTCACAACAAGCTTGGCCCTTAAGCCCCTCAATCTTGGGATGGGTTTCCACCTCAAGTAAAACCCTAGCATCTCCATTATGACAAGCACCTCAGTCATCTCAATCATCAAGCCCTTCAAGCAGCTCAAGAATCTCTAGCATCAGTAATGACAAGCACCTCAATCTTGGGTCGGGTTCCCACCTCAAGAACAACCCTAGCG
Source organism: Adiantum capillus-veneris (assembly GCF_014529385.1). Lineage (NCBI taxonomy): Eukaryota > Viridiplantae > Streptophyta > Polypodiopsida > Polypodiales > Pteridaceae > Adiantum > Adiantum capillus-veneris. The sequence goes on along the minus strand of NC_140940.1, from coordinate 129,380,424 downwards.
TACCTAAGTTGAAAGGACTTCTAACACTAACTATTTGGAGGTAATTAATGAAGCTAAACCTAAAGATTTTATGTTCCATTGGTTAGCCTTGCTCTTTGATATACCATCTCTCATTTGGGCCCCTTTACCATTGGCCCTGTGTTGAGATAGATCTATAAGCACATTTCTATATCCTAACCCTTGTTCCCGTTTATTATTCCACATTAAATGATCAGTTTAATATGATAAAATCATTTGGGTTGGTTAGATATTAGATTTTATGGCATTACCTCTCTCTTGAAATCATAGTCATCCTTGACTGTGAGGTAGAAGAGATAAAGCCTGAGTCATTAGTCAATCTTACTTAGCGGGGTAGAGGATCCCTTTTTACCCTACGACATCTTTCCAAGATGGATGAAAAATCCATTTGGTGCTTGGGAGACATAGCTACCTCAAGAATGTTTGATCTTTAGTCCATTTCATTCTTCCAATAGATTGACAAATTCTACTTGGTGTTCGAGAACGTCATCATCACAAACAAGAATTTAATCATTCATAGTATTTAAATTTGTGCACAATAAAAAGAGAGACTATTCTTATAGTAAAAAGGACATTGGTCCTTTAAACAAAATTTGTACATGTGCTTACTCTATTGTAGCATTGTAAGCATTGACAAGGTTCATACTATCCTTAAGATGTATTCCTTGCATCCATCTAGCATCATCAAAAGGATAATTTTTGAACTTAATAAGATACCGTCAGATAATCTTATGATGTTGTAGTACCTCCTCTTCATGCCAAATAATAGCGTCGGGTTGTAGAACCTCTTCTTGGTTTGTTAGGGTCCTTAATAATTGGGTCACTTGGTGGCTCTCCTCTATAGATCTTGAGTAGGCTCACATGAAAAGCATTGTGTATGAGCCAATGGTTGAGTAGCTCGAGTTGGTAAGCTGTCTCATTGATAGGCTTCAACATTTGGAAAGGACCATAGTATCTTTTTGCTAGCGTAGCATATCTCCTATGGTGAATTTGGAATAGGCAATAGCTGGATTAATCCAGGTTGCTTCCCTCTATCATACTTGGCCTTTTGGCATAGTACACATTTTGAAACCTACTCTTGTATGTCCACTTTCATTGTAGGCCAATAGAAATACGTCTCTACTTGTAAGAGAGTAGGTTGAATACCTCTATACCCCACATAGGGAGGAGCATGGGATTCATACATAACTTTCTCACGAAGCCTATTTCCGTGGATAAGATAACCATTATGCAAGGTGAATGGCCCTCTTTCTTCCCCAAAGCAAGGGATGACCTTATGTCTCTAAAGTCAGAGTCAGTCGCATACTCATCTATCATAGACGATAGATTATTTGTGAGTAGCTATTGACATGCATTAACTTTTGATCATCGTGAAAGTGCATCAGCCACTTGATTGTGCTTACCAACAATGCAAGAAATATGGAAATTAAATTGCAAAAGAAAATTTTCCCATCTCATTTGTTTGTCGGAAAGCTTGGTTTGCATCATGAACTACTTGAGACTTTCATGGTCTGTTCGTAGAACAAATAAAATCCCAATAACTAGTGCTTCCATGTGCCTAGGGCATGTAGAACAACTAAAAGCTCCGTCTCATAAATGCCTAGGAATCGTTCATTTGTATTGAGCCTTCTGCTCTCATATGCTATGGCATGCCCATCTTGAAGCAAGACTGCTCCAAGGCAGTCACCACAAGCATCACATTGGACCTCAAATGGCTTTGAGAGGTTTGGAAGCATGAGGACTGGTTAGGAGGTAAGATTCTCTTTCATCTTGTCAAAAGAATTTCTCTCCTTAGCAGTCCATAACTATTTAAAGTTCTTCTTAGTTAAGTCATGTAATGGTCCTGCTATTTGAGAAAACTTTTCTATGAAGCGTCTATAGTATGCAGACATACCAATAAAGCTTCTTAGTCAATGTAGATTCCTTGGATTAGGCCATGCTTTTACTACCTCTACCATTGATGGATCCATACAGATACCATCTTGAGAGATAATATGACCTAGGTATTGAATCTTTTGAACGTAAAATTTACTTTTCTTTTGGTTGAGAAAAATCTTGCTCTCCCTTAATGCTTGAGAAATCACTTAGAGATGTTGTTTATGTTCCTCCAAAGACTTGGAGTAGACAATGATATCATCTAGTAAGTTGAAAGGGGGGCATTCGTGTGTCACTCACCGCTCAATGCTTGCCATGGTAAAGGATTCCGTGCCGCGAAGAAGAGAGACCAGCCATCGCCACCAATGCCACCGCAATGCTTGATCACACACATTCTCTCTCAAGTAGACACACACGCACGCGTGCGCGCACACACACACTTGTGAGCACACGATGGAGAAGAAGGTAGAGGTATTCAAGAGCACTTTTTTAGTATGCACCTCAAGAATGAGGATTTTAGGTCAAAATGGACCTTTTATATGAATGAAGCATTCACACATGGGCGCCCACACATTCGAGCAATTTAGGTGGACCCTGAGAAAAGGTTGCAAGAAGTGAAGTGCAAAGGTCTTTGTTGTCTTTGTCATGAGCCACAACTCTTACAAAAACATCAGGACTATTAAGCACAACGTGCATCCTCAAATCATCTGCTCTTGTTGAACCAATGGGGAAAGAGAATATCCTTTTCTCCGGTGCTATCGATCTCCCCGAGTTCTTTGATTGCAGCACATTAAAATCTTTACTGTTTGGAACACATGCAGCGGGGAAATCATGAGGAGATCCTAAAGAATCTCCCTTATCACAATCTCGTCTCATAGAGAGCTCTAATTGATTGCAGTATATGCTTGAAATGGCTATTCCATCTTTCTAGCAGATGCAGCACAACTTGAGACCTTGAAATTTTTCCTCTCTCTCTCTCTCTCTCTCTCTCTCTCTCTCTCTCTCTCTCTCTGATATCTCTCTCTGTCCATGCTCGTCTAAAATGCTCATTGAAAGCAGCGAGCTCTGTACTCTCCCTCTCAACTTCTCTCTTCTCAAGATGCAAGCTCTATCTCTCTCTCGAGTCCTCTCTTAGGACTAGCTTACCTTCTCTTTCACTCTCGTCAAGCTGGGTTGTTCTTCGAGCTAGGTTGCTGAGGCAAAACAAAGACATCGTGGGTTTAAGTCACGAACAGCACCACCATGATATCGGTTGCGCGCGCGCACGCACACACACACACACACACAGAGGATGAGAGAGCCCAAGAAGCCTACTAGTGTTGATATAGAAATACCACAAAGAGAGAGAGAGAGAGAGAGAGAGAGAGAGAGAGAGAGAGAGAGAGAGAGAGAGAGAGAGAGAGAGAGAGAGGGAGAGATAGAGAGATGTGGAGCCAAGCTAGAGTCTGTAGCTCAAGGGGGGGGGAGAGAGAGGGAGAGATAATAGCTGTGCACGATGGAGGCAGAAGGTTGTTGCCCCTCATGTATAAAGACCATGGGATGGCCGTCACGGGATCTACAACGAGGAGCTTATTAGTAGGGCCGGGGGCTTTGGGCCGTTGGATGAACGTAGCAAGGGGAGGGGGGGGGAGGTTTTTATAGTAATTCTGTTATTTTCCTTTGAGCTAGTTGCGATAGGTGGGTTGGATAGGGAGAGGGAGGTCGGGGGGTTCAAGTCACCACGCGGCGGTAGGGAGCCTAAGTTTTTCCCCATGGATATGGGCGCAATGGTAGATGAAATTTTTCCATAGATCCCTCGACTTTGGCCCGCCGTGGTCTTTATAGACAAGGGTTGCTTGATGTGTGTGTGTGTGTGTGTGTGTGTGTGTGTGTGTGTGTGTGAGAGAGAGAGAGAGAGAGAGAGAGAGAGAGAGAGAGAGAGAGAAGTTAGAATGCCAGATGGGAAAGGGGATGCTGATGGCTACATGGATTTGCAGCCACATGGAAATCTCCTTTGTCTCTTTAATATAGTACTAGCTCACGTGATCGCCTAGCAGTGGGTCTCACTCGCTCTTACCACCGTTATATGTGTTTGTACACCAATAACATATGGATACTTGTTTACACATGTTCAAATGCGAGTTTGTTTGACTTTGTGTTGAGAGAGGGAGGGAGAGAAAAAGGGGGGGGGGGGGGGGGAGAACGTTGATGTGTACATTTTTCCTTTTTGTAATCGTGCAATTGTATCGATACGAACACATTTGATACAAATTGTCTTTGTTCTCCTTACATAGATCTTTGAGGTCCCTTAGGACTACTCCTCCTACATTTAACTCTTTTTTCTTCTTTTTGTTCTCTTCCCCCTTTTGCGCGCGCACACACACACACACACACACACACACACACACACACACACACACAGATTGAGAGAGATTACACAAAAGAAAATCACTAAAGAAGCATATTTCAAACAAGAAAAGATTTTATTTACATATTGCCAAAAAGCTCTAGGATATATCTTCATAGAACTCTTAGTCGTGCTATTTCAACATGATCAAGATATTGAGGTGGAGCTCTAGACACTTATTTAAAATTTATTTTTTGAACCTAAACCAAATAAATCTTGTAATGATGAATCAGCCCAAGCTTTTGCATTCCCTCTTTGTCTCTCTTGCTCGATGTTTCTCTTTCTCTTTCATCGCTAATTGTTTGCTTGTATCAACATGTTTAGTGGTGGCACCCACCTTCAAGATGCAAGTGTGAGTGATTGCATCTGGAGTGATGCCCTTGCTTTGCATCCGCTGAAGACCCATAGTTTCCTGGCCTTGCCTCCATTCAGCATATCCTGCAATCAATGAACTCCAAGGGACATGATTTGGGATAGGTAACTCCTTAAACACTTTTGTGCTTTCTGTAGTATACCACATTTGGTATATATATCGACCAAGGCATTGCCAAGCGAGATGTTTCCTTCAATAGCCCTTGAATAACAATCTTATCTTGAATTCTTTTGCCCATATCAGCATCTTTCATGGTGAAACATGCCTTCAAGATGCAAGCATAAGTGATTGCACTTAACGATATTCCCTTTCAGCATCTTGAGTGACCCCCAGCTTTCTTCTAGGCCCTAGCTTTCTTCTAGGCCCTAAGGGTGGGATTATCTCAATTGAATCTTCAAGCATGCTTAAAAATGAGCTTGAATGCATTGGCATGGACATCACCAAGATGGAGATTATCATTCGTAGCTGCAATTGATGTGTGCGAGCTCTTTCCTCACCCTATGGCTCCTTTTTTTGTCCAAAGCCTTTGGCTCACAATTCACACCACATGGCAAGGCTGCTTCTTCTACTATAACATTAAACACTTTGATCTTTTAATACTGACACAACCTTTTTATCATGAAAATGTGGTAGTCTGTTTAATCTCCTTTCCTCTTGAATGTGAGGTCTTTCTTGAAATTAAAATCCATTGGATAGAGTATGAGATTTCTCAAGATAAGCATTACCCTTAACTTCCTTCTAGGCCCAAGTGTGGAATATCTCAATTGACTCTTGAGTTTCATTCCTTGGGTTTGACTACGAGTTTGGATATTTGAAATCCCTCTTGAATAGCAGGTTGTTCAAGGCTCAAAGGATAGATTTGAAAGGTCTCTTGGGACTGTTTCTATGATGCTAACATCATCTCCTTGTGATCTTGAAACTTTCTTCACAAGGTTATTTTATTGAACCCAATACAACTTTTAGTTTTGTTGGACTATTTTAAGTTCAAAATCCCAAGTGACATGATGTATAGAACACTCAGGTGTGGTAGGTTATTGTGAAGAATAGGAGGTTGATTATTGAAATTCCCTCTTGAGTATCATGCCTTCATTTCAAGACTCATTAGAGTGCTTCATGACTAATGGAATTAGTCATAGCATCATGGCACTTACACCGTTGGGGTATTTTGAAACTATTCATATAAAATTAACAACCATAACTTCTCACGTTCGGGTGAGTGTGTATGTGTGGTGTGTATCGTATCTCTCTCTCTCTCTCTCTCCCTCTCTCTCATAGCCACATAGATCTAGAGAGAGAGAGAGGAAGAGTTCTGTTGCTCTAGTGTGAGAAAACGGGCTTACCCCACATCGGTCTCTAATAGACCCTTTGTCCTTTCTTGATCTTACCATAGCAAACAGCAGGTGCTGCTGCAGTCTCCTCCTCAAAGCCACACAAGTCTTTGCTCTCACTGGCAAAGCAGTTGGAGTAGTTGTGTAGCCACAATGAACATGGAGGAAGATGGACTCCATCATATTACCCAGATAACGGAGAGAGAGAGAGAGAGAGAGAGAGAGAGAGAGAGAGAGAGAGAGAGAGAGCACATTCTCCCCTTGATGAGGTTCTCATGTGGCCCTACACACTTTGAACCTGCACAGCCTCCGGTCTGTTCCAATTGGACTTAATTAGCTTCATTAAAATCATCATCAGACATATCATCTGATGTATACATAACATGATCCTCTGGAGGTGGATCTGAATGGGAATCTTCAAGAACAATCTTGCCTTCTTGCTTCTTGAACAACTTTATCCTTTTTCCTGCAATAGGCACTTTAAACATGGTACCATCTAGTTCACATAATTGATATGACGCATTATCAAAAATATGTTGCACCACATATGGTCCAAACCACCGTTTCACCATTTTCCGCATAGCAGAGTATTGGTTCTCCAAGCTACTATCATAGACAAGTACCCAGTCACCATCTTTGATAGCATGTGGTCATAGTCTATGCTTTCCATCAAATGCTGCCTTGTTCTTTAATCTTGCCTCCTTAAGATTCTCTTTAGCCTGCTCTATATCCTCTTGACACCTCTCAAGCTGCCGAATACGTAGAGCAAGCAAGTCTTCAGTAGTAGACATACCTTCTTCCCATGGCATTATGGCCCAAGTTGTAACTACTTCCTCTGTAGGCATAATGGGTTTCTGCCCATACATTAAGTCGAATGCATAAATCCTGTAACTGAACTGTGTGTAGTGCGATCAGCCCATAAAGCAAATGGCAAGAGTTTAGGCCAATCACCAATATGTCCTTCACACACCTTTGCTAAAGCTTTAACAATAGGCGGATGTCCTCTTTCAATCTTCCCGTTACCTTCTGGATTATATGCAGTGGTGAGGGCGAGTTTAATGCCCATATGAGCAAAAAACTCTTCAGATTCATCTGCATCCAGCTCCCCACTATCAGTGGCAAGCAATCTGTCGCTACCACAACAGAAGCTCCAATAAAGTATTCTTTACCAGTCCTTAGAGCAATAGAAACACCCCAAAGTTCCCTCTCAACCCGTGGATATCCTTGTTGACGAGAATTGAGCACCTTGGCTCCAAATCTCACTTCATACTTGTGTCCTTCAGCATCATCTTGACCTATAGCCCATCCAATACCTGTTGGGCTAGTGTCAACTGTTAAAGTAAGTGGCCTGTCGCATTTATAATCATCTTTCCTCAAGGTTGGAGCCTCAAAAAGCATCTTCTTTAATTTCTTAATAGCTTGTGTGTGAACTTCTTCCCAAAAAAACCTCTTACCTTTTTGTAGCAATTGATACAGAACCTCTGCAACATGAGCAAAGTGTGGCAGCCAAATACGATAGAACACACACGCACCTAAGAAGCGACGACGAACCTCGGTAACTGAAGAACATGTATCCTTCATCTTTTGGATTGATTCAACTTTTGATGGACTTGGCCTTCTTCCTTCAGAACTGCACATGTGTCCCACAATTAAGACCTCCTTAGCTCCAAAAGTTGATTTTTGACCTCAAAGTGTAAAGTTAACTTCTTCAAGCCTTGATAATATAGCATCACAGTCAACAATATGTTGAGCAACAAACTGTCTACACCCGCTCTGGTCTTTTGCTTCATCTTTTGAGCCTTCTTCACAGCTCTTAATTGGTAGATCATCAATGAAAGGGATGGTAACATGTGGGATAAAGTCCCTTAATACCTTACTCATGCCGTTCATCATATGAGCTATTGAATTAGTAGCACCCTGTGGTAGAGTGCACATCCTTACCAAACCAAGAGGAGTACGCATTGTAGTAAGATCCCTGCTCTCCAAAGATAACTGGAATTGATCATATCCTGAATAAAGATCACCCATGGAGTAAATATATTTATCTGCAAAGGCCTCAGAAAATTCATCCACAATTGGGCCAGTACCCACATTGCGGATTTTTACCTTGTTAACCGATTGCATATCTTGAATGAATCTTAATGTACCATTTTTCTTCATAACAGTAAACCATCGATTAGAATACGGAGCACATGACGGCTCCAAAATTCCCATTTGAATCTTTTCATTAAGAAAATTGATGAGCTTTGGTAAGTGAGATTTAGGAACTGGAATAGGACGCAAGCTCCATGGCATGTGTGGAACAGTGAAAATAACCATTGGTGAAACAACACTCGTATCCACACACCCTATCTCACTTGGCTCAAAAGAGAAAGCTTTACCATGTTTTTCGAGCATACCTTGAAAACATTTGATCTCTTCTTCATTGAGGAAACCGTTTTCTCCATCCTTGAGCTGTTGCAGTGTCTCCTTAGTAATCTTATGTCCTATGTTCTTTGGATCTCTGAGTATAGGTTGTCGAGAAGCCTCATTGATCATCCCATCACTTCCTTCTCACAGTGGTAGCCACTGACCTCACTTTCTTTGCAACAGTCATGTATTTTGTCTCTACCTGCACTTCAACAGTTTCACCTGAATCATCTTCAATATGCATAAGTGTTTCATATAAACTTAACTCATCATACATGTCCATTGAATGGACCTTGACCACTTCAGTTCCGCATTGTAACCTGTTTTACCTGACCTCTTCAAGCTCTGACATAGTATCTACATAAGATACCTCTTCAAACACTCCGAAAATCACATCATCGGATTCAAGCACATCACAACCTTGCAATTCACTTTGGATACCTGAAACATACTGTTTTTCCCACTTTGGCAGATCAGTAAATTTTCTAAAAGAGACTGAACCTTCAGTGTTAACCCCAAAAACCCCGAAGAGAAAGCTTCTCTTTGCGAGAACTTCTCATCACTTGTACCCCCATAGTCCTGCTTTATAATGGCACTCCGAGAAAATCCTCTACAAACCTGTGTTCTCTAAACTCCTTGCGTATCTTAGGCATTGGATGATCACATAGACTGTCCTTATTCCTGACATGGTCAACACATACAGTCAAGAATTGCACTGCTTTCTTACCATCACGGCTCCGAACCCTGGCAAAGGACAAGCCATCATCAAGCACTTTGGTTTCCATTCGCACAGCCGTAATGTATGGTTGCCCCAGAATTAAAGGATAAGAGGAATGCTCCTATATAAAGAAGTTTTTCTCATCACAGACATCCCCTATAGTTACCTTAACATTGGCACGTGCACCATACAGGTCGCCTGGAAGCATACTGGCAGCTCGAATCCGCCAACCATGGTCCACATCAATAGGCCATTTCCCCCTTTTGTGCAATATTTTTTCCATCAAATTGATCTCCGATCCATGATCTATGAGTGATAAGACCGGTTCTTTGATGTCGCCAAGCTTTACAACAGTTTCAGGTGTTGCTCTTGCCCAATGAGTCCTTGAAAAGTGACTCCTTGGTATGCTTTCATTATCTTCATATTCATTGAAATGAACATGCCTTACCTCAGGTACGGTTGGATTTGACACCACCATAGACCTCGACTCTTCTTATTCTTCAAGATTCGCCAAATACTCTTCATAGTCCTCTAGAATTGCTTCAATGTGGCGTACCGCCTGGCTCTTCACTGACTTCGGCTCCTGTTCACTTGGTATCTACCGCTTCCTTTTGATGATATCTATTATCTCCTCATGAAAATCACGTTTGGCAATGCCCAATATATCACCCAATGTGAGCTCCACCTTGCTATTCAGAATTCGCTCTTCAAAGACTTTCTTTAAATTTGTAGCTAATTCAATGTCAGACTTGAGCTTATAAGAGGGTCATCCCCAGGGTTCACCTTGCATTTTTTCCTTAGGTACCTCCTCCATCACCACTTTAGGAGCGGGCTTAGGAGCAGAGCTTTCTTCTTTCTTGCTCTTGAACCTCGTTGTCCTTTTCGATGTCCCAGGAGCTTCTTCATCTCTTTTCCGCTTTTCCTCCACCATAGCCTCATTAGCTTGAGACTTCGCAATGAACGCATACACCGAGAGGGAATCCACTAGATCAGTCCACCCTGTGGTTTCTCGAATTGAATTCCCTACTTGCCGCAACTTCCTATAAGTTACCTGTCTAGTTTCTGCTGTCTTCAAAGCATAAGGCCATAATCGACTCTTGGTACCTACACCATCTTCATCACCCTTCCCGTAGACTTGCACCCATATGTAGCTGCCTCCACAAGAGAAACATTATGTTGAATCTCATCAACTATCTTCTTCATGCTGCCCCTTCCGAAGTTCAGGCGGAGCATCTCACCTGTTGCCCTAAAGTGTATCTTCTTGTCCTTCCAGAACACCACATTCTTTTTATATGCTTCATCAAAATCATCACATTCCTTAACATACTTGTGGTCTTCACTGTCACACAACATGAGTCGGTCCTAGCCTTTACGTGGTGGCTGTTGTGTAGGCTCAGATGTAGACCCCTTTGCAGCTAGTCCATCAAATTTAACAGCTTTAAAATTCAAATTCAATTCTTGAATACCTTTCACCAATTCGTCAAGAACTGGCTTCTCCACTCTGGGTATTGCTGAGGTTGTTTTATCTTTAGGTTCCTCCTCTGCAACATCCATGATATCAGCCACGATCAACTTATCGACTCTCATCTATCGCTTCATGATCATGTTGACTGCTTCGGTGACTACCTTCAAGTCGGATGTTAAGCCTAATTCTCCACTTGGATCCTCTAGCAACTGCACTAAACTCTTTTGAAGTCGAGGATCAGTAGCCTGAATGAACAACTCAACATTCTGATCTCTTATTGAACATTGCTCTGTCGAGGACAATTGCTCAAATTTCTTCTCAAATTCCCGCAATAACTCTCGTGTGCAGACAAATTTTTGTTCTTCTTCTGCACCCAATTCATGAAACTTTGCCTAGTTACTCTTTGAGAACCCTCTTGAAGAGCCTTCTTAAAATCCTGCCAATTTGGGCCTTCAAGCACCTGAGTTTTTTTAATTTGACTCCTAAGTTTTGGCTAAGCAACCAAATGGAACCCTTCTACTGCATTCTGATCATCAATTCCATTCTCTTTCATTGCGTGTTCATAGATATTGCAAAATTTGCTAATATCTCGGCCTTCAAATCGATGCAATTTCTCGGTAACTGTGTGCCGAGCTTTACGGATCCTCTCTTGCAAATTGTACTGTTGTTATTGCATGTAAGAAGCAAACTACTGCATCATTTTCTGCATGGTAGCCTCTTGCGGTGTCGACATCCACGCTGCTCACCCCGGCTCGTTTTGCGTCGGGTTCACCAAGAATGTCGGGGGATAATTGTGCAAAAGGTGATCCGGGAAGACACCGGGCCCCTGGCTGTGATGACAGGTGCAGGAAAAAAGGTGCAGCAGACGCAATTATCGACAACAGTATTCAAAGCAAACAGTTCGTCTAATTGCAATTAATCTACAGAATCCATGTTTAATCAATCACTAATGAAGCTTAAATGCTCTTTACAAGAAGAAACCTGGCTTAATCCAGGTGCTTAAACAAGAAGATGATGAAACTCTGCTTACTCTGCCTTCTACTCCCTGATTTGAATGGCTAATGGGCTTCGAGCAGGTTTCGAATGGCTTCAGAGGCTTAGAAGCTTGGCTTTTGAGCTTTCAATTAAGTTTTTCTCAATAATATTAGGAGAAAAAATTGCTTAGAGAGCTTATGGTTAACAAAGCTAATGATGGTTTAATGATAGCTTGGCTTATGAATTCGAAAGAGATTAGGTTTAAGGAGAATAGCAAGGTTTAGGATGGCTTGAGGGCGAAATTGGGAGATTAGCGAGATTAGGAACTTGATTATGCGAGCTTTAGAGATTAATTATGAAAGATTTAGAGCTTTTATGCGAGCTTTTGAGCTTAAGAGATTATGGGGAGATTAAGAATATGCAGATCCTGAGGAGCTTAAGAGCTTCTAGCTTAGAAGGAGATTAAGACCTTGGGAAATATGAGGAGCTTAAGATCCTAGTTATGCGAGCTTTAGAGCTTAAGATTATGAGGATTAAGAGCTTGAAGATTAGGAGGAGGAGCTTAAGAATATCGAGCTTATGAGGAGGAGGAGAGCCCAAGATGATGAGGTGAACAATCTCAAATTACACGTTTCCCTTCTTAATATGGATGCATGTCTCCCTAAAAATAGCTAGGCACCTATTAGCAACGTCACTAATGGGTCCTAACCCTTGATGATGTGGCAAACCGAGGATTGACCTGCACGGTTCGCGGCGGCCCGCGAGAATGGTACCGAAGCTGATAGCGCCGGCGTTCTGAGACACTTTTGACTCTGCAACTAACTCGGCCGAGTACTATGGCACCCAGCACGATGTTCTCTCCTTCCTCTTCACTACCTGCACGCTGCCTCAGGTCATCACCATCCTTGGCTTCACACCCTTAAGGGTTTAAGTTAGCCTTTATTAATGGGCGGTCATTTAATTTATGTGCCCTTGGGCGGCCGTTCACAACCCATAGTGGGCGACCACTTAAATTGGCTTGCGTAGTCGGCCCTTAAAGTTATGGCTTATGGGTGAGGGCACCACATTTTCCATACATCTCGGCCAAGGCAATCCCAACAACAAGCTCCTTTGCAACCACCTCCCGTTCTTCAACCGCGGCATGTACATGTCTGCCCCAATGAGGAAAATTTGCTTTACCACAAGCTTTCAGACCACAAACTAATGCGAATGCATCTCGAGGAACCCCTTTAATACATATCTGATTGAAAAAGCCTCAACTCTTCATCGGTATCACCATGCTCAGCGTTCTAAAACCTGGAAGAAAGACAAAAACTTTGAGATGACAATCCAACCGAGTGGACCAGTCTAGTGCGGACCCGGCCCCTGGTAAATCTTAAACGGTCAGTAATTTGGCAACCGTAAGTCCAATCCCTGATCTGAAAAGATTGACGCGCTCCACAAAGTGAACACTTCAGCCCGACGCATTCATTTCATTTTTATCGCGTCAGCTGCTGTTGCCCAATCTGGCACGGATCTGCAATCGACTTGAACTCTAAACTTCCATAACTTCTTCATCGTAGCTCCAATCGATGAGCCGTAAAGACAGGCCGGTAGAGCACATGAAGCACTGCAGTTCTAGGGCACAATACCCCATCCATGTTCACTTCAAGCATAACATCATTTTAGCATCATTAAGGCATGTTTTGCCCCTTTCGGCCGCATTTGACATACATTCAGCATTAAACTCGGTCTGCATCCAGCTCTTAATCACTGTTCATTAAACATATAAGCTTCAAACAAACTTAATGTGAATTTTTTTGGCATTTTTCTTTGCATGGGAGCAGAGCTACACGACAGCGTGGGTTGACCAGGGTACAACTTCATTTGCCGTAGGTTGGAGAGAGAAGGTTAGCTCAAAGATGAAGAGATAGAAAGATCTTGCCGAATAGCATTTAGTAACAACACTCCATATTTGAAGTTTTCAAATTGTGGAGACAGAGAAGGTCGGCTCAAAGGTCACATTTGTCGAATAGAGGTCACATAATTAGTAGACAACACTGCAAATGTATTGGGCCCTAGCCTACCTACGTGTGTTTACAATGCAAGTGTAGTAGAGAAGGAAGAGGATACGACTTATGAGCCCTTGCCTGCAAATGTGTGTCTTCTCAACACACACACACAGTACCAAAGGAGCAAGCACTTGTTTTGAAGCTTCAAGGTCGATGAATGTCTCTGCATTTATCTTTGTGTGTGTGTGTGTGTGTGTGTGTGTGTGTGTGTGTGTGTGTGTGTGTGTGTGTGTGTGTGTGTGTGTGTGTGTGTGTGTGTGTGTGTGTGTGTGTGTGTGTGTGTGTGTGTGTGTGTGTGTGTGTGCGTGTGTGCATGTAGGTGTGCTTTGCGGAGCAGAGGATGTGAAGGAAGAAATTTGGTTGTCACTAAGCATGTAAATGAGCTTGAAAGCTAGGTAGAGCCACCACCAAACTAGAACATAATCATTTGTAGGCGTCGTTAATGTGCAACATGTGTGTTCTTTCTTAAACCATGTTGCCATTTCTTCTTCTTTTTTGTCTCTAGCCTTCGGCTTGCAGCTGTAGACACGTGGCAAGGCTCTCCCAAGCACCATATTATGTTTATCTAGAATATAGATATAGATTGTTTCATTATTTGCACTTGGACATGAGTCTTCTTTGGGCAGTGTCACTTGAAAATATTGCTTATTGAATAATATTTGCGCCTAACGAAAAAAGATACGCACAATTTTGCCACTACTTTTTGTAAGATGTATGTGGACGGAGGCAAGAAAATAAGGACCTATTTATGTAGCTATTTAATTAAGTTAGTATTTTAACCACATTGACTTTATTTTCACAAAGGAAAAATGGTTTTTTTAAGAACTCTCGCCCTATGTTTCTAGCAGTATTACTAAAAAATCCAAATTATACTACTTATGCATGCTATGTGAAAAAAGTCTCTAAAATTAGGAAAAGATTTGTGTATTACAATAATAAAGGAGATATAAATTGTGATATTTTTTTGGTCTATTTATTTGTTTTGGCACTAGGTTCTCATATAGGGGGGGAGGGGGGGGGAGAGAGAGAGAGAGAGATCTATTGTTGATGAGTGTGGTACATTGACCATGGCACCTGAATCTTATGCTTGAAGTATTGGAGCACAATATTACTGATGATGTGGAGGCTAGGTCCAACTCCAATGTGGGGGTTATCGGGCGAAGTGTGCGTGTGAGGAATGCACACAAGAAGGCAAGAGAATTGAGGAGGGGATGAAGCACAAACAGGGAGTTGGGTTAGTGGAGAGGAAAGCGCGAGAGTAGTCAATTCTCTCACTCTCTCTCCCTATATTGATTAGGGAAATAAAAGAGTAAGGATGGTTTTCCACAGCCAACTGGCTTGCATCCCAACAACCTCCCCCTTGAAGTTCATGGTGGCCAATAGTGGCATCAGTATAGTTAGTCTATACAGAGTTGATGAAGCATTGCATAGGCTTCATCCTACACCCATGAGCTCTATGCAATGTGTAAATTGCTCCGAGGCTAGGCTCTTCATGACAACATCTACGGGGTTGTTGTTAGTGTGAACCTTGACATGCTTGATGTGCTTACCAACCAATGCATCTCGTATGACAAGGTATCTGACCTCTATGTGTTTTGACTTTGAGTGAAACACCGGATTCTTTGCCAAAGCAATGGCACTCTGACTATGACTATGTAGTATTGGAACCTCGTGAATGCCCAAATCTCTCATTAGACGAGCTAACCATATTGCTTCCTTGCTTGCGTCAGAGGCAACAACATATTATGCCTCAGTGGTAGATGAAGATGTGCAGTCTTAGAGACTTAATCTCCAAGAGAGAGATGCTCCAGCAAACATGAACACATATCCAGAAGTGGATCTCCTACGATCCATGAAACTCCCATAATCTGCATCCGTCTAACCTACAATAGATGCATCACTGTTTTCCAAGCGTAAACACTTGCCAGTTGTACCCTTCAAGTATCTAAGGATTTTCTTCATTGCTTCTTGATGGTTTTTGGGAGGATTTTCCATGTACCTACTAACCACTTCCACTGCATGTGCAATGTTTGGTCTTATGGCTACCACAACGTACATCAAACTGCCAATTGCTGAAGAATATGGCACTCTCACCATTTCCTCTTTTTTAGCACCCGTCTTGGGAGAATCTTCCTTGTTAAGTTTGGAGTATGCTTGCATTGGGGTACTCAGTGACTTCCCCCCTGCATACTAAAACATTGCAAGACTTTGCGGATGTACTTTTCTTGAGATAATTCAAGAATTCCACGTTGCCTATCTCTCTTGATGCACATACCAAGAAAGTGATTGTCATTTTCCAAATCTTTCTTTGAAAACTAAGTGCTTAGCATCTTTTTCAACTGATTGATCTCATCAATTGATTTGCCTACGATAAGTATATCATCTACATGATACAAGATCAAGATGATTAAAGAACCATCGATCAACCTCTTTGTGTATAAGCGGTGATCCTCTTGACTTCTTATGTAAGCGTGAGACTGTATGAATTTGTCAAATTTTGATATCAATACCTTGAACCTTGCTTGAGGCCATAGAGTGCATTTTAAGGTCTACAAACCAATTCTACCCTCGTTGGCTTTTGAGTTTCACATACCAAAACCCTCTGGATCGAGATACACACCTTTTTTGTTGTTTGAAACCCTTGGCGACTAGACAAGCATTGTACCTAGGCTTGGGATCTTCCGCTCTATACTTCTTCTTGTATGTCCACTTGCAAGGTAAATCATTTTTTCCTTTTGGTAATACAACCAGATCTCATGTTTCATTAGACACACTTGAATTGTATTTTGATTGCATAGCCTACTCCCACTTTACGCTATCAACCATTTGTATAGCTTCTTTGTAGCACGTTTTCTCTCCACTATTAGTGACCAAAATGTGGTGTATACCCGGCTCAAACCGCTCGGGTACGCGTGATACTCTTACAGAGCCTCTGAGTGCCTAGTTGCTGAAATCTACTCTCTTTGGAGCAATAGTAATATCCGGTGAAAACTATTGAAATGAGATGGTTCGGAGGCTACATACTCAAAACAAACATGTCTGTACTGAGCTTCTTGTGCACTTTTGATTCATTGAAAATCATGTGTAAGCTACGAATGACTTTGAGGGATTAAGGGTCCCAGAGACAATAGCCCATCTCTACATTTGCACCATAGCCAATAAAAAAGCATTTGTGTGACCTGGGATCTAACTTGCGATGAAGTTCTTTGGGCACATGTACATATACCTCACATCCAAATACATGTAAATTCTCATAGTTTGGCGTTTTCCTAGTTCAAAACTCCTCTCGAATTTTGAAATTCAAAGGAGAACTAGGTGACCTGTTGATGATGTGCACTGTTGTGAGAACACCTTACCCCCAAAACTCTAGAGTAAGATTTTCCATAGAAATCATAGAGATAACTCGCACTTGAATCATGCGATTTGTTCTTTCAACTATCCCATTTTGTGCAGGTGTGTATGGAGCAGTAAATTCCTGACGAATGCCTCTTTGATTGCGAAAATCCTTGAACTCCATGGAGACTTATTCTCCACCATTATCTGTTTTAAAAGCTTTGAGCTTTTTTCCTGATTGGTTCTCAACCATGGCGAGTAATTTCAAGTACGTAGAAAAGACCTCTTCCTTACGCTTAAGTAGAGACACCCACACCTTTCTGGTAGAATCATCTATGAACGTAAGAAAGTAGTTTTCACCACACAAATCACTGTGCACTAAGTCTAGGGGTTCGCCTAGTTTCTTGTTCAATGTCGAAGATGTTATCCTAGTATGTTTACCATATAGAAAACGATCACACAATGGAAATTTGGTGTAATCTAACACACGTAACTAGCCGGCTATGTCACAACTCAGTAGACTACAGCTCATCGGAAACATAGATAGAGTGTTCGTCAACACTCAAAAGAAATATGGAGTACATGGATCCATTTTTATGACCTTTCATCATGACAAGGTTTTCTTGCGGATCAGCCAAGAATGATTACCAAAAACAGTAGTGTAGCCAAGATCATCCAATTTCCCTATAGAAAATAAGCTCTTTGTAAGCTTGGACACATGTCTGATATTCTGCAACACAAAAGTAGTTCCATTATGCATCTGAAGTTTCACATCAACAATGCCATGCATGGATGCATAAGAGGAAAACCACTCTCTATGCATTGTGACATAAGAATCATAAGAATCACTAAGCTTGATCATGCCATGCATGGATGCATAAGAGGAAAACCACTCTCTATGTGGTGTGACATGAAAACTTGCACCAGAATAACAATCCAATTATATGCATAACCCTCATCTTGTGCAACCAAAGCGTCTGGAATGAGATAGGAAGTGAAAATGAGAACATCTTAGGGATATGTTGTCACCTTTGCATGAATATCTTTTGGCATAATGTTCATCACTGGAGGAGGAGCATCCTCTACTATAGTGGTAAGGGAGACTCAACCATATTGAGCTCCTCAATCTTTACCATACTTTTTCCTTTGCCAAAATGATCTTTTTGCATGTTTTTCTGATGTCTTAGGAAACTGCAACAATCCTTTTTTTTATGGCCCTTCTTATGGCAATAGTAACACTTGACATTTTTGACACTACGGTCTCCACTTGAGTTCCCGTGTCTACTAGGACTACGAAGATTTTTCTCTCTACTTTTTCTTCTATATTTGTTCTTGTCATGGCCTCTTGCCTTTGTTGAACTGTTAGCCACATATGCAACTCCATGACTAGCACCGTCGAGAGATTTAAGTCAAATTTCTTCAGTGAGAAATGCATTTGTGACATGATTGAACACTAACTTTCCATTTGGAGCCGAATTGCTAATGGATGTGCAAAAGATGTCCCATGAACTGGGTAGAGAGCATAACAAGAATATAGACTTGAGTTCATTTTCAACTCCATAAAGCCTTGAGATGTCACTTGACTGAACAAGAAGTTGAACTCATTTAAGTGACCAAAAATTGTGCTACCTTCTTTCATGTTGAGATTCAGAAGCTTTTTCATGAGAAGAAAATTTGTTGGGTGCACTTTTGCTCTCCCATGTTGAACATAAGCTATCCCAAAGTTCCTTGGTTGGTGTCTTCCCTATGATAGTGGGTGAAGAACACAGACTCGCCTAGATGTAGACGTATCATAGCCATGGCTCTCGCATCCAAAAGCTCCCACTAATCTTGCATATAGTCATCATACTCTGCATGCTCTTTCAACCGTTTTGATAGGCCTTTGTTTGTCAAAACATCTTTCATGCGCTCTTTCCACATGGTGAAGTTGCTGCCATGGAACTTGCAAATGAAATACTCCTCCTTTTCTGAAGAAGAATCCATCACTGACAAGAGGGTTTGAGAGGTGCCAAACTATGGAAAGAAGCTCCAAAAATTTGGGAAGAGTAACCTTTGTATCGGGAGTAAAATCTCAACCAAAATAGGCTCAAATGGTGCCAAAAATGAAAATCACAACTCGCGGGAAGGAAATTTGACAGAGTCTCCTTTGTATGAGGGGTCAAAGATCAACTCAAAATACGCATAAATGTGTCAATTACACTACATTAGGAAAATTTTGAGCTCATTTTTGGGCCTTGTAAAAATTGTTGATGTGGCATAGCTTTCAAAAAGTGGGGATCGGCAAATTTTTTGTAAATAAGATCCAAGCTTGTCGAAGGTTGGATATTTAGAATCTAGTCTTCAAATGCTATCTATTGATATATAACACGCATGTATCGGACATTGCCTTCATATAGATCTAGAAAAAGGTGATTTTAGATTACCCGGAACGATAACAAAAATTGGTTGATTGAAAAAAAATGGCATAACTTTCATAGAAGTCACCCAAACTTTTCGGACCTTATCTCTTTAGAATCCATTTTTTAAAAGCTTTCCAATGATAGGTCATATCATGGGGTTATGAGAAATATTTAGAGGGGTCTACCGGGTTGCTTTCTTTTGTACAACTTTGATGATGTGGCACTCTTAAAAGGCCCAAAAATGAGTTCAAAATTTTTCTAATGAACTGGGCATCAAAAAACTGATACTTTTTCTGCCAATGTGATCACCAACTCGACGTCAAAAGCATATGAAATCGTCCAGATACATCTCCTATGGCAAGGGTACCAAAGGTGAGAAACTCCAGCTACCTGTATCACCATAGGTGTCTCAACATTCGAGCACATCCCAACTCAAAGAAAAACTCACTCTATTGACCCTCCAAAAGGCTAATGTAGACACAAAAGGACTAGCCGCACTCTTAGAAAGGGCTCTACCGGTCCGAGTCTAAAAAATGCCAAGAAAAACTATCAAAATAGCCAAAAATGTATCCACACATAGTACAGTGGGCGATGTCCGCAACTCAATGTACATGAGTGAATCACGCTCAAACAGGCGCCAAGAACTGTTGCATGCAGTAAAAGTGATCCATGTGGAGATATCTGCTCTCAATAGAGCTTAGTGACACTAGGTGTACTCACACAAATATGTATCTGTCAACGAAACTGCTGTGGAAATGATTGCCAAATCGCATGTAAAAGCGTTGTGTCTGGTAATTTGGAGAATTCGTGTGTGAATAAGCTCAAAAGCCCCCTGTAACCTACATGTCAGTATGTGCTAGTTTCTATCGTTGGGCAAAAATATGCTAAATATATGCGTATTTTTGTTTTCGGGAAAAAATATGCTAGTTGAATAGCCACCAAAGGTATCTCAGTCAAAAACCATGCCGTAGAGCGTAATCGGTGTGGTTGGTGCCAATACGAGGTGTCACTCCTCTATGGTAGAGGCATTTCACTAGTGCGTGTGGTGAGCATAGCTATCGGTCACGGGGAAAAGTCGTTCGCGTGAAACCGGTGTCGGGTTGGATATCGAGAATCCGCTTGTAATGGGAGTAATGTCGAGCCGATGTGAAAACACGAGAATCGGTGTCGAAAGGGCTCTAATCATTGATGTGGATATCTAAATAGCTGTAGGGAAAAGCGAATTGCCGATGTCGAGTCGTGTATGTCAGTGTCATAAAACCTGCTCACTCTCACTCACTCGCTTTGTCTTTCTCTCAAGCTGGCTCTCAGTCTCTGTCTCTCAAGGTCAATCTCTCTACTGAAGCTTCCTATGTGTGAGCGGTCAAGAAATCGGAGAGTTGGAGGATCGAACAACACTTGGAGATCAGTTGAGGGCTAGCTCTCTCCTTTCTTTAGCTACTATTTCAAGCTAGGTCTCTCTACTCAAGCTCGATCTCACTGTGCAACTCGATCGGATGTGGGTGTGTGTGAGCGGCCAAGGATGATTATGGGATCAATTGCTTGCACACACCATAGTATGTAGAAATAAAGTTTAAAAAAAATATCCTGCTTCTTTGTCAAAGGGGCGACCATGCAAAGATAGGAGCTGACGAGCCAGAGCTGGTGAGGGTGTGTGTGTTTGTGCTCTTTTGCTAGCCATGCTGAGTCATTCTCCTTCTATTATTCTTTGCCCGGGCAATGCTCGGTTGTGCTTGACTACTCTTGAAGTTGGAGCTGCAAGCTTTGCATCTTGCTACAAACACAGTATGTGTGTGTGTGTGTGTGTGTGTTATGCCCTTTGTCATCACTGGTCGGATTTGCATACACTCAATTCTCTCTCTATCTTGTTGTTTCTCGCCGACTTGCTACTACTGCATCGGATTTGCATCCAAGGCTACAATCCCTCCAAGGTATTGTGAGCGTAGCTCTTGAGCTCTTCAATTATATTTTCCCCTTGCCAAGACTGCACATTGCCCCAATTGCCTCAATGTCAAACCTCACAAGGTAGCACACCATGTCGAACCTCTGTCTTGATGGCAATCAAGTGTGAGAGTGTGTGTGTGAGAGAGCACCACACACATACCCGGGTTCCTTCTCTTCATGTTGCCTTGGGTTGCTACCTGCACAATGAGTGTGTGTTGGCTGCTCGAGTCAGCCTCAAGCTTCAATGCTCTCAATTTCCTGGCTTTTCCTTTGCACACAAGTCTTGCAATTCGGAGCTTCTCCTGCAGCCTACAAAGTGTGTGCAAGGGCAGCTGCGCTCACCAAGTGCTTCGAGTCTCCCAAATTGTCTCGAGCTGCTGCTATCCAGCTCCGATGCAAGATCCACAAGCTCCTAAGCTTTGCAAGTTTCCATGGGTGCTAGTTTTCAGATCCAACCGCCACCAATGCTCTGATACCAATTGTGGAGGTTGTCGGATGGAGTGTGCATGTGAGCAATGCATGCAAGAGAGGGGAGAAGAGAATTGCGGAGGGAATGAAGCACAGACAAGGAGTTGGGTTAGTGAAGAGGAAAGTGAGAGAGTAGTCAACTCTCCCACTTTTTCTCCCGATATTGATTAGGGAACGAAAAGAGTAAGGTGGGTTTCCCACGGCCACGTGGCCTACATCCCAACATCCAAACCATATAGAAGTAAACTCTGCTTACATCCACAAGGTGTCTTACATTACCCATATCTTATCTCTTTTTTAAAAATGCTCATTTGAGCTAGATTTGAATCAACTTACAAAAATACATGTAAACCCTGGCATATCCTTTGCATAGGGGTTTCCACCGAATAGAAAGTTTGTTCAATGGGCACAGAGTCCGTTATGCGATTTGATACCACTAATTACACACGAACCCTTACAATATGTTTCAAATTACATGATTCTTGTGATTGATTTCTTCTACTCTTTTTTAGCTTTGCTGCTTTCTTCTACTAAGGATAAACCACCATCAAGTTTCCAAAACCTATACTTTGTCCAAAGGATCATACTTCTTCTGAAACAATAGTGCATCACCTATGCCTTCAAACAAAAAAAAGGTGTCACAAGATTGTCCTCTAAAGATTTTACATTTCTTGTAGCAAGGTAAGTTCAAGAAGGTGTCCGGAGTTGGGGTACTCAAAGCACTGACCTACAATGGGGAGCACTCCTACCACCCACAATCCTGAGGCCACACGGAGATGGCTGGTAGTCAGGGTTTCACCCCGTTGGGGGTTTCCCAATTGCCCCTCCCGTGAGGGTTGTCCGTCCTTGCTTTGCCTCCCTTGTTTTTCTAGGTGGGTGTGGCCACACTACCTATCTCCCCCCTAGGAAACAATAGTGGCAAGTTCCTTTTATAGCTGCTCGGCAAGCAGGTGAAGCGTGGCAAGCTTTGCCCCCTTGGTGGAAACGGGTAGGTGATGTTCAGCTTGCTAATTCGAAGATGGTGTTAGGGTCTCCTTTCAAAAGCATGTTGGTGCTAGGCTCTCCTCTCAGTGGTCGGATGTGTTGATGGGCAATGCTGCTGAGGGCGGTTTTCTTACTCGATGCCTTTGCACAGTGATGGAGCGTCTGAGCTCCCCCCCTACTTGGTGGTATTTTCCTCTATCTATTACTCTACGATCTGCTAGCCTTATCGTGTTTGAACTGTGTTTATGAAGGGTGACTCCTTTATTTAGCTAATGCAATGTGGTGATGCTTGGCTTTGGGTTGCTCCAACTTGAGGGTGATGTCTATGTGTGGTGGTAGTCCATACAGTGTCTATGGCATCCTCTTGGTGGTTGTGATCAATGGCGTTACGCTTTGTTGCTGTGTTTGGGACTTTTCGGAAACTTGAGATTCTTGTAGATGTCATAGCTCGTTGTGAGCATGGCTTTCAATGTAAATTTTATACACTTCTCACTCATAAATCTGAGTTTGCCATTGATATACAAACTTAATATGCAAAAAGGTAGTAGACAAAAGAGCATGTCTAAACCTTATGACCCATCTACTTCAACGAACAAAGAATCTATCTATTGTCTACGTATTTGGGTGTCTATGAAAAATTAGTATTTATTTACATGAACACATGACTTAGTAAAATCTTTAATGAGAATTCTCTTCATGAATGTGAACTCGTTATCTTTTTTTCATATCATAAAACAAGCTTGCTTTTGCATTCAACAATATTGCTAGAGACTCCAGGGTAAAAGATGGCCCCCCTTTAGCATTTTTCCTACGCCCAATAAATGAAATTACTCTTGTTCCATATCAAGAACAATTGCACTTGAGTAGTTGGTAGCCTAACTCAATCGTGGGATTGAAGCCTTGTTGCTGCCTTGTGACCTTCGACATTGAGCCAATTGGGGCAGTGGGGAGTCTCAAAAGGGGGCAAAGCTTATCAAAGAGCGCGAGCGTTGCAAGCACACAGTAGCTTGGGGGGATTGTAGCCTTGGATGCAAATCGGATGCAATAGTAGCAAGTTGGCGAGCAGCAACGAGATAGAGAGAATTGAGTGTATGCAAATCTGAGCAGCACTGGCAAAGTGCATAACACACACACACACTGTGTCTATAGGAACATGCAGAGCCTGCAGTTTGAGCTCCAAAGCAGTCGAGCACAACCAAGCGTTGTAGGGGGCAAAGACTAGAAGGAGAATCGACTCAGCATGGCTAGCAAAAGAGCACAAACACACACACACCCTCGCCCGCTCTGGTTCGTCAGCTCGTTATCCCTACCTGGTCATCCTTTTGACACAGAAGCAGGTTAATTTTTTTAAACTTTATTTCTATATACTATGATGTGTGCAAGCAATTGATCCCATAATAATCCTTGGCCGCTCACACACACCCACCATCCGATTGAGTTGCACATTCATCGAGCTTGAGTAGAGAGACCCAGCTTGAAATAGCAGCTAAAGAAAGGAGAGAGAGCTAGACCTCAACCCTCCAAGTGTCATTCGATCCTCCGACTCTCCAATTTCTCGACCGCTCACACACGGGCAGCTTGAGTAGAGAGACTGACCTTGAAAGACAGAGATAGAGAGCCAGCTTGAGAGAGCGAGTGTGAGAGAGAACGAGCGAGCAAGTCAGAGAGAAAAGATTTTCCGACACCGATATATGCACCTCGACATTGATGATTTGCTTTTCTCTACAGCTATTTGGCTAGCCACTCCCATCGAACAGCGGGGGACGACATCGACATCGGTGATTAGAGCCATTTTGACCGCGACTCTCATGGTTTGGCATCGGCTTGACATTACTCCCATTACGGGCAGATTCTCCATATCGGACCCGACAACGGTTTCACAAGGAGATTTTTCCTTGCGATCGATAACTATGCTTGTCACACGCACGCGTGAGGTGCCTCTACCATAGAGGAGTGAAATCCGGTGTCGGCAGCGAGCGTACCGATCACACTCTATGGCACCGTTTTTGACTACGACACCTTTGGTGGCTATTCGGCTAGCATATTTCTGCCCGACGGCAAAAATCGGCACATACCTACAGCGACATGTAGGTTACACGTTACAGGGGGCTTTTGAGCCTATTCACACACAAATTCTCCAGATTATCAGGCACAACGCTTTCACAGACAATTTGGCAATCATTTTGACAATAGTTTCTCTGTGGACAGATGCATTGACAAATGCATTTTGTGTGAGCAAACCTAGTGCTATTGAGCTCTTTTGAGAGAAAATATCCCTGTACGAATCACTTTTATTGCATGAGTAGTTGTTAGTGCCTGTTTGACCATGCATCACTCATGTACATTGAGTTGCGGACGCTACCCACTCTACTACGTATGGAACCATTTTTTGGCACTATTGGCAGTTTTGTCCGGCCGTTTTTGAGACTTGGACTGGAAGAGCCCTTTCTGAGACTGTGGCTAGTCCTTGTGTCTCGATTAGCCTTTTGGAGGGTGGAAAGTATGAGGTTTTCTTTGAGCTGGGGTGTGCTCGAATGTTGAGATACCTACGGTAGTTTGGACTTTCCCACTTTCGTTACCCTCGCCATAGGAAATGTATCTGGATGGTTTCATATATTTTGATGCCGAGTTGGGGATCACATTGGCAGTGAAAGTATTAGTTTTTTGATGTCTAATTAGTATAGTTGACACATTTATGCGTATTTTGAGTTGTAACTTTCATTGTTGGCACCTTTTGAGCCTATTTCGATTGAGATTCTACTCCCAATCATACAAAGGTTACTCTGTCAAAATTTATGCAACTTCTCACCATAGATTGGCACCTCTCAAATGCTCTTGTGAGTGATGGATTCTTCTTCCAAAAAGGAGGATTATTTCATTCGCAAGTTTGATGGCAGCAACTTCACTACAGGTCACTCTTCAAAGCATTAGCTAAAAAGTCTCAAAATAAACTACAGAGAGGATCATTGTTGCCAAAGCCATCACATGTAAAGGCTGCTCGTCGGCACGTAAACGATGAGGTGTTTGAAAAACTTGGGTCACCATTCCATATTGAAGCAACGTTCTTAGGCAAGGGTGGCAAAGAGGTACAGTTTAACAATAACAACAACCTCTTCGTTGATCTTGAAGCATTGCAGAGGTATGCAGTTCACTTCTTTGACATCAGTCAAGAGGAGTTCCCTGGGGTTCTCAAGTTTGTTTTGAAGCTCAACGAGTGTGAGGTCCTGAAGAACAAGAAGCTGGAGAGAGTCAGCATTACCCTCATGAGCAAAGCTCTAGATCCATCAATAATGAAAGAGGATCCACGATACTTCAACGTGCAATCCGCAAACAACATTTTAACTCTAGGATCATTTCAAGTATACTTAGTTGACTCTATAATAACCAAATATTGATTATTTGGTTGTTGATTTTCTGTTTTCATTTTTAGTCAGACCCAAATTCCTTCTATCATTAGTGAATAAAGAAATGGAGTCATACTTTCAGTGGAAGGATTTCTTGACTACACAGTGGAGTGACGCATGGCAGGTGACTTAAGGACTCTTAAGTGTATGTATAACATAACACACGATGCAACTGTGGCAAATCCATGCTTATATTGCATGGCTGATATACAATCTCTTGAGAGTGTGCAATGGAATAGAGCTCCCAACAGACATCTTCAAGGATAAAACTTTTAGGCTAGTGCTTGATATTCCTCTAAGTAGAGTTCATGTCTATACAAGTCATGCACTCTGTCAAATAATTGAAACGGTGGATCATTTATATATATGTTTTGAATGGACATTAAAGCGAGAGAAAAAGAGTAATCCAAGCATTAGAGGGTGTGCTCTCAGACATTGGTATGCATGGAGGCAATGTCAAAATCAAAGAGGACCCTAAGATGTCTCAAATTCATTACAGATACCTAGGAAAGCATCGATAGGCAACATGAACGCCGGAAGGTTTCTTGGGTTTAGCCTCAAAGATTCAAATAGAGAGAAGCGGAGAAACCTGTTCAACACATGGAAACACTTACACAAAGTGGTTAAAGACAATGCTAGTCGTGGGGCAAGAGAAGCAAGAGTTAATCCCGAATCAAATGTTTCTTTTAATACCTCTACCCGCTCTTCTTCTGGGTCAAATTGCACCTCCACATCCTCTACCTCTTCCTCCGACACCAATGGGAAACTACCAAAAGTTGATGACTAGGAACTCTCTCACTCACCATCCGTCTGCAAGTACAAGTAACAGAAAACTCCATGGTTGAATTCCACTAAGAAACTTTTTAAAGCGCTTCATACACCTGTCTTGTACAAGTAGTGCATTGGAGGGACACTTTTCTAGACAACAATTCAGTCTCCTTGCTGCACTCTTGTAAGAGTCATGGTCAGCTGGGTGCCCATCTCTTATGCCATCAATTGTCATGGAATTGTCACAAATGACTACCTCATGATGTTGCAAATGGGTTTGTAGGTACTCAAATGCGCAATCAATGATCATCTCTATAGAAAACTCTACATTAAACATTCCTGATAGTTTTGGTGCACCGCTATGAGCAAGGGTGTTGTATAAAAACGTTGGAAAGGGGGAAGGGGAAACAAACCCAGCACACTCCAAACTTATCTCTCTATAGCCCAGGGATTTACCCGCACCCTAAACGACACAAAATCACACACATCGATACACAATCTGCAAACTGCAATTGCACATACTCGCCTTTGAGCACCACCGGCTATACACACTCACACATGAGCACTTTAGCACAATAGACCCATCAACAAACCATCACCCATATCCCACACATTGATGCATACACTCACAAAATCCTCTAACCACACTCACATCGGGAGGCCTCAGACACCTTGACCACACACAATCTCACACCCAATCTGCAACCACAATCACTCTCTCCCTCTCTCTCTCTGCACACACACACACCCGTGTGGTCCAGAGCCAACGCTACCACATATTTGCATAAGACAAGACGAAGGAGCATAGTGATCCGAGCCGAGCAGTCAATCGCATAAACCATAGCAAAATCATGCATCAAAACACGTATGTATGTGGGTACAATGATGGCGTTAACGGCCACTACAATTCCTGCTTTTCATTTGCCGCCATAGCTGCTCTACTTTGTACATAAGTAGTAGATAGATAGAGAGGGAGATCTTATTAGGTGTAGAATCCCCCTGAATCAAATGGAAAGGCATGAGATGCCCCATGCGTAACGTCAGCTCTACCAGGATCAAATTGATGGCATTGAGCATAGCCATCCGTCCGTAAAACATGTGTGAGAAATATATCCTCGGCACCCACAAACCTGTAAACAAGCCACTCTTGTAGCCTCCCATAGCAGGGTTCTTCCAATAACCTAGATCCATACACATGCTTGATACCCAAAATGAGAGTATACATCCACATTTGCAGCAATTGCATCACCTGAAATCATTCCTCCCTTTGCTAGAGGGCTCTCCACAACATAATCTGTATCCAAAGAGCTTTGCAAACGGTGCAAAAATTCTTGTAAAGCAACCTTCAAAAGTATATCTATCAACAACATGGCATCAACCTTCGACACCGCATCATCCTGAAGCAAAAGAGAGCGCTTCCCAACCACTTGGTCCACACAAGGCATCTTTATACCTATCTCATGTTGCTCTGTGACCACCTCATCTACATGCATAATATAGCAAATATCATACCTTGATGAAGTAGAGTCCGTCTCCCATGTGCTATCTCCATCGAAAGAGCTGCCGCCACTTGACTCATGCTCTTCCCTTTTCTCAGAATATGGAATCTCGTCCATCCCTACTACCTCAACCTTATTAACAAATCTCACTTGTCGGCGGCCATGAGCACACTCCCCCGAGATTTGCCCATCCATAGCTGGATGTGCAACATATTTCCCTGGCTTGGAACCATGAGTACCTCTTCAACCACTGGATCTTTCTTGTCTGGCATCCGAGGCATAGGAATAACCCTGTCTCTCTGCAACCATAATATCTTTGGCTCTTCTTGCATATGCAGACCCTCTAGCATCGGCTGTGCTTTTATCTCCTTCGCTTCAACTGTCTCTCACACTATCGGATTGGACCATCCTTGCCTCACTTGACGTTTCTTCACGAGCTTCTTTCTGCGACCTTTTGCAAAGGCCACTGCCTTCGCATATGACACCGGTCCATCGACTTCAACTTTATCACAAACATCCACATGCAAGCACTCCATGAATGTGTTTAATTTCAAAAAGTCTGTATTCTCTACAACACTTACATTTATGAGTTTGCTCCATAGTGCTTTGAAATCCCACACAAACACTTCAAAGTCACCAGCAAGGCTTTGCTTTAGGTCGTCGTCCAGCCTTCGCTTCACTTCTCTCAATTGCGCGTTGGTCACATATTTGCTTCGAAATGCCGCTTCTAGGGTGCTCCAATCCAGCTTTTCTTCAGCTTGCAATCCATCCTACCATGTCTTGGACTTTCCACGAACTAGGAGTGGGAATGCCTGAGCCACTCCCTCTTCTTTTGACAAGCCGCTCTCCAACAAAAATAGACCATAATCTTGCAGGACACTTCTGCATCTTCAACACCCCTAAAAGTCAAAAAGCCCGACCACACCTTTCTTAGCGGCACTTGCTCTTTGCAACTAGTATCACTGCAAAACTGTCTTTGACTTCACCGAAAAGCAATCAATAGCTCCTCAATGGGGGCACCACTGACGGAAAGGGGGAACAAACCCATCACACTCCAAACATTTCTCTCTACAGCCCAAGGATTAACCCGCACCCCTAACCACACAAAATCACACACACCGATACACAATCTGCAAACTGCAATTCCACATACTCGCCTTTGAGTACCATCGGTTATACACACTCACACATGAGCACTTCAGCAATAGACCCATCAACAAACCATCACCCGTATCCCACACATTGATGCATACACTCACAAAATCGTGTATCCACACTCACATCGGGAGGCCTCACACACCTCGACCACACAAAAACCCACACCCAATCTACAACCACAATCACTCTCTCCCTCTCTCTCTCTGCACACACACACACACACACACACACACACGCGTGTGGTCCAGAGCCGATGCTACCACGGACGAGCACAAGACAAGACGAAGGAGCACAGTGATCCGAGACGAGTTGTCGATCGCATAAACCATAGCAAAATCATGCATCAAAACACATATGTATGTGGGTATAATGATGGCGTTACTGGCCACTACAATTCTTGCTTTTCATGTGCCACCGTAGCGGCTCTCCTTTGCTCGTAACCAACCACCCTTGTTGAGGGCTTCTCTTCTCAGTGGCGGTCGTCCTAGATGAACCTCTTGGGTCATGACCCTGAGCCTCCCCTTTCTACCTACTCTAGGTCAGCTTTCTGGTGGCCCCAACTTGCTCCCGCCAAGCTCAGCTGAGCGCCCCGCCAATGACGGCCCTTCACCTTCTCAACACTGGCCTTCTCTTCATGGCGGCCTCCTGCTACTCACGGCCATGACCCTCCTTCCTCTTGCCGTTCGGTCCTATCTTGACATGGTGGCTCTTCTGCAGCAGCCGGCTATCCTTGTAAACTACGCCACCTCTTAATGCCCCACCTTGACGGCACCTTTTGACTGCCTATAGCGCAACCCACCTTCAGGTCGGTGCCAACGCCCCTTTGTATAAAAATCCCCCTCATCACCACAAGCTGCCCCTTCTCATACAAACTGACGTGCACCCCCCCTGGGTGGCGCTACTTGGCCCTGTATAATGGACTGCAGCCCGCCACCCTCAAGCATACATATGGTGTCTCCTCTCTTCACAATTGGCACACCTCTCCATGCAAACTCCAGTGCTTGATCTCCTTTCCCTTGCCCTCTAGCGTTGGAAACCCACACCCTTTTCTTCTCTGCATGACCAAAGCACAACACTACTTGTAGCATTGCATGGTATCGGCCACCCTCAATTTGAAAAAATCCCCGGGGAGGTCACCTAATAAAAATGTAACCTATCACGTGAGTTCAACAGAAGGGTATTTAATGTTCTTGAAACTTACAGAAATATATATATAGAAGGGCATTATTTTTTCAAATTTGAAAAAAACTTACAGATTTTAAAAGAAAAGGATACATTATATTCTTAACAAAGTTCACAGATATGGGGTTTTACAAAGATGTCTTGAACGCACGTTATATGGTAGTTTTACACATAGTGAAATCCCCGAGAAAAAATCGCAGCGACAAATAAGTTCCACTTTATTTGAACAAAAAAAAACTTAGCATGGCCTGGTTTCACATGCTCGCAAACCACCAATGCGAGAAAAATTTGCTATGGCATTCCTTCATATCATTAGCATGACTATCTTCTTACCGATGCCAAAAAAATCAGCCTTTCCTCATCCAATCCCGCCTTGCCATGCAAGCCTGAACCCTCCACCACATGCAAGCACTCCATGAATTTGTTTAATTTCAAAAAGTCAGTATTCTCTATAGGAGTTACCTTTATGTGTTTTCTCCATAGCGCTTCAAAATCCCACCCAAACGCTTGAAAGTGACCAGGCAGGCTTTGCTTTAGCTCGTCTAGCCTTCGCTTCACTTTGCTCAATTGTGCGTTGGTCACATATTTGCTTCAGAATGCCGCTTCCACGGTGGTCCAATCCAACTTTTCTTCAACATGCAATCCATCGTACCATGTCTTGGCCTTTCCACGAACTAGAAGTGGGAACGCCTAGCCACTGCCTCTTGTTTTGATAAGCCCTTCTCCAACAGAAATAGACCATAATCCTACATCCACAACTTCTGCATCTTCAACACCCGTAAAAGTCGGAAAACCCGACCACATCTTTCTTAGCGGCACTTGCTCTTGGCAACTAGTACCACCACAACACTGTCTTCCACTTCACCGAGAAGTAATCAATAGCTCCTCAGTGGGGGCACCTTGATGGAAAGGGGGAACAAACCGAGCACACTCCAAACTTGCCTCTCTATAGCCCAGGGATTAACCCGCACCCCTAACCACATAGAATCACACACACCGATACACAATCTGCAAACTTCAATTACACATACTCGCCTTTGAGCACTACCTGCTATACACACTCACACATGAGCACTTCAGCAAAATAGACCCCTCAACAAACCATCACCCGTATCCCACACATTGATGCATACACTCACCAAATCCTGTAACCACACTCACATCAAGAGGCCTCACACACCTCCACCGCACACAAACCCACACCCAATCTGCAACCACAATCACTCTCTCCCTCTCTCTCTCTGCACACACACACACACCCATGTGGTCGGGAGCCAACGCTACCACGGACTAGCACCACACAAGAAGAAGGATCACAGTGATCCCAGCCGAGCAGTCGATTGCATAAACCATAGCAAAGTCATGCATCAAAACACGTATGTATGTGGGTACAATGATGGCGGAAACGACCACTACAATTCCTCCTTTTCATTTGCCGCCATAACGGCTCTCTTTTGCTCGTAACCGGCCACCCTTGTTGGTGGCTTCTCTTCTCCGTGCCGGTTGTCCTGGATGAACCTGTTGGGTCACGGCCGTGAGCCTCCGCTTTCTACTACTCTAGGTCAGCTTTCTGGCGGCCCAGACTTGCTCCCACCAAGCTCAGATCGGCTCCCCGCCACTGACGGCCCTCCACCTTCTCAGCGCTGGCCTCTTCATGGCGGCCTCCTGCAGCTCACGGCCATGACCCTCCTTCCTCTTCCCCTCCGGTCCTATCTTGACATGGTGGCTCTTTTGCAGCAGCCCGCTATCCCTGTAAACTGCGCCACTTCCTAATGCCCCACCTTGATGCCACCCTTTGACTGCCTATAGCGCAACCCCCTTCAGGTCGGTGCCATTGCCCCTCTGTATGACAATGCCCCTTATACAACGGGCTACAGCCCGCCACCCTCAAGCATACAAATCGTTTCTCCTCTCTTCACAACTGGCACACCTCCCCATGCAAACTCCAGCGCCTGACCTCCTTCCCCTTGCCCTCTAGCGTTGGCAACCCACACCCCTTTTTTTCTCTGCATGACCAAAGCACAACACCACCTGTAGCATTGCATGGTGTCCGCCACCCTCAGTTGGAACAAATCGCAGTGAAAAATAAGTTTCACTTTCTTTAAAAAAAAAAAAACTTAGCTTGGCCTGGTTTCACATGCTCGCAAACCACCAATGCGAGAAAACTTTGATGTGGCATCCCTTCATATCATTAGCATGACGATCTTCTTACCGATGCTAAATAAATTAGCCTTTCCTCCCCTTCCAATCCCGCCTTGCCATGCAAGCCCGAACCTTCCACCATTGGCTCCAAAGGCAAGGCTATAAAAACCCAAGTTGTACAGGGCACAAAGAGGTGCAAATTAAAACACTAATAGATTGTGCCCTTCAAGCACTTATAAACTTCCTCGATCGATTGAGCTTCAAAACTAACTTTAGCCTGCTAAAAGCCGCATTTGACATACACATCACAACAGTAGAATGTCCTGCATGTCCTGCAGACATCTCGATCAGAAATCACATATCATAAACCTCACAGCACCTATATCCAGCACCCCTTGTCCCATTCACAACCTTATGATATAAGCATTTACTCTTGTCACGTATGATTACAAAAAACACTTACAGCTTCTACTAGCAAGTGCTCCATCCTTGTGTGCCTCTCTCCTAGTTGCATCAAGTATCTGCTCAATGTCCCTGTCATTTGCCTGCAAAGTGCCATGCTTGGGCTTCTTGCACTTGCATAGGCCGACCATCTTTAGTTGTACCAACGTGTATAGTTTTTCTTCATTGTATCGTCGCCCACATCATCTGTCTCCAAGACTAGTATCCCCATGTTTGAAAGAAAAAGCAAACCAGAACCACTATTAGAAATTGGTTTGTATTTGGTGTCATAGCCAAGCGAATATGGGGCCTAGAGTATCCCTCAAGGTCTCTATTCGCTTGGTTTTATCTCGTGCGCTAATGTCATAATAGGTGACGTGACTAGAGTTAGAACCAGGCAAATAAGGGCCCCAACAAATCTCTGAAGGACCCTATTCACTTCGTTCGGACCCAAGTTGAATTTACGTTGTACCCACGTCCATTCGGAACAAGTGGATTAGAATACACAATTTAATGTTACTAGTAAAAGATATGTAAGCCTACTCACTCACTAGGCCCCAACATAGCATTGAAAAACAACTCAAGCACGGTCACATAAGGAGTCATTATTCCAACCATGCCTTGAACCTCACAACGTTGTATGCAGAATCTCAACTAATATGTACAATTTGTAACTATGCCAATTTTGAGGTTGCGAGACTTCTAATCTACCCTAACGGCCACTCTCGGCCCTTGGAGTGTTGTTCCCCTTGTGCCCTAACCCCGTAATGTAGTTGCTTCGATGCGCACACAGTTAAAACCACACAGGAAGAGAAGAGCGGGCCGGGGGGGGGGGGGGGGAGATAGAGAGAGAGAGAACTTGTCTTTGCAATATCCAATGGTGCCAAGATGGATGGTGATGTCGCAGGTTGCTAAGAGCAAGAACCAAAAGGTGGCCAGGGGGAAGAGGACAAAAAGGCGATGGCAAGGGTGATGGCGATGCGGCAACAAAAGACTCAAACCAGTAGAGGTCGCTTAATGCAGGATTGTGAGAGGTGGCCAAGGGGAAGAGCACAGAAAAGGTGAAGGCAAGGGTGGTCTGTTTGTTCTACTTGGAGATGGGGATGGCGAGTGCAATGACGATCGATGTCTAGCTCTAAACGATTACTCGAAAAAGGCAATTGGATTGTGCTCACAAGGACAACTAGTTTGGGAGTAATAAATGGGCTTAAATTCCCGTGGAGTACGATCTAACAACCGCAATCTCGGGTGTAATCATGCACATTAATGATTTTGTCACCCTCACCCCGAGGTGAGCATCCTAAGTTTAGAGGGAGTACCACTGCCAAACATTTTAATTATACCCTCACCCCAGATGAGTGCTCATGCAGTGATCAGACAGTAAAAGCTTGAGTGCTCTTCTGATTTTTTTGCATCCTCTACTGCCCAACGTTTTAACTTCCCCCCCCATCGAGGCCACGGAGCTAGCAAACCATGTCTTTTGTGCTCCCAACCCTTTTTGTGCATTCTCTTCTTACTCTCTAGTGCTCCCATCGCTTTTTTGGACTCCTGTTTTGCAGCGCTTTAGTGATGCAAATCTCTACACATAGTGAAGAGGTATGCTACTACACTTTTGTGCACTTCTATTTTGTGAGGTCAGCACCAAGCGAATAAGGGAAGGAAAACTCTGTTTGTTGCACCTGTTTTCTTGGTACTGACCATCGTCACTCGGAGCACCTTTCGTGCAAGGGATATTTGATCACAAAATATGGCTCAAGCAAGTGGAGGCAATACAACTATATTTGGTGCACTTCTTTGATTTATGCCATTAGGAGATTTCGGAGGTCATTTGGAGGGCCTTCTAAGAAATTCTATTTCTCTCTTTAGAAAATGTTCTTAAAATATACCTGCACTTGTTGCGTACGTCTAAAAGGACAACTAAACACTCTGAAAAGTGAACCTAACTTTTAAAAATACTTGAAAACGGTCACCTTTCCATTCAATGCGTGTGTCGTTTTCATGCAGTACAGCTCATTCAATATAGCTTTCGTCATCATTGAAATTGAAAAAATCACAAAATTATCAGTTGGTGTTAGAATTTAAAGTTTTTGATACTGCCAGTGCGTCCAAAATGACCAAAATCTTAAAAAATGTCTATCTACTTGCCTCAATTTGACAGCCAGAGAGGGAGAAATCGTCAAAATATCCCTAAAAAGGAGATTTTGCCTCACGGTGCGCGGGGGGCCATCTGGAAAATTCTAAATCGCCCTCCGCGCACCATGAGGTAAAAAATAAAGAAAGTTGGATCATGGCACTCAGAGGGTCATCTAGAATTGTCCAGATGGTCCCTCGTGCGCCATGATCCAAAATCCCTTTTTTAGGGGTTTTTGAGCGATTTCTCCTTCTCCGGGTGTCAAATTGAGGCAAGTAGATAGACATTTTTAAGGTTTTTGGACGTTCCGGATGCATTGCTAGTGTCAAAAGCTTCAAATTCCAACACCAATAGATAATTTTGTGATTTTTCTAAAATTTCAATGATGACGAAAGCCATATTAAATGAGCATCGTCTACCTTATGAAAAAAAACATTCGCATTGAATGAAAAGGCGCCCGTTTTCAAGGGCCACTTATATCTTTTTTTAATTTTCTTAATATCAATCTATGTTTCTACATAAGGTAAGCTCTTCTTTCATTGGAGGAGTGCTTTTTTCTGTCTCTTCTAAAAGGCCCTCCAAAAGACCTCCAAAATCTCCTAATGTGACCTTAGAAAGCTTAAGTCCCTTATGCAACAAATGACATGTGGTAATAATGACTTGTCGTTTTCTACTATGCTATTTGTAGAGATGCCTCGTGCAAAGGCTAGGCCTAGAAGGGCAACAAGTGACTCTTTGCATGTTCAAGCAAGAAGACGTTGACACAAGGCCCACAAAGGTGTCCTGCAAGAGATGCGAAGGATGATCAAACAACACATGCAACCGGCCATTCCACGTCTTCCTTTTCAGCGAGTAGTGCAAGAGATTTATGAGCATTGGAGAGTGGCATGCGATGGGCCAGCGGTGCACTTCTCTGCCTGTAAGAAATTGTAGAAGACTACCTCGTTGAACTCTTCAGCGATGGACATATCCTCGCTGCCCATGCACACCGCGTTACTATCATGCCACGAGATTTTCACACTCTTTGGAGGCTACGCTTTCGCTACAATGGGCTTCTAGCTTCCCGTAGAAGCAATTAAATGAAGTTTATTTGAGAGGGACTCCTTGCACAATGTTGTTTTCTCCTTGCGTCTTGGAATCTAAGAAGAACAAAGAGTTATATTTTATGTCTCAATATATTAAAGACAATCAAAATTCATCCATTTAGTAAGCACCTTTTTATTGTTGAGACTAAATGTATACAATTCCGGCAAAAGTGGAAGTTCTTCACATCTAAGATCTACCCTGATATGTGGAAGATTTGTGCTTGACATTGTCTCCATCGCAGTAAGTAGGTTTTCTTGAAAGTAGAGCTCCATTGATAAAGGTTTGTTCTCAGGGCTAGACTCTCTATCTTGGTCAAGAGGAATAAGTTGCCCACTCAGAAGATGATATCTAAAATAGTAAAATGACACTATGAAATTTTGAGAGCTTATAATAAGCTTGCAAATTATGGACTTCTTTTGCAAAATACAGAATTTTCCCTGTGACTGTTTCCTATCCCAATTATCATCTAAAAAGTCCAAACAACTCTCAGACTTGCAAATGAGGATTGTTGCGGTAGTTCTTATTTGCTCACCGAAGAAGAAATCTACAAACACTTCAAGAGGCATCAATAGTGTGAGCCGAACTATTTTTGTGGCAATTGAATACTTGAGGGACTTTTGTATATCCTAAAACAACCTATTCCTAAAGATTTCACTAGTTTGCAAAGCTGGCAAAGACAAATCCTTCTTGTCAAAGGTTGGAAGTGGCAAACGAGTTACACAACCCTAACCAAAGGAAGTTCTCGGTTCCAAATCTGACATATCATAAAAGGATATTTGCAAGCTCCTTGTGTTGTCTTCCTCGGTACATTTGCTCACCAATAAATGCATGGAAAGCATCAAAAATCCCAACTATGCTCTCAAACTGGTTGCCAGTCCATCCTATTTGATGGATAAATATCTGAAACATACGAAAGATGAGATCCACCACTTAACCTTCGAATATAATCATGCACTATGTGAGATGCTCAAAATAACTTATAGTTGGGTCAATGCCGTGGAAAACTAGGAGGAGATGTTTGCAACCTTAAATCGGCATGCTAGAAATCATGTTGTATGAGGACCTCTTTCACCCACTTGCTTTGTGCACACACTTTAAACTTTTTAACTTGTTCCTTGAAAGCCTCCACAAAATCATTGCATTGCCTCCTCTTCCTCCTCCTAGTTTGCAGTAGTACGGCCCAACTTCCAATAGTTTATTTGAGATGGTATCCATGCTTGATCATCCGTAGTATAGCTGTTAAAAATGCTAACAGAGTTGATGGTAGTGCTAGGCCTTTGAGAAGTAGTCACGGTGTGCACTAGAATACATAAAAAAGTTAGCGCACATATAAAAGGGAAGAAAGTTTTAAGAGGGAAGTAGAGCTACCCAAAGTAATATTTGGGCGGGAACATAGATACTAGAGTCTTCAATGAAAGTTCTGAAAATCGTCGGTACAGAGTTCGTACAACTTATGACATTTATGCTTTTAAAGCGTCAAATTGTATGATTTGATGAACAGAAATAATATTTTCTTCCTTTTTTCTGAAAGATCTTGGCTCCAAAATGTCATTGGTTGAGTGCCACTTACCCATTCTCTCTCTTTATCTCCCTCGCTTGTGTCCTCTCCCTCTCTCTCTCCCCATTTGTGGAACTTTTTCCTCATGTCCATATATTTCTATACCTGTTGAGGGCCGCTAGTCAAATTTTGGATGACCTCTCTCTTGGTATGAACTTGATGGCAAGGCTTCAAGGTTTTGCGGAGGAGGAGGGACCTGATGCAATTAAAATCACAAAAACTCTATGTATTTAATTTGTACAAGCTATGATTTTGACACATTTGAATCTTGGAAATAGGGAGATTTAGGAACAAACCCTATGAAAACGAGAAATTCATTGCATGTTGATTCTACCTGACGGTCAGTACACCTGATGATCACTACAGATGACGAAAAAGAGTCAATAGTGAAAGGGAGGAGAATCTTATGCATTATGGAGTTGGAGTCAAAAAAACATTATCAAATTTATTCATAATTCACTTTTGGACACAAGGCTTGCACATGAAATCAATAGGGGCCTGCCTGGAAGACTTTTGAAAGGGAAAAGACGGACATATAACTTTGTGGGATCTTTCTCTATTGTCCTCATTCTGAATTGGAAAAGATTTTCAACAGCAAAGTTGTAGGCGTTGAGCTGATCTTGTTGCCCCTATTTGTTTTATAATTTTTGAAGCTACGGTTTGGGAGATATGGCCGAAATGGTGGAGCCTGTCTGTCCACACGGGAAGAAGTCATGGTTATCCATCTCTACACACATAATTTCCTATAGGTTTCTCTCCATTATTGCTTGATTTTCTCTTATTTTATTGAGATTGTCTCAAATATTATAAGGAAGCTCTTGGACTCAAGCTATGGAAGGAGGCATGGAGGCAAAGATGGCCATGATGAAGGCGATTATAAGGAGATTGGTAAATAAGCATGGCACACGGAGCTCTCTCATTGGGGGAATGCGTCTAACTGAGGTTACTTTGTAGTAACTACTCTTGCCCATAATCCCTTGTTTAATCACTCTTTTGGCCTATAAAGGAGGCCTTCTCTTTTGTAAGCGGACACACACTACACACACATACATACACTACCCCATATACACACTATCGCATAACCACACACCTACATATACACACCCTTGTGCTACATGCTAGTAGCATGAGCCCTAATCACATAATCACAACACCATCACCATCATCATGCACAAAATGAGCACCATATATCCACACACTTTTAATGAAGGACTGAAGGCACAATTTCAAGAAGAATAGTGATGGCTACACTCGTGATATTCCTCGCCATCAACTCCCATCCCTCCCTTGTACATCCTACGGTCTTATCCCCTTCTCATATTCTTGCTCTATGCTACCTATTGTATTCATCTTTTGCAAGCAATCAAAGCACTCCATCTTGGTGCCATACCTTGTGTCGTTTGGGATATACTTCATTGTGAGTATGGTTTATGTTTGTCTCTTTCCATTTTTCTTGTGTTGAGGTGTGCAAATTTGCCACCATACACGCACACTCTCTCTCCCTCTCATATTCCTATCATTTTGCTATTTGCATCTTAAGGTGTGTGTATTTTCCACCTATGGTATGAGAAGTGAACATACTTGCATGTTTCTCCTACCTCACTATCTTCCTTACTACATGCACGAGTAGCAAGCCCTTTCTCACTCACTCACCATTCCTCTCATCTTGTTTTCCGACCATCCCATCCCATACTTGGGTGTGGATCTTGAAATTGTTTTCCATGGCATGTTTGATTGCATATATGTATGCATCCTAGCCACATATCTTCATAGGTGGTGCCCTTATTGTGTACCCCCATGATGAGGCCATCGTGCATAGTCTTGGTGTAGATGCCACCCGGTCTATTTTGCACTTTCGCCTCTCATTCAGTGCCCCTGCTTGCTGAGTAGGGCTTTGCAAAGACCTTTAGTCAATAAAGAGTAGCAATGTATGCCATCCATCATGGATGATTGGCTATAATATTTTTCAAATTGAATGACTGAAGATGAGGAGATTGTAGAAGCACTCAAGGCCTTCATAAAGTGCTACTACCAGGTTGTAATGTCATTGATATCCAAGAGGTAAGCTCCCCATCACGCATTGCTTCTGCTAATCGCAAATCAAGAGCATTAAAGGGGAGGGCTATGGAATGCCATCATTGATGTCAACCAAAGCATCCTGTCAGCAATGAATGTTGAGGAGGTGAAGAAAGAACAATGAGTTTTTATTTTGAGAACCACATCAACAATCTCACATCAATCAAACTTTGTGTAGCACCAAGTGTTTTCTCTTCAACGGTCAAAGAAGAGTCATCAACTACATCAACCACAAAATCCATGCCACAAAGCCTAAAGCATTTTGTTGAAGCAAGTGGGCCTATGCTCTCTCTAGGACTACAGAGTTCAAGTGAAGTACAACCATCCAAGAATCACCGCTGCATGAAAAATGGAAAGATAATTGTCTGTGTTGAACCCAATATAGAGGATTTTGTGAAATTCAACAAGAGGTAGACGCATGTGGTGAAGGTGTCACCTCGCCAACACTTAAGGTATGCAACTCTAGTGTTCAAAGCCCTTTATTTCTTGCAACACATGCATGCAGACATGTACATTGATAGGAAGATATTCTACCAACAAAAGATATTCGATCAATGTGCATGTAAACATGTACATTGATGGGAAGATTTTCTATCAGCACATTAGGTGAAATCTGAACTCACAAAGGGGCTCTTTAAGCAGTTTGACTTTACATTTCTCTACCAAAATGAGTGCATGGATAAATTCTTGCAAACAAAATCCAAAGTTGGCAAAGGTTTGACAGCTACAATGTCCTCTTCAAGCTCTATCTACTGATATATAACACGCCATGAGATTCCTCATATTTTAGAAGATTCTTGTTTTGATTCACCTATGACATAGGTGACAACTCTATCAAAATCTAAGTGAATCAAAAGAAGAATCTTCTAAAATATGAGGAATCTCATGGCGTGCTATATATCAGTAGATAGAGCTCGAAGAGGACATTATAACTATCAAACCTCCCCCAAATTTGGAGTTTGTTTGCAAAAAATTATCCATGCATCCATTTTGGTAGAGAGAGGTAAAGTCAAACTCCCTAAAGGGCCCCTTAGTGAGTCCAAATTTCACCTAGTGAAAGATTGTTTTCCTATTTGGAGCAAGGATTCTTGATGAAATCCTTAGATCCCCACGTCCCATCATCTTGCCCATTCTTGATTACTACCACTCTTTTGATGTAAGCATCTTTATTCTATTCTGGCCTTGTGCTCTTCTTAGCTCCAGCTCTAGTTTCCAGCCATGTATAAACCTTTATGAATCACGAAGTCATTCCAAAAAAATTTAAAAAAATTTAATTGTCGGCTTATTGATTTAGTACCATGGAAAGTGTCTCTTTTCCCACATTCAATGACAAGAAGGGACAAGATATCACTACCAATTTTCTAGATAACTTTGGCATCGCTTGTGTGGTTTTCGACAAGGATGACGATGCCTCACGGCTACAAATCTTTCCTCTATTGATGAAAGTAGAGGACAAGCCTTGGAACAATGCTTTGAATCAAGCTACCAAGAATGGATGGACATACTACGTGATGCATTCGTGATGAGGTCTGGTGGAGGCACAACCTCAAAAAAGTTATGGTAGGTGCTGACAGAGTTGAAGCAGGGACGTCTACTAGAGTATGCCACTTACAAAACCAAGTTTGTGGATTTGTGGGAGAGATGTGTTTCCTCATTGGAGGAAGGCAAAGTAGAAGCTAATTTCTTGCAGAAGAACCGTTTCATTGCTGGTCTGTGGTCACCGCTTAAGGAGAAGGTGCAGGGGAGATTCCTTGCAACGTATGAGTTGGCTGTGGATGTAGCCCGCCTTAAATTCAAGAAGTTGTACATGAAAGCAAGAGTCAATGAGTCAAAGGAATCAAGATGAGTCTGACTAACCCTAGTAGTTGCAACACTTGCTCAGAGAACCCAACCACAAGAGGCATCAGAAGAATAGCAAGACCTAGTTGAGCCGCATCATTACTGAACTAGAGACTCTATCTGTGCATTTGGTGCAACAAGGGCATGCACACAACCTCTATCAAGAGAAAGGGAGAGGACTACAAAGTAAAAATTAAGAATACCATTGCTACAATTGTGGGGAGATGGCCATGGAATGTATTACTGCGCACACCCAAGGAGGTAGGATTTCAACAGAGGAGCAAGACAAAACCAGACTTCACCAACGAGAGCAAGACCACCACCACCAAGGGCACCACAACAAGCACCATCCGTGCAAATCCTACAACCACCAGTTCAACCACATCCACCACCACCACCACTTAAGCAAGTGGCAAAAGGTAAGACCAAGGTTAAAGGAGTAGATTCCATGGGGGTAAAGCGCACCAGGCATGGTAATCTTCTCAAAAGGAAGAAAATATGAAAATTAAAGGGTAATCTAGAAAAAAATCGTCCAAGTCATGACGTAAGATTGAAATTGTGGATTTCTCTTTGGGTGAATGTTCTAAACCATATGATTTGGTTCGAGATGTTTTTGTGCAGGGCCCAAAAATCACATGGCCCCAGTTACTCCACCTAGCACCTAGGGTGAGGGTCTAGACAATGGACAAAGATGGTTAGCACAAGACAACCAAAGCCAAAGATAGCTCAAGCTATCTCTCAGAGGAATCTAATGACATTCTACCAGTGATGGATGCTCACATCAAAGGGCAACACATCTCCAATATCTACATTGATGGTGGTGCACAGATATGTGTCATGAGTGAAAAAATGATGCACCGTTTGGGTTTAGAGGTGAGTAGGCCAGCACCATGTAGAGCCAAAATGGCAGGTAATGTAGAAGGT
Source organism: Adiantum capillus-veneris (assembly GCF_014529385.1). Taxonomy (NCBI): domain Eukaryota; kingdom Viridiplantae; phylum Streptophyta; class Polypodiopsida; order Polypodiales; family Pteridaceae; genus Adiantum; species Adiantum capillus-veneris. The sequence goes on along the minus strand of NC_140940.1, from coordinate 129,337,490 downwards.
CAATGTGTTGGTATTAGAAATGCATTTAGGATAAAGGCGTTCAACATCGATGTAGACATGGACATCTTTGTCATTCCACTCAAGGGGGAGGGATATCCTATCATTTTAGGGAGGCCTTGGCTTATGGCTATGAGAGCTAAGAAGGTATTGGACACTGGCATAATCCAGATGAAGGACGCCAAAGGGAAGCCAATACTTTATCACATGAATATATGGATGAGTTTTCTAGTAGTGACTCTTCAACCACTTCAGAGGAGGAGTCAAGAATGAGTGAATAAAGTGATAGTAGCATTGAGGTGATGGGGGTCATTCTCAAGGACCCTAAGAATATGGATCAACTTGATGCACCATCATTAAACCAAGGGCAACCACCAAGTATACAACCTGTGGAAGAAGCAAGTAAGATACATTGAGTGCTCTGTAGTGAGTTGTAAGGGAAGGAGCATGAAGATTATATTTTGATGCTAAGTAATTTTACCACGTTGTTTGTTGATGAATATGATAAAATCACTTGCATCACATTAGTTCAACATCACACTAAGCTCAAGGAGGGAAGTAAACCTGTAGTGCAAAATCTCAGACGGCTATTTGAACAAGATGCCTTACTCAAAGAGGGAAGGAAACTCCTAAAACCAATTTTCATCTATCTTGTTGAAGACTCAGAGTAGTTTTCTCTAGTGGTAGTCACACCAAAGAAGAAATATAAGCGGAGGGTTTGTGTTGATTACAAGCCCTTTAATGCAACCACAAAGAGGGACCATTTTCCTCTTCCTTTTGAAGATGAAATTCTCAATGAGATAGCAAGACATGAGTGCTACATGATATTTGATGGGGCTATTCACGCTACTTCCAAATTAGAACTTCTGAAGAAGATCAAAAGAAGACAACCTTCACCACACCATGGGGATGTTTTGCTTACAGAGTTATGCCTTTTGGTCTCACCAATGCTCCAGGCACCTTTCAGTGATACATTACATTTTTTTCCAGCCATTCTTTAGAAAATCAATTTTTATTTTTATTGATGACTTTTTTATGTATAGCTCCCACTCTCTTCATTTGGAGGAAGTTCACGAAGGTCTATACAAGCTGCAAGCTTTGGGTGGCCAACTCAACGTGGAGAAATACCACATTGTTAAAAGCAAGGTTACTCTTCTTGGCCATATATATGATCTCTGTCAAGGGCATTGACACTAACCCAAGCAAGGTTCAAGCCTTGGTGGCTTTGACCTCTCCCACCACAACAAAGAAATTGGTCTCTTTTCTTCAAAAGGTGAGGTATTTGAGTAGGTTTATTCACTTTCTCTCTCAAGTGGTTCTCCCTCTACAACAAGTTACCAATCAAGAGATCTTCACTTGTAGTTTAAAAAATGAACAACACTTCAATGAGGTAAAAAAAATTCTAGTCTCAGTTCCAACCATTGCACCTCCAAAGTGGGACGATTTCTTTTATGTAATCCCTAGTGTGGGCAATGACATACTTGGGCGGTATTAATGCAAAAGGGTCCTCAAAATTGTTTCATGCATCCTATCTACTTCTCTAGTTGCATGATGACTCCATCAAAAAAGGGATACATGATAGTGGAGCACAGGGTGCTTGCATTAATGTTTGCTACCACCAAATTTTTCTCTTATTTATTGTATGGACCATTTATAATCTTAAGAATGGAAGAACTATCTCCTTATGTAATGAAACACATGGATGTTTCTTCTAGGATTCCCAAATGGATCACAAGGTTGCAAGAGTTTGACTACACAATGCAAGTGGAGAACTCCACAAGGGCGAGTCTAGGAGGCATTCTCACTCATTGCCACTATGAAAAGAAGTTGAAGATAAAGAAGTAACACCTATGTTGGAAGTCCCTAAGTTGGAGAGGACTCACTCTCTCTTCTTTGATGGAGCCTATAAGAGGACACTGGACAAAGCTGTAGCGGGCATTTTTGTCTTCAGTGAACAAAGAGAAAAGGTATTCTCCATTGGGCATCTCTTGGATTCCCACTCCAACAATGAGGCAAAATATACAGCCTTAACTCTTGGGTTAGAGTGGTGTGTGACGTAAGGTATTCAACGGCTAAATGTACTTGGTGATGCCATGCTTTTAATAAAAAAAATACAAGGAACTTGGGTTTGTAAAAATAATAGCTTGCTAGGCCATTTGCACCAATTTAGGAACCTTTTAGAGAAGTTTCAAGCTGTACAATTACACCATGTCCCTCGAGAAAAAAATCAAGAAGTAGATGGTCTAGTTAGAGAGAAGCTACAAGATGTTACAATGGTGGGTGTTATCAAGTTGAAGTTGCATCTCTTCCAAGGCAGCAATGCTATGCCTAACATCCTAAGTTTCTTGGACACATGAGAATGTCCTAAAGATCTTATTAAGGGTCAAAAGAAGTGGCTTGTGCACAAGGCAACAAAATACCACCTTATTGAAGACGACCTCTACTATAAGGGTAAGGATAAATTTCTTAGGCGTGTACCTCTCTCTAGAGAGATCACAAAAATAATATCAAGTTTCCATGATGGTGTTTGTGGAAGGAAATTTGCACTTGAAATCACCAGTAGGAAGGTTCTACAAACTGGGTTTGTGTGGCCTAGTTTATAGAGAAATGTGCATCACTAGTGTAAAACATGAAAAGAGTGTCAAAAATTTGGGGAAAGGAGGCTCACATATGAGCCACGGACTCCTCTAATCTATTATGCACCATTTGAAAAATGGGAAATTGATGCCATTGGGCCTTTGCAAAGAAGCCAATCAAGTAGATTGTATATCATCATGGGTGTAGACTATCTTACCAGGTGGACTGAAGCACTTGCTACCACCTAGATTACAGCTAAGAAAGTGGATAATTTTGTGTTTAAAAACATTTTTTGCCATTTTGGTATTCCTCTTTATATAATTATTGACAAAAAACCAGGTTTTAGAGAAGACCTAGTAGGAGAGCTGATGGAGAAGCTGGGTATCTCACAACAATCCTCAACTCCCTACTACCCACAATGCAATGGTTTGGTGGAAAAGGCAAATGTTATGATCTGCAAGATCATCACTAAACATGTAAAAAATCACAAAAGTGATTGTGACAAGCATCTTATCGCTGCACTTTGGGCTTATCGCACTTAATTTTGCACATCCCTTGGGTTCACACCATATCACTCGGTGTATGGTAAGAAGGCCATTTTATCCGATGAAGTACAATTGGCTAGTCTCGGGGTGCTAGCTAGGCAAATGGAGCGCCCTAATGCTCATTTTCACAACCACATTCTTGATCTAGAGAGGCTTCAACTAGATAGAGAAGATGCTATCAACTATCATGCAGAACAAGCAGAGCAAGGTCGACTTACCTTCAACAAGGGACTTAGGGAAAAATGTCTCAAGAAAGGTATGTTGGTCCTAAGGTATGATAACAAGTCTAACACTAGGAAGGATAAAAAGTTTTCACCCAGATGGGAGGGGCCATTCGTCATTAGAAGGCACTACAACAATGCCAGTTACCGATTGATGGATGCAAATGGTAGGCTCCACAAAACACGTGTCAATGGGTGGAGGTTAAAGCAATAATTTTTGAGGTTTGATCAAGCACATGTGATAGAAATCCCTAAGGAGGGAGATTCCTCCACCTCAACTAAAGAAGAATCAACTACAGAGCTAGAGACATCTAGCTTCAGGGGGAGGGCTATTGAGGGCCGCTTTTCAAATTTTTGACCACCTCTCTCTTTGTATGCACTTGATGGCAAGGTTTCAAGGCTTTGCAGAGGAGGAGGGACCTCCTGCATTAAAATCACAAAAATTATATGTATTTATTTTGTACATAGCTATGGTTTGGACACACTTGGATCTTAGAAATAAGGAGAGGTAGGAACAAACCCTATGAAAACCAAAAATTCATTGGATGTTGATTCTACCTAAAGATCACTACAAGTGAATAAGAGTCAATAGTGAAAGGGAGGAGAATCTTATGCATTATGGAGTTGGAGTTAACAAAATATTATCAAATTTAACCATAATTCAGTTGTGGACACAAGGCTTGCACATGAAGTCAAGAGTGGACTACTTGGAAGACTTTTGGAAGATAAAAGACGAACACATATTTTTGTGGGATTTTTCTCTGTTTTTTTTATTTTGAGCTGACCTTTCTGCCTCTATTTGTTTTATATTTTTTGAAGCTACAATTTGGGAGATATGGCCAAAATGGTGGAGCTTATCTATTCACATGGGAAGCAATCATGGTTCTCCAACTCCACACACATAATTTCTTATAGGTTTCTCTCCATTATTGCTTGATTTGCACTTATTTTATCAAGATTCTCTTAAATATTATAAGAAAGCTCTTGGACTCAAGCTATGGAAGGAGGCATAGAGACAAAGCTCGCCATGATGAAGGTGATTAGGAGGAATTTGGTCAATAAGCATGACACACGGAGCTCTCTCATTGGGGGAATGCCTCTACCTGAGGCTACTTTGTAGTAACTCCTCTTGCTCATAATCTCTTCCCTAATCACTCTCTTGGCCTATTAAAGGAGGCCTTCTCTTTTGTAAACGGACACATACTACATACACACACACACACTACCCCAATAAAACCAGAGTTGTATTTTGCTCAATGTTCAATGGGCAAATAAATACCTTTGTGAAAACACCTTTTTTGTGTAGAGCTTATACAACAACATGGGTTGGATTATGCAGAGTATGGATTCAAAAATATTTTCAATGCAGAAAAAACCATAGTAATATTATGACCAACGCCCAACGCAACAGAGATTACTTCTTGAAAAAAAAGCTTGATAGTGCAACGTATATAAAATGACAAGGAAACGTTATGTAGAGTACGAAATTGTGCAAATCCCTTCTACTCCACTAATTGCATTTTCACGCAGTGAGAGATCATCTTAGAGAAAAGCCCTCAAATTCTCACTTTTCACATAAACTAACACACACAGTCATGGGTAAGTGAGGGGTATGAAGCATCCCTCACCTTTGTTTATATATTGATAGTGAGTGGCATAAAATGGTAACCATCTTTTTGCAACATTTGTCAACCTACTCAACGTCCTCTTCCTCATATGTGTATATATTTTTCTACGCTATTAAGTTATCTAGAGTAAATTCCCCCTCTTCGTTTAACCTTTGTGGCGACACATACATTATAATCTTCCCAAAAATGTCACCTAGTCATATATTTATATTACCACCCTTTTCTTTTTTGCTTTGTAATTAGAATAAACATACAATAACCAACTTTATACCCCCAAACTTTCTTACCTCTTGTGAATTAGTAGTAGAAAAATAATATATCCATCTTCCACCCCATATAGATAAATTCCCATGGAAATCAACTCTCCACTTGTCTTTACCAAAGATTATGGTCCCTCTCTACAAGTCTTCTATGCCCCCTACATAGGTGGCCCAATATCTCTTAAGAATATACATATAGTTTCTCTCCTTTCAAAAAGACTCCAATTGTATATTCTTTTCACAAGCAAATAATATTGGGCCCTCCTCTATTTGTTTAAACATCATAGCCTTTTGAAAAAGCATGATTTCCCTTGGATGCATACAAGCAAAGGGCCCATATAAGAAGACTTGGAAGCAAAAGGTTCCCTAGCCAAGTGTAAACCTTCCAAACCGAATGCCTTGGTGCATGGGCGTGAAGAATAGTCCAAATTCATATCAAACATGTTGAGAAGGTCAATGTTTCCTTTTGAAGCATGTCATTCCGAGCTACAGGTAAAAAGTTATGGTCAAAATAGTGTAAATCTGTCAGATTCGCAGCAAAAGGGATCTGTAAATCAAGTAAATCAAGAGGGTGAGATCTTATTTTTCCCCTAGTCATCTTCTAGAAGAGCAATGAGTGTTCAAGGTCACTTGCATGTGATGGGACCAACCTAAAGATGCTTTCTAAATGCCAAAACAGACAAATTGAGATACCCCGCAGGAGCCACCCGTAGGGACTCATGGTGGGTCCCACCTACATTATGCACCCCTATGGAGCCTTCACGGTCTAAAATGATATTTTTGGTGAATAAATAGTCCCTTTTATGTCCAATATTCAATGAGTGGTCAAAGGACACTTAATTAGGTCTAATCACTTACTCTAATTAAGTGTAGCATAATCCCACTCCTACACAACTATAAATAGCCCCCCTTGGAGAGACTCAAGGACACACACATATATTTTCAACTTCATGTTGTTTCTTGATCAATAGTAGAGAAAAGCCCAACTCTCCCTCTTTCACATCCTCCCTCTTAACCCTCCTCTTTGGAGGAAGTGCAACTCTATTCTCCACTCTTTCCATTCTACCATCTCTTACTCCATCAACCCAATAAATCAATTGTAGCAGCTCAATAACTTGTAAATACATCATGATCTCTCTCATGGTTATGTCAATGATCATGAAATCATCTTCAAAACTTTCAAGTGTCGCAATTCGTGATGGTTAGCCAGCGTCTGTCCTCCCCTTAAAAGGTGTGCGAGAAATCAAGTAAGTGTTCTATTCACAATTTAGCATTGGTTTGTTTCTCCACACTTATTCAATTGGTCTAAAGAAATTTCTCACTCCAAATATCTTTTGCTTCATTACATATGCATGTGGCTACCTCTCATGGTGATTTTTATTTGTGTCACGGCATTGCATAGATGGAGATGAGCTCTCTATGCAAAGTGTGTTAGTTTGATGTAAGTGATTCTCTTGTGTGTTTGAGAGGCAAGTCTTGTGCGCATGATTTTTTGATGAGTGCTTGAGAGAGGAAGAGTTTGGATGTATTATGGGTATTCTTATGGGGAGAAGGTGAATGCTATTCCACAAATTGCATATTTCATTTTGATGCACGGCATTGGGTTGCATAATCGTTGATAGTGTTCAAGTGTCCAAAGTGTATATAGAGTAAGGGGGTTTTCAAAGTGTGTTGCTTGAGTGGGTGAGTGCAAGTGTTATTTTGATTGGTTTCCTTCTCCACTCCCAAAAGAAGGTGGTGCCCCAAGTAGTGTGCGTACCTGTTTACGAACATTTTGTGAGGGTAGGCCCATTGGTTTGGGTTTAGAGGCCCCATTTCAAAAAGCTCGCCCTCATAAAGTGGTGCCCCCACTGAGGAACATATTTCCAAGTTACCTTCAAATTTTTTAGTGATGAATAATGGAGTTCCCATCTATCCATTTCATTTTGCACAACACATTAGAGTAAATGTTCACATAGATAGAAAAGTCTTTTTCCAGCAACGCATTGTTTTTATGTTTGGTGCAGAAAGACTTAGAGAAATACTAGCTGGCATCACCCAATCCAATTATACTTCCAATCATCAATTATGAAACTTCTTTTGATGTTCACGTTTTCATTTTGTTTTAAAGGCAGGAACAAGGAGTGGTGAAGGGGTGCTTAAGGGCCATATGAAGGAACGAGGTCTTCAAACCAACAACAAGGAGTAGAACATGAATCACGATCAAAACAATGAACCTTTTAGGCCTATTGCTCGGCAATCCATTCATATAATCATTGCAACTAAGTTTAGGTTTCAATCTATCATAAGGAGGATATTTGGATCCACTCGCCTCAATGAAATCAATGCTTCAATTAATCCATTTATTCTACCTATGATAAAGTACGAATTAACAATGGATGTGTACATCTTCATTTTAATGTAATCAGATTTATAGTGTCAACAATCTTGTGCGGCCCGTAAGAGAAAAGTTTCTTTGAAAAAAAGAAATTTCAAAAAGTCAAACAAAATGTCAAGTTCTTTTCCCACGTTCTATGCAAGAAGTGGGGAAGATGCGCAAGAGTTTCTTGACAACTTGGAGATGACACATCTCATATGCGGGAGAGATGAAGAGGAAGTAAAGCTACGAGCCTTCCCGTTGGTTCTAAAAGCAGAATCTAAAGCATGGTATGAGACCTTGCAACCCCAAATCCAGTCCAATTGGGAGATACTGCGAGCAAGCTTCCTCTCCAAGTTCGGGCAAGGTGATACTTCTGAAGGACTATGGAAATGTCTTATTGGACATAAGCAGGTATCACTTGAAGACTATCCCTCTTATGAAGCAACCTTTGTCAATCTATGGGGTAGGTGGGAGGCTACATTAGAAAATCATGGTGGTGCACCTAACTTTCTAAAAAAAGAGAGATTCATGGTTGGCTTGTATCCACTTTTAAAGGCTAAAGTAGAGCTAAAATTCCCATCCACCTTCGAAGAAGCACGTGAGGTAGCCATCATCAAGTTTAGAAAACTACACTTCCAAGCACATAGAGCAAGGGGTTTGAATGAAGTGAGTGAGAGGGAGTCTTCACAAACCATGGAAGCACCAATTAGGGCCCCTCTTGCACAATCTTCACAAATAGGAGATAACTCTCAACAAGAGGTTTTACAAAGGCTAACTCAACAGCTTGAGAACCTCACTCTGAATCTAATACAGGGCCTACCTCCACAACGACAACCAAGAGAAGGGAATCGCAATCAACGAAGACAAGCTCAAGAGTTGCGATTTTGGAATTGCAATGAAATGGGCCATGGCATGTACAATTGTCCACATCCAAGGCGACTTCCGGGAGACATATATCCCCCCAGACCGCCTCCTCTCACTGTGCAGCAAGAACAAGCTCAAGGCCCACAAATCCTTCGTCGACCACCACCACCAACAAATATACCACATGAGGAGGAAGAAAGAGGAGTCAACATCATCAAGCTAGAAGAGGTAATAGATGAGCATACTCTAAACTTTGATGTTATGCCGGCAGAAAAACGCACAAGAGCACATGATAAGGATGAAGACATGAGAAGTGAAGGAACAAATTCAGCCAGAAGGGACAAGAAGAAGAAGTCAAAGATGGAAGAAGCTGAAAGTAGCAGGAAGAAAAGATCAAGGCGAAGGGAAATTGGTATCAATGACCTCCCATTGGGAAAGGAGCTAGAGCCCTACAACATCCTGGAGGATTTACAAACCCAAAAGCCAAACATTTTATGGCCTCAACTTCTACACCTATCAGCCAAAGTAAGAAGGCAATGACCAAAGTTGGTAAGTACAAGAATTCCAAAAAAGAAAGCAAATCTTTCTATTAAGGTTGTGGCCTCAAAGCTACAAAAAGATGTGGAACCCATTGTGGATGCTTACATAAGGGGTAAAAAGGTGTCTAATGTATATGTTGATGGTGGAGCTCAAATGTGTGTGATCACAGAAAAATCAATGAGCAGGTTAGGGCTTGAAATTACAAAGTCCTCTAATTGTCAAGCTAGGCTAGCCAACAACTCAAGTGTGAAGTGTTTGGGGATCATTGAAAATGTAAAAGTCTCTGTATGTAACATAGATGCACGAGTGGATATGTATGTCATGCCAGCTAAGGGGGAGGGCTATCCCATCATCCTACGGACGCCTTGGCTCATTGCTGTGAATGCAGATCAAAAATGGGGAAGTGGTCGTTTGATTCTTAAGAAGGGTCAACCGGTGGTGTATGATTGGCGAGAAGGAAAGCAACTAGATATCAACTATGAAACCACGGCAGATGAAGAGAGCGAGGAGGAGAGTCCTTACTCAAGTGATGAGGAAGCATCAACCAGTGCATCAACCAGTGAAGAGGAGTGTTCTTTGGAGGTAATGGGAATTGTATTCAACGCCAACACTCAAGATGTTCCTGTAGAAGAAAAGCCAACAGACAATCACACACGAGGGGATGAAAGATGCCACCAGCTTGAAGAAGGATTTGAGAAGATGCTTGCAAAAGATCTTACTTGTGAGGAGAAGAGGTCCTACATCAATATGTTAAGGAGGTATCCCAATTTGTTTATCACTGACTACTCACAAATAAGAGGTGTAGATGTAATAGAGCATCGAATTGAATTGAAACCAGGGACCAAACCCGTGGCTCAAAAGTTAAGGCGACTAGGATCTGTGCAACAAAAGGCTCTCCTACAAGAAGTGAATCGACTCTTGAAGGCTGGCTTCATCTATCCAGTATCCAACTCCGAATGGGTATCACCTATTGTAGTCACTCCCAAGAAGAATGGTAAGTGGAGGGTCTGCGTGGATTACAAACCCCTCAACGCTGCGACAAAGAGGGACCACTTCCCTCTCCCTTTCCAAGATGAAATTTTGAATGAAGTATCAGGTCACGAATGCTACACGGTGTGTCATGGGTATTCAGGATATTTTCAAATTAGAATAGCAGAAGAAGACCAACCAAAAGCCACCTTCATCACACCTTGGGGATGTTTTGCATTCAGAGTAAACCCTTTTGGGCTCACCAATGCTCCTAGCACCTTCATGAGATTCACAATATTTGTATTTCAGCCATTCTTTGGAAAATCTATAAGAGTATTTATGGATGATTTCTGTTTTTATAGTTGTAGATCACTTCACTGCCAAAAGGTTGAAGAGGGGCTTAAGAGGATCCATCAATTTGGGGGACAACTCAACCCAGAGAAGTGTCATATTGGTGAATCTCAGGTGGTTTTGCTAGGCCATGTGGTTTTTTCACAAGGAATTCAAGTGGATCCCTCTAAAGTAGAGGCCCTTTTGTCATTATCTCCACCAACAACAACTAAGGAGCTAATGACCTTCAACCACAAAGTGAGGTACATGTCTCGCTTCATCCATCTCCTAGAAGAAGCCATCGCCCCTTTGCATAGGTTGGCAAGCCAATCTACATTTGAATGGGGGAGGGAACATGCAAAATGTTTTGAGGAAGCGAAGGGCATTCTTAGCTCTCTCCCAATCCTAATTCCACCAGATCCAAAGGAGACCTACTATGTCACTCCAAGTGTAGGTTTCGAAGCAATTGGTGTTGTTTTGCTGCAAAAAGATCCTAAAACATCATACATTAGGCCGATCTATTTTGCAAGCAAGGTGATGACTCCAGCCGAGAAGGGATACACTGAAATGGAGAAAGTGGTCTTTGCAATCTTGTTTGGGGTAAGGAAGTTTCGATAGTATCTTCTCCCTGTGCCATTTGTTTTTCTCACCTTAGAGCACAATCTACCATTTGTAGTACAACACATGAGCCTCTCATTTAGAATAGCAAAGTGGGTGCTTGAACTCCAAGAATTTGAATACACTTTCCTTGTAGAAGATAGCACAAGTGCAGGACTTGCAGACATTCTCACCTACAAAGTGAGAGAAAGGGAAGGATCACGACTACAAAGAGAGGAAGGCTCAAAACAGTTCAAAGTGAAGGAGATTGATAATGCCCATACTTTATGCTTTGACGGAGCTTATCAACGCCAACAAGACAAAGCAGCAGGGGGAATCATCATTTTGAACCCACAAAAGGAGGTAATGGTTAGTAAAGGTATCACTCTACTCAGTTTTCACTCTAAAAATGAGGTTGAGTATGCTGCTCTAGCCCTTGGGTTAGAAGAATGCAAAGAATTAGGCATACAAAGACTTATTATAAAAGGTGATTCTTTCCTAGTGGTTAGGCAAATCCAAGGGACTTGGAGGTGCAAGAATCGTACATTGTTTGAGTGGCTTAGTAGTGTAAGAGCTTTGATGAAGGGTTTTAAAGCAACACAGGTACAACACATTGTGAGAACTCATAACAAGGAAGCAGACTTACTCGCAAATGAAAAGCTTCAAATGGCAGTAGGAGGTGTGAAACTATATGAACCCAAATATCAAGGTCAAGAGGAGCTAAAAGACATTATCTTCTTTCTACAAGCAGGTGAGTGTCCCAAATACTTAGACAAGGTGCAAAGACATAGATTAGTTAAGAAGTCCACACCTTACCAGTTGATCGGGGATGATTTATATCATAAAGGGAAAGATTTGGTCTTGAGGAGAGTACCAGGTGTGCAAGAGATAGAGAAAATTCTTCTTTCATGTCATGATGATGTCTGTGGTGGTCACTTTTCTCAAGATATTACAAGTAGGAAGATTTTACAAGAAGGGTTTATTTGGCCGAGCTTACATCGTGATGTCTAATATTGGTGTAAGGCATGTAAGCCATGCCAAATTGCTGGGGATAGACGACTACCATATGAGCCTCGAGTCCCAATAATATCTTATGGCCCTTTTGAAAAGTGGGGTGTGGATGCAATAGGTCCCCTACCTCGTACTTCTACAGGGAAGGTTTTCATCATCATGGGTGTTGACTACATGACAGTATGGGAGGAAGCAACAAGCACAGCCCGAATCACAGCTGAAGAGGTATCAAAGTTTATTTTTGATCATATTTGTAGTAGGTTTGGAACACCCCTAGAAATCTTATCAGATCGAGGTCCGGGTTTTAGGGCTGACCTTCTGAATGATCTCTTGAGGAGGTTAAAAGTGAAACACCTGCATTCCACACCCTACTACCCTCAATGCAATGGATTGGTGGAAAAACTGAATGGAATGATATGTAAGATCATTTCTAAGCAGGTTTTGGACCAGCCTAATGATTGGGATCGCCATTTGAGGGCTGCTCTTTGGGCGTATAGGACATCTTTCAAGGTATCTACCCAATTCACCCCTTTTCATCTAGTTTATGGACAGGAGGCACTTCTCCCCATTGAGGTAGAGCTCTTAAGATTGCGCGTTCTTGCAAGAGTGGCAAAAAAACCAAAAGAGGTTCTACATGAAAGGATCTTATATCCCCAACGACTTGAGCTAGATAGAGAAGAGTCCATTGATCACTACATCACCAAAGCGACAAGCCAAAGGGATAAAATCAACAAGAAGCTCAAGGGGAAAGGATTGAAGGAAGGTATGTTGGTTCTTCGCTATGATAACCGACTTGATACTTGACTTGACAAAAAGTTTTTGCAAAGATGGGAGGGACCTTTCATGATAAAAATAAAGTTTGGGAATGGTAGTTACAGATTAGCAGATTTATCAGGAAAACTCCACAAGACCAGAGTCAATGGATGGAGATTAAAGCACTACTTTCAACGTGTCAATCCGTTGATAGGCAGTCATCTATCTACATCGTCTAAGCTCCAAATTGACATGGCTCCCTTCGGCTTGGCAAATGCTCCACCTATTTTTAAAGCTTTGATGTGCAAAGAAGAACCAGCCTTGGAATTTGAACATACCCAAGGCATTGACCCTCCCATCTCTGATTTATGGGATTGAGGTAATGAAAAGCAGGTCTAATGGAGTAAAAGAGTGCATGACACTCCTCCTAGTGAAAAAAAAAAAAATGAAAAAAAAAAGAAGAAGAAAAAGAAGCAACACCGTCCTCCTAAAGATATGAATATCTCTAGGCTTGGGGGAGGGCTAATATGAGTGGCATAAAATGGTAACCATCTTTTTGCAACATTTGTCAGCCTACTCAACGTCCTCTTCCTCATATGTGTATATATTTTTCTACGCTATTAAGTTATCTAGAGTAAATTCCCCCTCTTCGTTTAACCTTTGTCGCGACACATACATTATACTCTTCCCAAAAATGTCACCTTAGTCATATATTTATATTACCACCCATTTCTTTTTTGCTTTGTAATTAGAATAAACATACAATAACCAACTTTATACCCCCAAACTTTCTTACCTCTTGTGAATTAGTAGTAGAAAAATAATATATCCATCTTCCACCCCATATAGATAAATTCCCATGGAAATCAACTCTCCACTTGTCTTTACCAAAGATTATGGTCCCTCTCTACAAGTCTTCTATACCCCCTACATAGGTGGCCCAATATCTCTTAAGAATATACATATAGTTTCTCTCCTTTCAAAAAGACTCCAATTGTATATTCTTTTCACAAGCGATTAATATTGGGCCCTCCTCTATTTGTTTAAACATCATAGCCTTTTGAAAAAGCATGATTCCCCTTGGATACATACAAGCAAAGGGCCCATACAAGAAGACTTGGAAGCAAAAGGTTCCCTAGCCTAGTGTGAACCTTCCAAACCGAATTACTTGGTGCATGGGCGTGAACAATAGTCCAAATTCATATCAAACATGTTGAGAAGGTCAATTTTTCCTTTTGAAGCATGTCATTCCGAGCTACAGGTAAAAAGTTATGGTCAAAATAGTGTAAATCTGTCAGATTCGCAGCAAAAGGGATTTGTAAATCAAGTAAATCAAGAGGGTGAGATCTTATTTTTCCCCTAGTCATCTTCTAGAAGAGCAATGAGTGTTCAAGGTCACTTGCATGTGATGGGACCAACCGAAAGATGCTTTCTAAATGCCAAAACAGACAAGTTGAGATACCCCGCAGGAGCCACCCGTAGGGCCTCATGGTGGGTCCCACCTACATTATGCACCCCTATGGAGCCTTCACGGTCTAAAATGATATTTTTGGTGAATCAATAGTCCCTTTTATGTCCAATATTCAATGAGTGGTCAAAGGACACTTAATTAGGTCAAATCACTTACTCTAATTAAGTGTAGCATAATCCCACTCCTACACAACTATAAATAGCCCCCCTTGGAGAGACTCAAGGACACACACATATATTTTCAACTTCATGTTGTTTCTTGATCAATAGTAGAGAAAACCCCAACTCTCCCTCTTTCACATCCTCCCTCCTAACCCTCCTCTTTGGAGGAAGTGCAACTCTATTCTCCACTCTTTCCATTCTACCATCTCTTACTCCATCAACCCAATAAATCATTTGTAGCACCTCAATAACTTGTAAATACATCATGATCTCTCTCATGGTTATGTCAATGATCATGAAATCATCTTCAAAACTTTCAAGTGTCGCAATTCGTGATGGTTAGCCAGCGTCTGTTCTCCCCTTAAAAGGTGTGCGAGAAATCAAGTAAGTGTTCTATTCTCAATTTACCATTGGTTTGTTTCTCCACACTTATTCAATTGGTCTAAAGAAATTTCTCACTCCAAATCTCTTTTGCTTCATTACATATGCATGTGGCTACCTCTCATGATGATTTTTATTTGTGTCAGTACGGCATTGCATAGATGAAGATGAGCTCTCTATGCAAAGTGTGTTAGTTTGATGTAACTGATTCTCTTGTGTGTTTGAGAGGCAAGTCTTGTGCGCATGATTTTTTGATGAGTGCTTGAGAGAGGAAGAGTTTGGATGTATTATGGGTATTCTTATGGGGAGAAGGGGAATGCTATTCCACAAATTGTATATTTCATTTTGATGCACGGCATTGGGTTGCATAATCGTTGATGGTGTTCAAGTGTCCAAAGTGTATATAGAGTAAGGGGGTTTTCAAAGTGTGTTGCTTGAGTGGGTGAGTGCAAGTGTTATTTTGATTGGTTTCCTTCTCCACTCCCACAAGAAGGTGGTGCCCCAAGTAGTGTGCGTACCTCTTTATGAACATTTTGTGAGGGTAGGCCCATTGGTTTGGGTTTAGAGGCCCCATTTCAAAAAGCTCGCCCTCATAAAGTGGTGCCCCCACTGAGGAACATATTTCCAAGTTACCTTCAAATATTTTAGTGATGAATAATGGAGTTCCCATGTATCCATTTCATTTTTCACAACACATTAGAGTAAATGTTCACATAGATAGAAAAGTCTTTTTCCAGCAGCGCATTGTTTTGATGCTTGGTGCAGAAAGACTTAGAGAAATACTGGCATCATCCAATCCAATTATACTTCCAATCATCAATTATGAAACTTCTTTTGATGTTCACGTTTTCATTTTGTTTTAAAGGCAGGAACAAGGAGTAGTGAAGGGGTGCTCAAGGGCCATATGAAGGAACGAGGTCTTCAAACCAACAACAAGGAGTAGCACATGAATCACGATCAAAACAATGAACCTTTTAGGCCTATTGCTCGGCAATCCATTCATATAATCATTGCAACTAAGTTTAGGTTTCAATCTATCATAAGGAGGATATTTGGATCCACTCGCCTCAATGAAATCAATGCTTCAATTAATCCATTTATTCTACCTATGATAAAGTACGAATTAACAATGGATGTGTACATCTTCATTTTAATGTAATCAGATTTATAGTGTCAACAATCTTGTGCGGCCCGTAAGAGAAAAGTTTCTTTAAAAAAAAGAAATTTCAAAAAGTCTAAACAAAATGTCAAGTTCTTTTCCCACGTTCTATACAAGAAGTGGGGAAGATGCGCAAGAGTTTCTTGACAACTTGGAGATGGCACATCTCATATCCGGGAGAGATGAAGAGGAAGTAAAGCTACGATCCTTCCCGTTGTTTCTAAAAGCAAAAGCTAAAGCATGGTATGAGACCTTGCAACCCCAAATCGAGTCCAATTGGGAGAGACTGCGAGCAAGCTTCCTCTCCAAGTTTCGGGCAAGGTGATACTTCTGAAGGACTATGGAAATGTCTTATTGGACATAAGCAGGTATCACTTGAAGACTATCCCTCTTATGAAGCAACCTTTGTCAATCTATGGGGTAGGTGGGAGGCTACATTAGAAAATCATGGTGGTGCACCTAACTTTCTAAAAAAAGAGAGATTCATGGTTGGCTTGTATCCACTTTTAAAGGCTAAAGTAGAGCTAAAATTCTCATCCACCTTCGAAGAAGCACGTGAGGTAGCCATCATCAAGTTTAGAAAACTACACTTCCAAGCACACAGAGCAAGGGGTTTGAATGAAGTGAGTGAGAGGGAGTCTTCACAAACCATGGAAGCACCAATTAGGGCCCCTCTTGCACAATCTTCACAAATAGGAGATAACTCTCAACAAGAGGTTTTACAAAGGCTAACTCAACAGCTTGAGAACCTCACTCTGAATCTAGTACAGGGCCTACCTCAACAACGACAACCAAGAGAAGGGAATCGCAATCAAGGAAGACAAGCTCAAGAGTTGCGATGTTGGCATTGCAATGAAATGGGCCATGGCATGTACAATTGTCCACATCCAAGGCGACTTCCGGGAGACATATATCCCCCCAGACCGCCTCCTCTCACTATGCAGCAAGAACAAGCTCAAGGCTTACAAATCCTTTGTCGACCACCACCACCAGCAAATATACCACATGAGGAGGAAGAAAGAGGAGTCAACATCATCAAGCTAGAAGAGGTAATAGCTGAGCATACTCTAAACTTTGATGTTATGCCGGCAGAAAAACGCACAAGAGCACATGATAAGGATGAAGACATGAGAAGTGAAGGAACAAATTCAGCCAGAAGGGACAAGAAGAAGAAGTCAAAGATGGAAGAAGCTGAAAGTAGCAGGAAGAAAAGATCAAGGCGAAGGGAAATTGGTATCAACGACTTCCCATTGGGAAAGGAGCTAGAGCCCTACAACATCCTGGAGGATTTACAAACCCAAAAGCCAAACATTTCATGGCCTCAACTTCTACACCTATCAGCCAAAGTAAGAAGGCAATGACCAAAGTTGGTAAGTACAAGAATTCCAAAAAAGAAAGCAAATCTTTCAATTAAGGTTGTGGCCTCAAAGCTACAAAAAGATGTGAAACCCATTGTGGATGCTTACATAAGGGGTAAAAAGGTGTCTAATGTATATGTTGATGGTGGAGCTCAAATGTGTGTGATCACGGAAAAATCAATGAACAAGTTAGGGCTTGAAATTACAAAGTCCTCTAATTGTCAAGCTAGGCTAGCCAACAACTCAAGTGTGAAGTGTTTGGGGATCATTGAAAATGTAAAAGTCGCTGTATGTAACATAGATGCACGAGTGGATATGTATGTCATGCCAGATAAGGGGGAGGTCTATCCCATCATCCTACGGACGCCTTAGCTCATTGCTGTGAATGCAGATCAAAAATGGGGAAGTGGTCTTTTGATTCTTAAGAAGGGTCAACCGGTGGTGTATGATTGGCGAGAAGGAAAGCAACTAGATATCAACTATGAAACCACGGCAGATGAAGAGAGCGAGGAGGAGAGTCCTTACTCAAGTGATGAGGAAGCATCAACCAGTGCATCAACCAGTGAAGAGGAGTCTTCTTTGGAGGTAATGGGAATTGTATTCAACGCCAACACTCAAGATGTTCCTGTAGAAGAAAAGCCAACAGACAATCACACGCGAGGGGATGAAAGATGCCACCACCTTGAAGAAGGATTTGAGAAGATGCTTGCAAAAGATCTTACTTGTGAGGAGAAGAGGTCCTACATCAATATGTTAAGGAGGTATCCCAATTTGTTTATCACTGACTACTCACAAATAAGAGGTGTAGATGTAATAGAGCATCGAATTGAATTGAAACCAGGGACCAAACCCGTGGCTCAAAAGTTAAGGCGACTAGGATCTGTGCAACAAAAGGCTCTCCTACAAGAAGTGGATCGACTCTTGAAGGCTGGCTTCATCTATCCAGTATCCAACTCCGAATGGGTATCACCTATTGTAGTCACTCCCAAGAAGAATGGTAAGTGGAGGGTCTGCGTGGATTACAAACCCCTCAACGCTGCGACAAAGAGGGACCACTTCCCTCTCCCTTTCCAAGATGAAATTTTGAATGAAGTAGCAGGTCACGAATGCTACACGGTGTGTGATGGGTATTCAGGATATTTTCAAATTAGAATAGCAGAAGAAGACCAACCAAAAACCACCTTCATCA
This sequence comes from Adiantum capillus-veneris, assembly GCF_014529385.1. Taxonomy (NCBI): domain Eukaryota; kingdom Viridiplantae; phylum Streptophyta; class Polypodiopsida; order Polypodiales; family Pteridaceae; genus Adiantum; species Adiantum capillus-veneris. The sequence continues at coordinate 129,319,120 of NC_140940.1, read as the reverse complement.
CACCTTGGGGATGTTTTGCATTCAGAGTAAACCCTTTTGGGCTCACCAATGCTCCTAGCACCTTCATGAGATTCACAATATTTGTATTTCAGCCATTCTTTGGAAAATGTATAAGAGTATTTATGGATGATTTCTGTATTTATAGTTGTAGATCACTTCACTGCCAAAAGGTTGAAGAGGGGCTTAAGAGGATACATCAATTTGGGGGACAACTCAACCCAGATAAGTGTCATATTGGTGAATCTCAGGTGGTTTTGCTAGGCCATGTGGTTTCTTCACAAGGAATTCAAGTGGATCCCTCTAAAGTAGAGGCCCTTTTGTCATTATCTCCACCAACAACAACTAAGGAGCTAATGACCTTCAACCACAAAGTGAGTTACATGTCTCGCTTCATCCATCTCCTACAAGAAGCCATCGTCCCTTTGCATAGGTTGGCAAGCCAATCTACATTTGAATGGGGGAGGGAACATGCAAAATGTTTTGAGGAAGTGAAGGGCATTCTTAGCTCTCTCCCAATCCTAATTCCACCATATCCAAAGGAGACCTACTATGCCACTCCAAGTGTAGGTTTTAAAGCAATTGGTGTTGTTTTGATGCAAAAAGATCCTAAAACATCATACATGAGGCCGATCTATTTTGCAAGCAAGGTGATGACTCCGGCCGAGAAGGGATACACTGAAATGGAGAAAGTGGTCTTTGCAATCTTGTTTGCGGTAAGGAAGTTTCGATCGTGTCTTCTCCCTGTGCCATTTGTTTTTCTCACCTTAGAGCACAATCTACCATTTGTAGTACAACACATGACCTCTCATCTAGAATAGCAAAGTGGGTGCTTGAACTCCAAGAATTTGAATACACTTTCCTTGTAGAAGATAGCAGAAGTGCAGGACTTGTAGACATTCTCACCTACAAAGTGAGAGAAAGGGAAGGATCACGACTACAAAGAGAGGAAGGCTCAAAACAGTTCAAAGTGAAGGAGATTGATAATGCCCATACTTTATGCTTTGACGGAGCTTATCAACGCCAACAAGACAAAGCAGCAGGGGGAATCATCATTTTGAACCCACAAAAGGAGGTAATGGTTAGAAAAGGTATCACTCTACCCAGTGTTCACTCTAACAATGAGGCTGAGTATGCTGCTCTAGCCCTTGGGTTAGAAGAATGCAAAGAATTAGGCATACAAAGACTTATTATAAAAGGTGATTCTTTCCTAGTGGTCAGTCAAATCCAAAAGACTTGGAGGTGCAAGAATCGTACATTGTTTGAGTGGCTTAGTAGTGTAAGAGCTTTGATGAAGGGTTTTAAAGCAACACAGGTACAACACATTGTGAGAACTCATAACAAGGAAGCATACTTACTCGCAAATGAAAAGCTTCAAATGGCAGTAGGAGGTGTGAAACTATATGAACCCAAATATCAAGGTCAAGAGGAGCTAAAAGAAATTATCTTCTTTCTCAAGCACGTGAGTTTCCCAAACACTTAGACAAGGTGCAAAGACATAGATTAGTTAAGAAGGCCACACCTTACCAGTTGATCGGGGATGATTTATATCACAAAGGGAAAGATTTGGTCTTGAGGAGAGTACCAGGTGTGCAAGAGATAGAGAAAATTCTTATTTCATGTCATGATGATGTCTGTGGTGGTCACTTTTCTCAAGATATTACAAGTAGGAAGATTTTACAAGAAGGGTTTATTTGGCCGAGCTTACATCGTGATGTCTAATATTGGTGTAAGGCATGTAAGCCATGCCAAATTGCTGGGGATAGACGACTAACATATGAGCCTCGAGTCCCAATAATATCTTATGGCCCTTTTGAAAAGTGGGGTGTGGATGCAATAGGTCCCCTACCTCGTACTTCTACAGGGAAGGTTTTCATCATCATGGGTGTTGACTACATGACAGGATGGGCGGAAGCAACAAGCACAAACCGAATCACAGCTGAAGAGGTATCAAAGTTTATTTTTGATCATATTTGTAGTAGGTTTGGAACACCCCTAGAAATCTTATCAGATCGAGGTCCGGGTTTTAGGGCTGACCTTCTGAATGATCTCTTGAGGAGGTTAAAAGTGAAACACCTGCATTCCACACCCTACTATCCTCAATGCAATGGATTGGTGGAAAAAGTGAATGGAATGATATGTAAGATCATTTCTAAGCAGGTTTTGGACCGGCCTAATGATTGGGATCTCCATTTGACGGCTGCTCTTTGGGCGTATAGGACATCTTTCAAAGTATCTACCCAATTCACCCCTTTTCATCTAGTTTATGGACAGGAGGCACTTCTCCCCATTGAGGTAGAGCTCTCAAGATTGCGCGTTCTTGCAAGAGTGGAAAAAAAACCAAAAGAGGTTCTACATGAAAGGATCTTATATCTCCAACGACTTGAGCTAGATAGAGAAGAGTCCATTGATCACTACATCACCAAAGCGACAAGCCAAAGGGATAAAATCAACAAGAAGCTCAAGGGGAAAGGATTGAAGAAAGGTATGTTGGTTCTTCGCTATGATAACCGACTTGATACTCGACTTGACAAAAAGTTTTTGCAAAGATGGGAGGGACCTTTCATGATAAAAATAAAGTTTGGGAATGGTAGTTACAGATTAGCAGATTTATCAGGAAAACTTCACAAGACCAGAGTCAATGGATGGAGATTAAAGCCCTACTTTCAACGTATCAATCTGTTGATAGGCAGTCATCTACCTACATCGTCTAAGCTCCAAATTGACATGGCTCCCTTCGGCTTGGCAAATGTTCCACCTATTTTTAAAGCTTTGATGTGCAAAGAAGAACCAGCCTTGGAATCTGAACATACCCAAGGCATTGACCCTCCCATCTCCGATTTATGGGATTGAGGTAATGAAAAGCAGGTCTAATGGAGTAAAAGAGTGCATGACACTCCTCCTAGTGAAAAAAAAAAAGTGGAAAAGGGAAAATGACAAAAAAAAAAGAAGAAAAAGAAGCAACACCGTCCTCCTAAAGATATGAATATCTCTAGGCTTGGGGGAGGGCTAATATGAGTGGCATAAAATGGTAACCATCTTTTTGCAACATTTGTCAGCCTACTCAACGTCCTCTTCCTCATATGTGTATATAATTTTCTACGCTATTATGTTATCTAGAGTAAATTCCCCCTCTTGATTTAACCTTTGTGGCGACACATACAGTATATTCTTCCCAAAAATGTCACCTTAGTTATATATTTATATTACCACCCTTTTCTTTTTTGCTTTGTAATTAGAATAAACATACAATAACCAACTTTATACCCCCAAACTTTCTTACCTCTTGTGAATTAGTAGTAGAAAAATAATATATCCATCTTCCACCCCATATAGATAAATTCCCATGGAATCAACTCTCCACTTGTCTTTACCAAAGATTATGGTCCCTCTCTACAAGTCTTCTATGCCCCCTACATAGGTGGCCCAATATCTCTTAAGAATATACATATAGTTTCTCTCCTTTCAAAAAGACTCTAATTGTATATTCTTTTCACAAGAAAATAATATTGGGCCCTCCTCTATTTGTTTAAACATCATAGCCTTTTGAAAAAGCATGATTCCCCTTGGATGCATACAAGCAAAGGGCCCATACAAGAAGACTTGGAATCAAAAGGATCCCTAGCCTAGTGTGAACCTTCCAAACCGAATTCCTTGGTGCATGGGTGTGAACAATAGTCCAAATTCATATCAAACATGTTGAGAAGGTCAATTTTTCCTTTTGAAGCATGTCATTCCGAGCTACAGGTAAAAAGTTATGGTCAAAATAGTGTAAATCTGTCAGATTCGCAGCAAAAGGGAACTATAAATCAAGTAAATCAAGAGGGTGAGATCTTATTTTTCCCCTAGTCATCTTCTAGAAGAGCAATGAGTGTTCAAGTTCACTTGCATGTGATGGGACCAACCTAAAGATGCTTTCTAAATGCCAAAACAGACAAGTTGAGATACGCCGCAGGAGCCACCTGTAGAGCCTCATGGTGGGTCCCACCTACATTATGCACCCCTATGGAGCCTTTACGGTCTAAAATGATATTTTTGGTGAATAAATAGTCCCTTTTATGTCCAATATTAAATGAGTGGTCAAAGGACACTTAATTAGGTCTAATCACTTACTCTAATTAAGTGTAGCATAATCCCACTCCTACACAACTATAAATAGCCCCCCTTGGAGAGACTCAAGGACACACACATATATTTTCAACTTCATGTTGTTTCTTGATCAATAGTAGAGAAAAGCCCAACTCTCCCTCTTTCACATCCTCCCTCTTAACCCTCCTCTTTGGAGGAAGTGCAACTCTATTCTCCACTCTTTCCATTCTACCATCTCTTACTCCATCAACCCAATAAATCAATTGTAGCAGCTCAATAACTTGTAAATACATCATGATCTCTCTCATGGTTATGTCAATGATCATGAAATCATCTTCAAAACTTTCAAGTGTCGCAATTCGTGATGGTTAGCCAGTGTCTGTCCTCCCCTTAAAAGGTGTGCGAGAAATCAAGTAAGTGTTCTATTCACAATTTACCATTGGTTTGTTTCTCCACACTTATTCAATTGGTCTAAAGAAATTTCTCACTCCAAATCTCTTTTGCTTCATTACATATGCATGTGGCTACCTCTCATGGTGATTTTTATTTGTGTCACGGCATTGCATAGATGGAGATGAGCTCTCTATGCAAAGTGTGTTAGTTTGATGTAAGTGATTCTCTTGTGTGTTTGAGAGGCAAGTCTTGTGCGCATGATTTTGTGATGAGTGCTTGAGAGAGGAAGAGTTTGGATGTATTATGGGTATTCTTATGGGGAGAAGGTGAATGCTATTCCACAAATTGCATATTTCATTTTGATGCACGGCATTGGGTTGCATAATCGTTGATGGTGTTCAAGTGTCCAAAGTGTATATAGAGTAAGGGGGTTTTCAAAGTGTGTTGCTTGAGTGGGTGAGTGCAAGTGTTATTTTGATTGGTTTCCTTCTCCACTCCCAAAAGATGGTGGTGCCCCAAGTAGTGTGCGTACCTCTTTACGAACATTTTGTGAGGGTAGGCCCATTGGTTTGGGTTTAGAGGCCCCATTTCAAAAAGCTCGCCCTCAATAGGTCATCCACCACTGAAGCAATGAGTAGAGCCAACAAGGTGAATCGTATCCAAATCCTCTTATCACCAATGTACACAGATGTTAGTGGCGGCCGCCATGGAATGAATGTGGAAGGAGGAGTGATGGTAGGGAATAAGCTGATTCAATCCTTACAGTGTAGAGAGAAAAAATTCTTAAGCGTGATAAGTAAACACCCGCCTATGTGCTATAATACCATGGTTTAGAGAGTGAGGTGATTCAATGAAGTAAAAATTACCTTGACCAGAGAGGCAAAGTAAAATACCTTTCAAGGGTAGTGTCAAGGGTAGTGTCATATCTACGTTTGGTAAGAGATACCTTTCAAGGGTAGTGTCATATCTACGTTTGGTAAGAGATATCCCACGAAGGCACAACCAAAATTTTCAGTAGAGGTGGGTATCCAGCCTGCCCCTCAAAAGGTGTAAATTGTGGGTGACATAGACACCACTTTTTCACCCCTTTTTTTAAAAAAAAGAATTGAGTAGAGATCAAAATGGGGTGACCGAAGGGGAGAGAGGCGAGCAAGAAGGATTTATTTTGTAAATTAAATACTACCACGCATATTATGGTGTATATTACCTTGCAAACTTCAAAAAAAAAAGAAAGAGAGCGTGGTATGCCACGGTTTTTGCATCATACCTTGCTCTTCCAGTCCTGCCGCCATCGCACTTGCAGTCATATTCTCTCTTTCTCTCCCTCTCAAAGCTCACACTCTTCTTTCTTGTTCTCTCCCTCTCAAAGCTGACACCTCTCTCTCTCTCTCTCTCTCTCTCTCTCTCTCTCTCTCTCTCTCTCTCTCTCTCACTCACTTACTTTATCTCCTTCACAAACACACACACACACACACACATGCACAATCAATGTTTTTGTGGAGCGCTCCATAACTCAATCGTTGGAGAGGAGAGGATGGACCGCTAGGGGTCTCTACACAACAAGAGGACTGCAAGAAGACTCGAATGCTAGAGGAGCACAAGAGGTAAGCTTCTACACCCCCCCCCCCCCATTGTTTTAAACACACACACACACACATTAGAAAAGTTAGATTCAAAGATTTTTTACCTCTTTCATGTTTGGTCTAGGTTCTTCTTGCTTGTTTGGTGGATCCCACTTTGCTTGTTTGATTGTTTGTCGTAGGTGTGTGATTAGTTCGTCGATACTTTCTTGCTTGCTTGGTGTATAATTAACGAGAGATGAAAAGAGAGGAGAAAGAGAGAATAACGTAGATTTAATGGCTAATGTTAAAATAGAGAGTAACGTAGATTTCATGATTAATGTCAAATAGATGTTTAAGTGGGGAGAGAAAAAGTATGTAGTGTTAACTTAGAGTGAACTAATGTGTGAAAGATGTGTATGTGAAACTAGAGAAAGAAAAATAAAGATACAAAAAGAGGAAAAAATTAAACATCAAATATTAAACATTAAAAAGGGAAAAGTAATAAGAGTATGTTAAATTGTACAATAAAAAAAAGAAAAAAGTGATAGAGTATGATAAATTGCACATTAAAGATTAAAAAGGAAAAATTGATAAGTATGATGAATTGTATATTAAAAAAAGGGTTTAGAGAGAGATTAGAGAGAGAAATATCCAATTTAGTGTATGTGAAATTAGAGAGTGGAAGAGAGGAAGAGAGAGAGAGAGAGAGAGAGAGAGAGAGAGAGAGAGAGAGAGAGAGAGAGAAAAGAAAAGAGATGGAAGAGCGATTAGAAGGAGGAGAAGTGTTAAAATAGTGTAGATTGGATGAGAGAGCTAGAGAGAACAAAAATGATTAGAGAGAGGAAAGGAGGGATAGAGTGTGTAGAGAGAGTGGAGATAAAGAGAAAGTAGAGATAGATTGTTAGATCAGAGAGAGAAACAAGGATAGAGGGTGTAGAGAGAGTATGTAGGGAGGGAGAGAGAGTAGATGAAGGTTATAGAAAGAGATTACATGGAGAGAGATTCAAGATTAGGGGATAGAGAGAGTAGAGAGAAGGTAGAGATAGAGATTACGTAGAGAGTAGATAGTTAAGGTTAGGATGTACAAAGAGATTAGAGTGTAGAGAGATATACATAGAGTAGATAGAGTGGGTAGAGATTAGGTAGAGAGGGAGAATATGTAGAGAGTTGCAATAGAGAGAGTCAAAATCATTAGGGGATAGAGAGAGTAGAGAGAGGGTAGATATAGAGATTAGATAGACAAGGTTAGGATTTAAAAAAAGATTAGGGTGTAGAGAGAGGTGTGGATAGAGTAGATAGAGAGGGTGTAAATATTAAGTAGATTAGGTAGAGAGTACGTAGAGAAGGTGTAGAGATAGAGATTAGGTTTCTCTATTTAGTGCTCTCTCTTTGTTTAGAGGATAGATATAGATATTAGGTAGAGAGTAGATAGGTAATATTAGGATTTACAAAGAGATTAGGGTATAGAGAGTGGTGTGGATATAGTAGATAGAGAGGGTGTAGAGTTTAGGTAGAGAGGGAGGATATGTAAAGACTGTAGATAGAGATTATGTTACGAGTAGACAGATAAGTTTAGTATTTACGAAGAGATTAGGGTTTAGAGAGAGGTGTGGATGGAGTAGATAGAGAGAATGTAGAGATTAGGTAGAGATGTAGGATACATAGAGAGTAAAAATAAAGAGATTAGATGTAGAGAGAGAAGTTAGGATATAGATAAATAGAGTAGAGATAGAGATTAGGTAGAGAGAGATGTGGATAGAGCCTAGGATGTAGAGAAAGAGTAGAGAGAGGTTACATTAGGAGAAATATGGACCTTGTAAGGAATCCTAATTTTAAGGGATTAAGGCTAATGTTGTGTAGGGTTAAGGGGACAAGGGGATTCAAGAAGCTAGATCTGAGTAGGCTTTTCTAGCCTTTTCATGTAGGATGTGGACCTAGGAGGTGACTTTCTCTCTCTAGCTTTTTGAAAGTGAAGGGAGGGAAGGATTGTGGCCACATCAGCAAAATCGTGGGTTACTAAGAGCCAAAATTTGACTTTTGTCCATCCTCATAAACCTTGTATCATCCTCATACACAATAATTTGGCAATTTTTGTCATTGTAAAGACCCCTAGGGGCCCTCAACAAGACTAGCCACAACAGTGCGCAAAAAGCCCATCCAAAAGTCCCGAATGGGCATTTTGTGCGCCCTTGTGGCAAGTCTTGGTGAGGCCCCTGGGGGCTTTTACATGGAAAAAAATTGCAAAATAATTGTGTATGAGGATGATATAAAGATTCTATGTTGGATGTAAAGAGAGCAAGAGCTTCCCCTCCCCCCCCCCCAATTTGCTATGGCTTGGATGGCCATTCTAATGCCCTTGTGGCCCCTCTTGTTGAGGGTCCTTGGGGCCTTAAAACGGAAAATACAATCTTTTTTATCCATGGCCATGAGATAGAAGTGTGCAATTTGATGTATTCATAGCAAACCTCCCCCCCCCCCAAATGGCAAATACCTAAACCTTGTATCATGCTCATCAACCATTTTTTGCTTCCTCGTGTCCACTACCCCTGTTCTTGGTGTGTGTTTGTCATTATAAGGCCCTAGGGACCCTAAAAAAGAGGGGCCACAAGGGCGCGCAAAATGGCCATCTAGGGAACTAATGACAAATAGGGGCTTTTTTAATGCATGTCCATGAGATAGAAATCTAGTGTTTGATGTAATCAGAGCAACCCTCCCCCCCCCCCCCCCCTTCCCCCCCTTTTCTCTGTGTTCAAAGGTCCTCATTAGCTACATGAGCTTCCAAATCACTAGTTGATTTGACTCACCCTTCAATGTCAAAGATGAGTATACAAACCCCCTAAAATGCTCTAGCTCCCTTGTGAAAGAAGAGTATTAAGAAGAAGCCACCAATATTTGTTTATGTGAATATGTGCTTGAAGAAGATATTCATAGACGAGATAACTTTATGCAGGTCAACAATAAAGATGCTCGTCTGGGCCATCCAAATTGGATGGACCAGATGAGCATCTTTATTTAGGAAAATCCTTATGGAGATAATATACTTGGTAATATGCAAGGTAATAAGCTTGGAAATATGCACAATAATATACGTGGTAATATGTGTGATAATATTTGAAGTAATAATCGCGACTCTATTAACACTCCTATTATTGTGTATATCGTTGTTAAACCACTACCGCCTCCTTTACCGTTGTTATTGCCGCACACATAAAATTCTATCTTTCTATTTTCCTTTCCTAATCCGTGGAAATGGCAATGGTTTGGGAGTTTTCCTCTTATACTGTAACTCCATTTTCATGCAGTGAGAGATCAACTTAGAGAAAAACCTCAAATTCTCAATTTTCACATAAAATCACACACATAGTCAAGGGTAAGTGAGAGGCATGAAGCATCCCTCTCCTTTGTTTATGTATTGATAGTTCTTCCACTAAAGTAATGAGTAGAACTAGCAGGGTGAATCACGTCCAGATCCTCTTATCACCAAGGCACACAGATGCTAGTGACGATTGCCATGGAATGAGTTTGGAGGGGAAGGTGATGGTAGAGAATAAGCCGATTCAATCCTTACAGTGAAGAGATAAAAAATTCTTCAGTGTGATGAGTTAACTCCCGCCTATGTGTTAGGAAATAATACGTAGCTAAATAGATAATTGAGTAGATTACTTAATGGAGAGAGACATATTTACATACACGAGATTATAGAGTAGAGAGAGAGAGAGAGAGAGAGAGAGAGAGAGAGAGAGAGAGAGAGAGAGTACACACGATATACGTGGTTCACCCAATGTGGGCTACGTCCACGGGAAAGCAACCACTCAATGGCTTTAGTACTTCAAAACAAGAAGTAGTTTACAAAGGGATTATACCCTTTTGGAGCTCTTGCCTTGCTTCACTCTCACCACCTCACACCCACCTTGTTGCATCCACTTCACACTATGAAATGTGTGTAGAAATGGCCTCCTTTTAAAGGCCAAAAGGGCCTCCCTCTCTTATGAGAGGCAGCCATGTGTAGCCGCCCTTGTGTGAATAAGTCCAAATCGGACCTTCCAATCCGCCCATGTGTGGCCGCCCTTGTGTAGAAAATCCCGCTTTTGAATTCGGCCCTAAAGTTGCCCTTGATTTTTGGCCGTGAAAATTTTGGTTTCCGGCGAGTGATTTTTATTTCTGATGAGTGATTTTCCTTCATGCTGTCGTGCTGTGACACGTATATAGTGGGAACGCATGCTACAAGATCTATCTTGTAACTTTTTAGATACATAATTATCTTTTCTATAATGTACATATGCATATTTAAGTATAATAATAAGCCTTCTATCTCATCCTATTATTTTTCTCAAGGGTAACCTATCCTTACTTTACCATCAGAAAATACTATGGGAAAAGCTCAATAGCTCCGCCTCTTTAACTTGGGGCAAAAAGAATTGATTCTTTATTTCTACTATCTCATTATCATCTCACACCCTAGCTAGATCCTATATCTAGGGTAAACTCCAATATATATATATTCTATGTATTTTTTATACTTTTCCTATATTTCTTTTTAAATAGCTACTAAGAGGGAATCAAATCCTAGTGGGACACTAGGTGGCATGATTTCAAAGATACATTTATTTTAATGCATTATTGCAAGCGTGATTACAAAACTTTGTCAAGGAGAAATGTCATGCTTGCATATGGCATGAGGTGTCCTTTGGAATTAAATGAAAGTCTAGGCTAAAGGGACCACAGGGAAGACTTTTGCTGCCAGAAATGGACCCTATTTTGATGAATTTTTTACACAAGGTTCCAATCCGAATTGGAAAATGATTTTAAAATGAAAATCGTAGCTAATGAGCTGAAGTTTCTGCCCATATTTTTACTTTTTTATTTGGATCCACGGTTGAGGAGATATCATCAAAATACTGGACCCCAGTCTGCCCACATCACGCAGGGACAGCTCATTTCCAACTTTTCCAATTCCTATTCACACTGGCTCCTCTCTTCTTGTGTAAACCCTTGGGGGTTCCCTTCACCTATAAAAGGGGACCTCTTCTTCCTTGAAAAGGAACTGAAGCATTCAAGCCATTGATGAGAGGAATTCTTGAGGGAGAGAGTAGTAATGCCTAATTGTACTTAGCCCCATTATCATAAGCCCAAGCCTACACTTTCTCCTAGAGGAAGACTAGCCATTCTTGTACGCTATCCTTGGAAGATGAACTCTAATCAAAGAAGGTGTTGTACTTGGCGTATCAATCAATGTTGAATTCTCCCCTCTCCTTCTCTCTCCCATCAATAATGGTGCCGAAGGGTTTCTAATAAGATGTGTTCTACATTGATGTTTTATTGATTTCTTGTTGTTTTCATTTTCATCTCTAATCCAACATATATATATGTATCTAATCTCATCTCCTTAACCAAACCTATCTCTTTCATTCTTAGTAATTCATCCTCTCTAGGTTCTTTTTGCTACAGGTACATCTCTCCCCGCAGTATCTTTATTGCCTACGGGCAAGAATAGGGCTTGGGAGGGAAACTTCTCATCTTTTCACTTCTCTCATATCTACATTTCTCACATACTATCCTAGATGAATAACCCACATGATGATCATTTCTATTGCTTTCACTCTGTACGATCTATTAGAATTAACGTATGGATTAGCCGAAAAATACACTTTCAACAACGTATAGTGTTTCTCTTTGGCCAAGAAAGGCTTAATGAAATACTTCTATCACCGGATCCCATGATCCCTTTCATATTACCCATGATACGATATGACCATAGCCTTGATGTTTTCATTTTCGTATTGTTTTGACATTCTCTTTTGTGTTCTTTCTTTGTGTGTGTGAGTGCAAGAGAGAAAGAGTAAGTCTTCTTTGATTGCACTTCTTTCCAAACCCTAGTCTTCATGGCATCTATGGTTTAACTCCTTCATATAGTTTTTGTTGAGTTCTCTCACAAACTCTGACAGCCATAAGCCCGGTGCTTTCCTGGCAAGACCGCAAATGTCTCGACATATTTTTGGTGAACCCGACACGAAACTGCCAGGGTGAGATTTTGTGGATAACCATGGGTGATCATGTTGAGCAACAGGGTATGCATTTTGACCCATCAACAATGCAAATGTTTCAAGCATTTGCAATGTTCATGCAACAATAACATGCCATTGAAAGAAGGGAGATTTCAGCAACGAAGGCCATACAAGCAGTCGTCAATAGAATGGATCAGTTCAATGGCAAAGATGTAACCAAGTACTTACGCGAGTATGTGAAGGAGATGGAGCTGCATCGCGTGTCAGAAGGTGAGATGATTTAAAGCTTTTAGCTATTTGTTGCTCTAGAAATTAGAGAGCATGTTAGGGTAAATAAAGATGGGCATGGGAGAAATTGTAAAGAACTCAAAGTAGCTTTAAAGAAGGAATATTTCATGGAGGACTCTGAGAGAGTGACCAAAAGGACATTCTTAGAATGGGTAGTCAAGCCAAAGCAAGGACTATCAATAACAGAGCTACTTAGGGAATTTGAGCGGCGCTATGCACAACTCACCAGGACAGAAAGGGCCACACTAGATGCAGAGAAGATAGATCTTTTCTTACAACCTGCAGGTAAAGAGTTTCAAGAAAATTTGGAGCTTCTTCTTGAAGATAAAGATGCTGAGCAAGGACTAAAGACCGACTGGAATGAGGTTGAAGGTGCTGTCTCACTGCTTGCCAAACGACAAAGAAGAAGGGACAAGATGGTAGTAAACATTACAAGTCCTTCCACCTCAACTTCTGACAAAATGGTAAAGCCTACTTTTATCGCTCCTAAGTTTGATGAGTCCATGCTAGATGAGCTTGTGAAGGGAATGCGTGACTTGAAGGTGAAGTTTGCAAAGCTTGAATAAAAAGGCCAACCATCAGGGCCACTTCCTAGACAAAGACAACAGCCCAAAGAAGGGTTTGTTAATAGATGTATTTGGTGTGATAGTACAGACCATGTAAGAAGGGATTGTGATGATTTTAGTGATGCTTTGTCAAAAGATGTTGTCTTTTTTAAGGATGGTAAAATCCACTTAAGAGAGACAGGTCTACCCTTGAGAACTAACTTTGGGAAGGGGGGAATGCAAACCTTAGTTGAAGATATGGCAACTAAGCATGCCACCTCTTCAGTTGAGGCAACTACTTATGGAGTAAAAATTGAACATTTTTGTGATGAAGAGGTGAGTGACCATCATCGTCAAATTTGGCCAAATTTCATGCAATTAGCTAAAAAGGGAAAGCTTACAAAAGAGATTCTACATGAAGCAGGTGATTGCATACGTCTAGAAACAGGATGGAATGATCCAGTGGACTCATTGTTAGTGCATGCCTACATTACAAAATGCCAACAAAATGAGGCAATTGTAGAAGAGAAGTGCAGACGTGAGAATGCTGATGAAGGACCATCAAAAAGAACTTCTAGAAGTGGGGGAAGAAGCGACTCAATGCCTTCTTAAACACCCTCAACACAAGGAGCATCTCCACATGAAGTACTCATGGAGGAGTCTACAACATGAAAGAAGAAAGAGCCAACGAAAGGTAAGACAAAAGGCCCAACTTATAAACTACAATCTGATATTGAGGTTGCTACAGATTTAAAGAAAGTCTTGGAGGAAAGGATCTTGAATAACAAAATTGAGTTTACTCTGGGAGAAGTTCTTGGCATTGCAAAGCGTGAATTCCATGAGGAGATCATTGAAATCATCAAGAGGAAGAGGCAAACCCTTGCTGAAGTTTCTCGTCCACAGGTTGAAGGGGAAACCTCAAAGACACAATGGATGCAACTGCAAAATAAGGAGAATGATGGAGCTGTGGTAGGATGCTACCAATCTAGTGGGAGAGTGAAGCAAGTGTATTTCTCAAATGATGATGAAGAAGTTGAAGATAATTCTAGGAGTTACTATTCACGAACTCATTGGGCAAGGGCTACTACAGAAACTTTGGTCAAGGTAGGTGATCTTGAAGAGCCATTTGTTTCCTTGATTGACCATGGTTCAGAAATAAACATAATTTCAAAGAGTCTCTACAACAAGTGCAAATGGCCGATGGACACAAATCATGGCTGGATGGTAAAAGTGGCAAACAATTCATCCGGTGAATTGTATGCAGCATGTCCAGCTGTGAAGGTAACAATAGGTGATGTAAAGATTGACCAAAACTTCTTTGTACAGGATACATCTTCATATCATCTCATCCTTGGACAACCCTACATTGTGGGAGTTCGAATGGAAACAAAGGTAATGGACGATGGTTCAACATATGCTAGAATACGCAGCAAAGATGGTAAACGAGCTGTCCAATTTCTCACAGTCTGTCCAATTTCATGAAAGAAATCGTGGCAACCTCAGAGAACATCCTCTACCAAAGGTAAGCAAAGAGTTTCATGATCATAGAGAAATGATGGGTTTTGGCCAAGTACCATTGTAAAGCGAGATTGCAGTGGTACAGAAAGAAAAAGGGTCTCGCCTGATCCAAAAATAGGTGAAACTTTCTCGATGAGCTCCTTGGTAACAAGGAATGAATCAATATGTTTTACAAAACTTGAAGATTTGAAGAGATGTGAGAGGCAATATGTGCATAATGTACAAATAGGCATGAAAAAGAGTGGGTTGCTAGAGCCTACTGAAAATGTTTTGGGTTTGTGGGAACAAGTTTCTTTTGTAGATACTATGGGTGAGCCTGATGCTATAATGGGGTCTAATTTGCATCTTGAAAATGAAGTTGTGGAAGTTTGCTCTATGGAAATGTATCAAGTAATAGAAGCCTTTAAAGAAAGCCAAACAGTTGGCCCAGAAGTCCATGTTGAAACTAAATACAAGAGTGTAGCAAAGAAGGTGAAACCAGTAGCTTCACCCTTACCACCCAACAACAGGGAAAAGATTGAGCAGGCTTATTTACAACCAAGTTTGAGGAATCCTAAAAAGATTGGGCATACCTTCACAAAGGAGTCTTTCCAAGACTTGCAGATTGGCCGCAAGGAGTTTCTAACACAGGAGGAGACAAAGTGCTTCAAAGAAATGCTTTCAAAGCATGGTAAGGCTTTTGCATTTGAGCCACATGAAATAGGATGCGTTGATCCTTCTATTGTAGCTCCTATGGTAATTTTCACAATACCTCATGTGCCTTGGAATCTGCGGCATATTCCGGTTCCAAAGGCTCATTTGCCAAGGTTAGTAGAGCTACTAAATGAGAAAATCAAAATGGAAATCTTGGAGCCTTCTTCTACTCCATACTCAAACAGGTGGTTCACAGTTCCGAAGAAGAATGGTTCTCTACGCTTCATCCAAGATATGCAACCAGTGAACAAGGTGACAAGTAGAAATGTAGGTACAGGTCCAATTGTGGATGAGTTTGCAGAGGCATTTGCAGGGAGGGCAATCTACTCAATGGGGGATCTCTACTCAGGGTATGATCAATTTCAGCTTGCAATCGAAAGCAGAGACTTGACAACCATGAGGACACCTTTGGGTTTGGTAAGGATGTGTACCTTGTCACAAGGAGCAACCAACTCGGTTGCACATATGATGAATGGGATGAATAAGGTCTTACGGGACTTTATTCCTCAAATCACAATGCCTTTCATTGATGATTTGCCTATCAAAGGATGTGAAGAAAGTGACAAAGATGAAGCTTTGGATCTCAAAGGATGTCGCAGGTTTGTGGTAAATCACATAAATGATTGTGATAAAATTTTGTCTAGGTTGGAAGAAGTGAATCTTACATTGTCAGGGAAAAAGTCTATGTTTGGTGTCAATGAAGTGCTTATTGTGGGACACATGTGCGGGCCATATGGTAGGAAACCTTGTCCAACAAAGGTAGATGCCATCCAAAGAATGAAAGAAATGTGCACTAGCATCACTGAGGTTAGAAGGTTTCTGGGAGCATGTGTCTTCTATGTTATTTGGATTCCACATTATGCACATGTAGCTGATCCTCTTTGTCAGCTGCTTAGAAAGAATCATAAGTTTAAATCGACAGAAGCACATGTAAAATCCATGAAAAAGCTAAAGGAGTTGCTCCAGTCAGCAAAAACTTTGAGAAAGGTAGACTATGAGTGTCAAAGGCCAGTAATTGTGATAGTAGACACCAGTCCTACAAGGATTGGATGGGCAATAGGGAAGATGACAAAGAAGGACACAGGTATGTGGTAAGATTTGGAGCAAAGGTGCTAAGTGCTCGCCAAAGAAATTATCCACAAATAAAGAGAGAGTTATGGGGTATGGTTACAGCCTTGAAAAATGGGAAAGAGTACCTAATTGGTGCATGTGTGGTTGTAGAAACAGATTGTCTACCACTTCTTGGGATGATTACAAGCTGCTCAACACCAGACATTGCTATGTTGCGGTGGATTGCCTACATTAAGTCCTTAAATCTCGAGTTTAAGCACATTACAGGTAAAGACAATACAGTGGTAGATATGCTATCAAGGGCAAGGTATGAAGATGAGTCACAAATGATTGATGAGGGAGATGATGTAGGCACAAAGTTCTATTCTATCTCTCATGTCAAAGGTAACAATGTCTGCATGACTAATCTACTTGAATCATTCTTGAAAGAGCTTTATGAAGGTGATTGGCTTCTTATTGGAAGCTACTTGAGTACTCTAACAAAACAGGATGATTAGTCTGAACAAGAATTCAAGAGGATACGCAGGAAAGCATATGGGTACTTTTTGAGGGATGGTTAGTTGTGGAAGCATCCTAAACAAAAGGGTGCTATACCACAAAGGGTTATATGTAAAAAAGAGACTCAAGTAAAGCTCATGCAAGAGTTTCATGAGAGTCTATGGGCTGGACACGGGGGTGTATGGGCAACCTTCTCCAAGTTGAAAGAAAAATACTGGTGGAAGGGTATGTATAACAATGTATCTCAGTTTGTAGAGACATGTGTAACTTGTCAAGTGTATTCAAATGTTCGACATCGTGATGGATTGCACCCTACATATCCACTAGCCATGCACTATAAATGGGTTGTGGATCTAGTCACAATGCCTCTAGGACTCTGGCAGATGAGATACTTGGTTCTTGCACGAGAGGACCTAACTAACCAGGTTGAAGGAAGAGCATTAAGAGCTAAAACCACAGAATCTGTGTGCAAATTCCTTCTTGATGAGGTGATTTGCCGTTATGGTTGTGTGGGAAAAATCACTGCAGATAGAGGTGAACTGGATGCCTAAGAAGCAAGGGAGTTCTTTTCTAGATTAGGAGTCAAGCTTTCTCTTACTACAGCTTACAACCCTGAAGGCAATGGAAAGAGTGAAAGAGAGCATCCTCCTATCATCAAAGCTTTGGCCAAGGCTTGCGAAGGAAGAGTTCGTGAGTGGCCAAAACTGTTACCATATGCTTTATGGGCTGATCGTACAACACATAGCTCAGTAACTGGCTACATGCCTGCGGAGCTAATGTATGGTCAAAAGCCAGTGATGCCGATTGAAGATACAATTCCCACATGGAATGTACTATCTTGGCAAGAGGGGCTTAGAAGGGAAGATCTCCTTGCACTGCGTATAAGGCAGCTAGAGAGAAGACCTGGAGACATTGAAGATGCAAAAGAACGACTCAAAAATGCAAGGTTGAAAACCAAGGAATACTTTGATAAGCGACATCAACTCAGGAGCAAAGCAATTGACAAAGGTGACTGGGTTTTGGTGTATGATAGTAGCCTTGATAACCAGCACACAGTCATGCGTAAGTTTTCAAAAAGATGGTTTGGACCATATGTTGTAGAGCATGTGCATGAAAATGCTACTTACAGCTTGTCTGAACTAGATGGTACAAAAGTAAAGATTCCCATTGCAGGAAAAAGGATCAAAATGTTTAAGAGAAGAGGAGACAATGATGCAGAAGATGTTGATGAGGAAGAAGAGAAAACCACAAGTAAAGATCAAAGTGAAGATGAAGATTTGGAATCATCCTGTGAAGAAGAAAGAAAGGAAGATGTACAAGAGGGATGATCTTACAAAGAAATAATGTGGCACATACCGGAGGATGTGCAGGTTTAGAGGGGGTGGATGTCGTGCTGTGACACGTACATAGTGGGAACACATGCTACAAGATCTATCTTGTAGCTTTTTAGATACATAATTATCTTTTCTATAATGTACATATGCATATTTAAGTATAATAATGAACCTTCTATCTCATCCTATTATTTTTCTCAAGGGTAACCTATCCTTACTTTACCATCAGAAAATACTATGGGAAAACCTCAATAGCTCCGCCTCTTTAACTTGGGGCAAAAAACATTGATTCTTTATTTCTACTATCTCATTATCATCTCACACCCTAGCTAGATCCTATATCTAGGGTAAACTCCAATATATATATATTCTATGTATTTTTTATACTTTTTTTATAATTCTTTTTAAATAGCTACTAGGAGGGAATCAAATCCTAGTGGGACACTAGGTGGCATGATTTCAAAGATACACATATTTTAATGCATTATTACAAGCATGATTACAAAACTTTGTCAAGGAGCAATGTCATGCTTTCATATGGCATGAGGTGTCCTTTGGAATTAAATGAAAGCCTAGGCTAAGGGGACCACGGGAAGACTTTTGCTGCCAGAAATGGACTCTATTTTGATGAATTTTTTACACAAGGTTCCAATCCGAATTGGAAAATGATTTTAAAATGAAAATCGTAGCTAATGAGCTGAAGTTTCTGCCCATCTTTTTACTTTTTTTTTTGGATCCACGGTTGAGGAGATACGATCAAAATACTGGACCCCAGTCTGCCCACATCATGCAGGGACAGCTCATTTGCAACTTTTCCAATTCCTATCCACACTGGCTCCTCTCTTCTTGTGTAAACCCTTGGGGGTTCCCTTCACCTATAAAAGGGGACCTCTTCTTCCTTGAAAAGCAACTCAAGCATTCAAGCCATTGATGAGAGGAATTCTTGAGGGAGGGAGTAGCAATGCCTAATTATAATTAGCCCCATTAACATAAGCCCAAGCCTACACTTTCTCCTAGAGGAAGACTAGCCATTCTTGTATGCTATCCTTGGAAGATTAAATCTAATCAAAGAAGATTTTGTACTTGGCGTATCAATCAATGTTGAATTATCCCCTCTTCTTCTCTCTCCCATCAATAATGGTGCCGAAGGGTTTCAAGTAAGAGTATTCTACATTGATGTTTTCTTGATTTCTTGTTGTTTTCATTTTCATCTCTAATCCAACATATATATATGTATCTAATCTCATCTCCTTAACCAAACCTATCTCTCTCATTCTTAGTAATTCATCCACTCTAGGTTCTCTTTGCTATAAGTACATCTCTCCCCACAGTATCCTTATTGCCTACGGGCAAGAATAGGGCTTGGGAGGGAAACTTCTCATTTCTATACTTCTCTCATATCTACATTTCTCACATACTATCCTAGATGAGTAACCCACATGATGATCAGTTCTATCGCTTTCACTCTGTACAATCTATTAGAATTAATGTATTGATTAGTTGAAAAATACACTTTCAACAATGTATAGTGTTTCTCTTTGGCCTAGAAAGGCTTAATGAAATACTTCTATCACCGGATTCCATCATACTACCTCTCATAGACTGTAACTTTTCTTTTGACGTAAGCGTAGTTATCTTGCTATGAACCAAGAGGATTTGTACACACAATTAATCCCAATCACTAGACAAAATATATACATTATGGTAAGCACAAAACTACAATTCCAAAGAACAATTCGTAGCCTATTTGGTCAGCCAAGATTGAATGCCATTAACTCATCTATTAACCCTTTCATATTACCCATGATACGATATGACCATAGCCTTGATGTTTTCATTTTCGTATTGTTTTGACATTTTCTTTTGTGTTCTTTCTTTGTGTGTGTGAGTGCAAGAGAGAAAGAGTGAGTCTTCTTTGATTGCACTTCTTTCCAAACCCTAGTCTTCATGGCATCTATGCTTTAACTCCTTCGTATAGTTTTTGTTGAGTTCTCTCACAAACTCTCATAGCCATAAGCCCAGTGCTTTCCTCGAAAGACCGCAAATTTCTCGACAACGCACGATGGCGCACTTCTCCTCATAATAGGGGCCTTACAAATGTGCGCTTTTACCACATAAAATTACAAGGGGTAAATCAGGCTCCATACTTAACAATCTCCCACTTGGAGACTGATCTCCAAACGAAACCTGTGACTGCTTTCCATCTTGACTTCGTATCCTTGAATGCCGATTGAAGATGAGCAAAAGCTAAACTTCTCCTTGTTGACCACCTTTTGTAAACATGTCTGCAGGATTTTCACTTGTATGCACCTTTCCTAGCTTTAGATGTCCCTCTTCCCAAAGAGTTCCTATGAAGTGATATCTCCTCTCAATGTGCTTTGTCCTTGAATGAAAGGCTGAGTTCTTTGCAAGATGACTAGCTAGCGCTTTGGCTATCACTGTACAAGACACAATTGTCTTGTCTGAATCCAAGGTCTTCTAAGAATCACTGAAGACACATAATTTAGTTGCTTGCCTTTGTCATTGCTACATACTCTGATTCCGTGGTAGAAAGTTAGACCACTTTCTTCAACTTTGAGGCCCAACTTATTGCTGTGCCTCCAACTGTAAATACATAGCCCGTAGTGCTCCTTCGAGTATCTTTGTCCCTGCCATATCTGCATGAGCATACCCTTGGAGAAAAATATCAGTTCCTCCAAAATACAAAGCATTTGTTGTTGTCTCTTTTAGATACCTAAGTATCCACTTCACAGCTTGCCAATGCTCTTTACTTGGGTTGTCCATGAACCTACTCACAACTCCCACTACATGTGCAATGTCTGGCCTTGTCCAGACCATAGCATACATTAGAGAACCTACCGCCGCAGCATATGGAACTTTAGACATATAGGCTATCTCCTCTTGTGTCTTTGGACACATATCCTTCGTTAGTTTAAAGTGACCAGCCAAAGGTGTAGAAACTGGTCTTGCATTTTGCATTGAAAACCTTTCTAGTACCTTCTTGATGTAATCCTCTTGAGATAGCTTTATTGTCTTCTTCGTCCTGTCCCTTGATATTTTCATACCAAATATCCTCTTTGCAGTACCTAAATCTTTCATTGAAAAAGATTTAGATAACTCCTCTTTTAGGTCTTTGATGTCGTGCATGTTAGCACTTGCAATCAACATGTCATCAACATACAACATTAGGATGATGAATTTCCCATCTCCCAACTTCTTCGTGTAGACGAAGTGATCGGAGTTGCATCTTGTGAATCCATGATCCAACATCCAATGATCAAACTTCAAGTACCATTGTCTTGATGCTTGTTTTAAACCATACAAGATCTTCTTTAATTTGCAAACCATTTTCTCCTTACCTTTTACTTCATACCCCTTTGGTTGAAGCATGTAGATTTCCTCCTCTAAGTCACCGTGAGGAAATGCCGTATTTACATCCATTTGCTCGAGATTTAGATCATGACCAGCCACAATGCTTAAGACAAGCATAATTGAGTTCATTTTTACAATAGGAGAAAATATTTCATTGAAGTCAATACCTTTCTTTTGAGAAAACCCTTTTACCACAAGTCTAGACTTGTACCTTTTCTTTCCATCTTCTTCTTCCTTCAGCTTGTACACCCATTTGTTTTGAAGTGACCGCTTACCTTTAGGCAACTCAACCAACTCCCATGTTTGGTTGTGATATAGTGAGTCCAGCTCTACTTGCATGCTCTTCGTCCATTCTTCTTTGGATTCATGTTTCATAAATTCTCCGTATGATTCCAGCTCTCCAAAATCTGAGATCAAGAGATGGTTGAAGGAAGGAACAAACCTTTCTGGAGGTCTACTTGCTCTTGTAGATGAGGAATAGGTTGAGGCTCCTCATTTGGTTGACGTTGTTGCACATTGTCACCATTTGCAGTCCTTGATTCTTCACCGTCCTCAAGCTCCATGTACTCATCACCTGTTTCTTTTGGTTTTTTCTTTCCAAGTAATCTTTGTACATATTTTTTTCGTTAAAAATTACATCCCTACTCCTTAAGATTTTACCATCTTCAAGATTCCATAGGCGATACCCAAAGTCACCTTCTCTATAGCCAATGAAGAAACACTTTTTGGACTTTGCATCTAGCTTTGATCTTAGGCTTCTATCAATGTGCATGAAAGCCTCACACCCAAACACTTTGAGAAATGCATAATTCACCGATTTACCTGTCCATGCATCTTCTAGAACTCCTCTATCCAATGCCATTGAGGGTGACTGGTTGATTAAGTACACAAACGTACTTACAGTTTCCGCCCAAAGCTCAAGTGGTAGGCTTGTATGTAGCCGCATGCTTCGTGCTCGCTCCATGATTGTCCTGTTCCTGATTTCTGAAATCCCATTTTGTTGAGGTGTCCTTGGGGTTGTCCTTTGTCTCCGAATGCTATTGCTAGTACAAAATCTTGGGTGCAATATTTGCCTCCATTGTCGGATCTGAGGCGTTTAACCTTGGTACCTGTTTCTATCTCCACAAAGGATTTCCACCTTTGAAATATGGAAAATGCATCGAATTTATTCTTCATGACATAAACCCATGTTTTTCTAGTCGCATCCTCTATGAATGTTACATAGTACAATGAGCCACCCCAAACATCAAAATGAACCAACTCAAGTTTTTTATTTTTTCTTTCATTTCCTAATTTTTGAAATTTTACCGTCTTTTTTTTACCATAAACACAATGTTCACAGAACTCTAAGTCCACTTCTTTCAAACCTGGTAGAAGCTTCTTTCTTTGAAGGATTTGCATTCCTTTGGCACTCATATGCGCAAGCCGGTAGTGCCACACTGCACTATCAACTTCTGTACTGGCTGCACAAGCTGAAGGTTGCGTGCTAACAGTACACAAGTAAATTGTACCAACCTTTTCTCCCTTGGCAACCACCAAAGATCCCTTTGAGATCTTCCACAGTTTGTTTCCAAATTGAATGTTGTGACCTTCATCGTCCAATTGTCCTGTAGAGATCAAATTTTTGCGAAGAGAAGGAACATGCCTAACATTTAAGCTTCCATTCATTTCCGTTAGCATTTTTGTCAGAAACTGTACCTTTGCCGACAATCTCACAAGCTTCATCATCTCCCAAGTATACTTACCCAAAATTACCTTTGGTGTAGTCTTGGAAATGTTGCTTGTGTGGTGTCGCATGGAATGAAGCCCCAGAATCTACTATCCAAGAATTAGACACATTGTCTAATGAGAGAATTAGAGCGTCTTGCTCTACTTTACCTGCCACATTGGCCTCCGATATTGGCTTGTTGTCTTGAGACTTGATCTCCTTCTTCATCTTGGACTAGCAATCCTTCTTGACGTGGCCCTTCTTGCCGCAGTTCCAACATTCAAGAACTGACTTTATGCGTGACCTGCTCCGCCTTGAGCGATCACGAGCCTTTTGGTTTTTGAACCTCTCCTTAGGCCTTCCTCTTGTTTCCACTGACAGTGCAACACTTGATGATTCTCTTGTGCTTCTCCTTCGTATTTCCTCGCTTAGGAGAACACCCACAACATCATCAAACTTAAGAGTATTTGTGGCAAAAATAGAATTACTTACAGCCATCACAAGGCTGTCCCAACTATCCGGTAGAGATAATAGTATAAGAAGAGCTCGCACTTCGTCATCGAAATTGATTTTCACCGATCGAAGTTGACTTATGTTTGTGTTAAAGTCATTTAGGTGTTCTGCAACTGAACCATTATCTACCATCTTTAGATTGAACCAGAGCTTCATAAGAAATACCTTATTGGATGCCGATGGTTTCTCGTAGAAGTCGTCAAGTGACTTCATCAAGTCCTTCGTGGTCTTCATCTCCAAAACATTGAAGGCCACTGTTGACGCCAAGCTTAACCGGATTGTTCCCAGTCCCTCTCAATCAAGGACAATCCATGCTTCATCTGCCATCATTGCGGGCTTCTTTACAAGACCGCCTAGTGGCAAATAGAGGTCCTTCTAGTAGAGATAGTCTTCAATCTGCATCTTCCAATGTTGGTTGTTTTTGCCATTGAACTTCTCAATCTTGATCTTCCCTTCCTCCGTCATAACTTCCACTCAATTCAAGAAATCCTTTCCTTGAGATAATTTAGCTACGAGAAAACCTTTCGCTGATACCAGTTGTTAAGAAATAATACGTAGATAAATAGATAATTGAGTAGATTACTTAATGGAGAGAGACAGATTTACATACACGAGATTATAGAGTAGAGAGAGAGAGAGAGAGAGAGAGAGAGAGAGTACACACGATATACATGGTTCATCCAATGTGGGCTACGTCCACGGGAAAGCAGCGACTCAATGGCTTTAGTACTTCAAAACAAGAAGTAGTTTACAAAGGGATTATACCCTTTTGGAGCCACCTTGCTTCACTCTCACCACCTCACATCCACCTTGTTGCATCAACGTCACACAATGAAATGTGTGTAGAAATGGCCTCTTTTTATAGGCCAAAAGGGCTACCCTCTCTTGTGAGAGGCGGGCATGTGTAGCCGCCCTTGTGTGAATAAGTCCAAATCGGACCCTCCAATCCGCCCATCTGTAGCCGCCCTTGTGTAGACAAATCCACTTTTGAATTCGGCCATCGGCCATTGGCCATTGACTTCCAACTTTCGGCCACCGGCCATGGCCTACCGACCACCGGCCAACCGACCGGTCGTTTTTCGACCACTTTCCGGCCTCCATCCGGCGAAGGAAAAAAAATGTTGCCCTGATTTCCGGCCGCGTGAAAATTTTGGTTTCCGGTGAGTGATTTTTATTTCCGGTGAGTGATTTTCCTTCACGCACGATGTCTTCTCCTCATAATGGGAGCCTTACAAATGTGCGCTTTTACCACAGAAAATTACAAGGGATAAATGAGGCTCCATACTTAACACTATGTGCTATAATAAAATGGGTTAGAGAGCCAGGCTATCCAATCAAGTTAAACTTACCTTGACCCAAGAGGCAAAGTAAATAACCTCTCAAGGGTATTGTCATATGTGGGATAGGAGATATCCCAAGAAGGCACAACCAAACTTTTCAGTAGAGAAGGGTATCCATACTACCCCTCAAAAGGTGTCGAGTGTGGGTGACACAGACACCTCTTCTCCACCCCTTTTTTTAAAAACAAACCTAGTAGAAAAAGTAATGGGGCACTTCACTAATGTAGAGTAAAAACCTTTTTCTTGACTAGATATGTGTTTGATTTGCCAACAAGGGTGCCAATTGTGGGTAAACGAATCCAAGTAAGGAACAAGTGTGTGTGTGTACCCGCCCTCTCCCAGGTGCCATACACATTGGGTTGGTAATAGGCCCATTGTGTATGGACCAACTACCTGATTAAAGAGATAAGGATAGTCCGATTGATATTACGACAAGGCCAGCTGTTAAATGAGATAGGCCTATTGATGGTAAAAATTAGGTCATTTCTTATGAACCCATTGAGGTAAATTTTTTGAATAAGCAATCTAATTCCTTTCCAAGCAATAAATCAATTAGAGGAAGAATACATGCTCACATGGAGGAGACTAATACAAGTATGCAGAGCTAATTTGTGGGGCCTATTACTTTTCCATTGACAAAATCAATAGAGGATATGTTAAGCTAGTCCCTTTTCCAAAAGAACCGATAGTCAAAGTCACCACCATTAAAGGGATTGCGTAATTCAATAATGATGTTAAGAAATTATAAAGAGGTGGTGAAGAAGCCATTATGCACATTAAATTCATCTCCATATGCTGGCTCAATAATTAGGCAGTTTGGGTAAATTCTTTTTAACTCATCAAAGAGGTTTTGTTATTGAGGCTCAAAATATCATTCATATATCTATATGTATGTTTGAACAAAGAAAGTTTATGACATGTTTTTTTATCTTTCAAAGTATCAAGAAACCACCTCTATTTAAAATAGGCTAAGTATAAATTGCACATAAGGGGTGAACATGGAAAACCCATAGGGATCCCAAGGCTTTGGTTGTAGCATTGGTTGCCAAAGTGGATAATGTTGAGAGAGAAGGAGAGAACACAGAAGTAGAACCCCAAAGTGTGTAGAATACACACATGAGATGATGTATATATAGAGGGGACTAGGTGCCATATATAGAGAAGCCATATATTGAGTAGCTTCACATATAAGCTCAACACCCCCGCTCAAATAAGGGTCCCTAACTGTGGATGAAAAAACCCTTGGGGGATCAAGGGAAAAACCCACAGCTCTATATACACCCATCGTTATATTATAAAAATCATTGAATATACAAATGTTTACGAGGAGCTACATCACTCCTTTTACAATGAATGTTTTATGAGGAGTTACATTACTCCTATCAAATACAATAATGAATACAAAGGTTCAATAAAGAGGTGTAAAAGCTATCGATTAGCTTGTAATCAAAAGTGTCTCCGTGAATCTGCTGTGTAGCTTGTCATCAATATCGCATCACCAAACATGTCTTCATGTTGTCATCAATATGGCATCACCAAACATATCTTCATAAATCTTTTATTGTCACCAAGTTTGTCTTCATAAAATAAATTCTTTGATCAATCCTACATAGATCATAGACTCCAAAAAAAAACATGTCATGAAAATTATTAGCATCGTTAATGAAATAATTACGTTCACAATGCGATAAGAGATGTTTCGCGACGCCACTCTTTTGACGACATATATACGCACGACAACATATGGTACATAAAGTATAAACGTAAAAGTACAAAATGTGTGATTACGTGATACAAATGATATGTGTATATACTACATAAAACAACATTTATCAATGTAGTGATCAATGAATACCATCAAAGTATTAACAAAATATCATCATTATGGCAATAAAAATGAATAAATCATCATGGTATCAACGAAAAGCATCATGATATCACCGAGAATAATCATTGTATCAACGAAACAACATCATGGCATCACCGAGAATAACCATGGTATCAACGAAATATCATCATGGCATCACCGAGAATAACCATGGTATCAACGAAACAACATCATGGTATCACCGAGAATAACCATGGTATCAACAAAACATCATCATGGTATCAATAAAAATCACCATGGAATCAACGAAATATCATCATGGAATCACCGAGAATAACCATGGTATCAACAAAATATCATCATGACACCACCGAGAATAACCATGGTATCAATGACATATCATCATGGTATCAACGAAAATCACCATGACCAAAGTATTAACAAAACATCATCATGGTACCATCAAAATCACTATGGTATCAATGAGAAATTATCAATAAAACGACGTAAACTATATCTCTAAAAGAATAATTATACGAGAATCAATGAACGAGTATATCATATAACAAAAGATCATGTACCAACAGTAGCTCGATAGAATTTGGACGATCATCAACGGCTAGACTGAATCGGAACGATGTGTAACTGGCTTCTGCAGCAAAGTTACGTTAGTAACAAATATATGATTGATGAAGAAAAATATAATTGAGAAGTTTTCAATTATGAGAAAAATCAAAAGCAAAAAGTAAAATTTTGATTTTCAAACATATTCGCAGTCCGAAACGATAACCCAAAATGGGTGCAGAATTTAGAGAAACTTTCTTCTGCAAAATTATAGACCACATCGATTCTAATCCCCAACGCGGGTAGTTTCTTCTGCAAAGTTGTAGAACACATCGATTCCGGTCTCTCACGCGGGTAGTTTCTGCAAAATCGTTTTCAATAAGCAGAAAAATAAAAAACAAAAAACGGAAATTGCTTTTTAGGTATGTACGCAGTCCGCGAACGATAACTCAAAATCGGTGCAGAATTTGAAAACACTTTCTTGTGCAAAGTTGTAGACCAGATCGATTCCGGTCTCTCTCGCGGGTAATTTCTGCAAAATCGTTTTCAATAAGCAAAAAAATCAAAAACAAAAAACGAAAATTGCTTTTCAGGTATGTACGCAGTCCGCGACCGATAACTCAAAATCGGTGCAGAATTTGAAAACACTTCCTACTGCAAAGTTGTAGACCACATCGATTCCGGTCCCCTTAGTGAGTAGTTTTTGCAAAATCGTTTCTAATCAGCAGAAAAGTCAAAAACAAAAAGCGGAAGTTGATTTTCAGGTATGTATGCAGTCCGCGAACGATAACTCAAAATTGGTGCAGAATTTGAAAAAACTTCCTTTTGTAAAGTTGTAGACCACATCGATTCCGGTCTCTCCAATGGGTAGTTTCTGCAAAATCGTTTCCAATTAGCAGAAAAATCAAAAACAAAATGCGGAAGCTGTTTTTCAGGTATGTACGCAGTCCGTGAATGATAACTCAAAATCGGTGCACAATTTGAAGAAACTTCCTTCTGCAAAGTTGTAGACTACATCGATTCCGATCCCTCTAGCGGATAGTTTTTGTAAAATCGATTTTGATCAGGAGAAAAATAGAAAACAAAAACGCACTGCTCTGATACCATGTTGAGAGAGAAGGAGAGAACACAGAAGTAGAACCCCAAAGTGTGTAGAATACACACATGAGATGATGTATATATAGAGGGGACCTGGGTGCCATATATAGAGAAGCCATATATTGAGTAGCTTCACATATAAGCTCAACAGATAAAACAATTATCAAGCAGCCAAGTAATGTGATCACTTACTTTCTTTTCATTAAATGGAATTTATGAGAACAGGTGACTTTTTAATCCACCTAGGTTTATTTACAAGGGAGATATACAAAAAAAAACTAGCATTTTTAAATGCTATCCTAATCATTTTCCTCAATCCATCTTCACCCTCAAGGGGTATGTTATTGTAACATCGAGTAATCTCTACAGATCCAAGGTGAAAAATCCAATCAGGGTAGCTGAGAGTGACATCAATGAAGTTTTTAACCAGCCAAAAGGGATTATTATGTACTTTAAGAAAATTTGAGCAAAGTTTTTGTTTAATAGCATAAATTTCTCAAATTTTGAAAGGACAAGGTCAAGAAAAACTGTGCTTTTTTTAGTGATCTGGGTAAATATACCACTAGAGGCATCAAAAATCCAACGGAACTTATGTTTGTGATGTTTGTAGGTGAGAAACAAAACAAGATGTTTGATGGACTTAGGTGAGTAACCCAAACTAATAATGTGATTAGTAATATTATTAGTGACCTCATAAGGAGAGAGCCTTTAACACTAGGTTGGTAACCTAACAGGACATAAAAGTGTCCTTTCAGGGTTTTGAAAAAAACCTCCAAAACCATAGTAGATCCACTCATTTTGTAAAATCCTTTCATGAGGTTATAGTTCAAGGCCTACTACACATGGAAAAAATAAGAAACTTGTAAAATTTCTCATCTTTTGGTCACACCAAGCCTCCAAAGATGATGGACCAGTACATTTTCATCAAAACAGTCATTTCTTACGTTTTGTTGCATAAAAATACGATTACGGATTTTTGTAGGACTTAAGATAAATTCCCTAGTTAACTTCAATGGGTTGGTGATCAGAACATATGATTGCTTCTCACTCACTATTTTTTGTTTTGCCAAAAGAAATAGGTACAAAAAAGTTGAATTTTTACCATTCTGCAAACCTATCATCAAAGTTTCTATAGCCACGCTCAATACAAATACTATATGCATGTTTTCTTAGTTCCCTATTTTCCTTTAGGTTCATAAGGATCCATGGAGTATATCAAAAGAATAATACATCTCTTACCAAGGGGAATCTTGGGGACAAAGATGAAGTACTAAATACAGCAAACATGAAAAAACTGGGTTCAACATTATGAGTTGTAGAATCCCATAGAAACTATTCAATATCTAGCCAAATTTGATCCTTATGACTAGATATGGTTACTACCTACAAAATGCATGTAGTTGTGACAAGAAACTAACAATATTGAAAAAGCTATACTTGATATATTAGAATGTTTCATTTTCTTCTATAATTGAAAAAATCAACCATCGTGGTCTACTATGCAAAATAGGGTATTAGGTGCCCCAAAACTCAAGGAATATTAGCTTTATGTTACAATATGCGACATAGAAAATCAAAACTGCATTTGGATATCATGAAAGCCACCAAAAAAATCATAGAAGAGCTAAAATTGGCTAAAAAATAGGATTTGACATTTTTTGTAATTTGGCCATAACTTACAACTTTAACATTTATTTCTCCCTAGAAGCATCAGGACATGTTGAGGACTACTAAAGATAGTTCTCTAGCATTATAGACCTCACAAACATGAATTCTAGAGTGGTATAGTTGCAAAAAGTTGAAAAAATCCAAAAACAGGACCCGTTTTTTCACACAGTTTAGGTTATGAAATGTTGTGCAAGGACAAGGTTAAAGATGAAATTGATATTCCAAAAAAATGTCGAGTTTTTTTCAGCTCATTAGACAACTTTCTAGACAGATAGCACCTCAAAATCCATTTTGAAACTCTTGACATAATTCAAGGAAAATGGTCACTTAACAGGACATAAAAGTGTCCCATTACCAACCTAGTGTTAAGCAAAGTAAATTCTTCACTAGATAGTTAAGATTGAGCTATTTTTCATGAAATGTTTTTGTAAATAAGAGTGGGGACGTTGCCGCTTTTATCTAGACCCACAATAGACCAATTTAGTGAGAGTTTTTGAAATTTTAATCATAATTTTGGGGTAATCTAATCTAGGAGATCTTTGTAGATATCCAATTTTGTGGTAAGAGAGAGACCTTTTGAAAGAAACAATGATAAACCCAATTGCTTAAGTACAATTGGAATGTCTTCTCCAGCTAGAGAGCATTGACCCTTTTGCCAAAATACTCTGTATGGTGCAGTCATTAATCACACTTAGGTCACAAGTAGCACAAACATGTTTTCCTCAACAAAGTCCTTACCAAAAGCATTGTAATTTGTACAAGCACAATCAAGGATTTTACCATACATAAGAAAATCATTGTTGTAGACAAGTTTTTTTTAAAAAATCCGTTGTTGATAAGTACAACCGACTACAACATTGTCTAGCAGTTTATGGTTACCAAAAATTAAGTCAAAGCACTTACCAAATAATTCCTTTGGGGAAAACCAATCCAAAAGCTCGTTTTGGAACAGACAATGTATGTAGATAAGTTTTGATGCCAAGAACATCTTCGATAGCTACATACTTCTACAGTGGCCAAAACGTATCTGCAAAGTATAAAAGGCTACAAAGTAAAGGAGCTGGTGGATGGGAATCACTCTTCCTTTTCCTCTAGTAAAGCTGCAAGATTTTCCCCTACTAAAGTTAGAAGAAGGATTAGGTGTAAGAAAGGAAGTGAAAAAGTTATTGGTTCCAATGGTGGGTGTTATCAAGTTGAAGTTGCATCTCTTCCAAGGTAGCAATGCTATGCCTAACATCCTAAGTTTCTTGGACACATGAGAATGTCCTAAAGATCTTATTAAGGGTCAAAAGAAGTGTCTTGTGCACAAGGCAACAAAATACCACCTTATTGAAGACGACCTCTACTATAAGGGTAAGGATAAATTTCTTAGGCGTGTACCTCTCTCTAGAGAGATCACAAAAATAATATCAAGTTTCCATGATGGTGTTTGTGGAAGGAAATTTGCACTTGACATCACCGGTAGGAAGGTTCTACAAACTGGGTTTGTGTGGCCTAGTTTATAGAGAAATGTGCATCACTAGTGTAAAACATGCAAAGAGTGTCAAAAATATGGGGAAAGGAGGCTCACATATGAGCCACAGACTCCTCTAATCTATTATGCACCATTTGAAAAATGGGAAATTGATGCCATTGGGCCTTTGCAAAGAAGCCAATCAAGTAGATTGTATATCATCATGGGTGTAGACTATCTTACCAGGTGGACAGAAGCACTTGCTACCACCTGGATTACAACTAAGAAAGTGGATAATTTTGTGTTTAAAAACATTTTTTGCCATTTTGGTATTCCTCTTGATGTAATTATTGACAAAAAACCAAGTTCTAGAGAAGACCTAGTAGGAGAGCTGATGGAGAAGCTGGGTATCTCACAAAAATCCTCAACTCCCTACTACCCACAATGCAATGGTTTGGTGGAAAAGGCAAATGTTATGATCTTCAAGATCATCACTAAACATGTAAACAATCACAAAAGTGATTGGGACAAGCATCTTATCGCTGCACTTTGGGCTTATCGCACTTAATTTTGCACATCCCTTGGGTTCACACCATATCACTTGGTGTATGGTAAGAATACCATTTTATCCGATGAAGTACAATTGGCTAGTCTCGGGGTGCTAGCTAGGCAAATGGAGCGCCCTAATGCTCATTTTCACAACCACATTCTTGATCTAGAGAGGCTTCAACTAGATAGAGAAGATGCTATCAACTATTATGCAGAACAAGCAGAGCAAGGTCGACTTACCTTCAACAAGGGACTTAGGGAAAAATGTCTCAAGAAAGGTATTTTGGTCCTAAGGTATGATAACAAGTCTAACACTAGGAAGGATAAAAAGTTTTTACCCAGATGGGAGGGGCCATTCGTCATTAGAAAGCACTACAACAATGCCAGTTACCGATTGATGGATGCAAATGGTAGGCTCCACAAAACACGTGTCAATGGGTGGAGGTTAAAGAAATACTTTTTGAGGTTTGATCAAGCACATGTGATAGAAATCCCCAAGGAGGGAGATTCCTCCACCTCAACTAAAGAAGAATCAAGTATAGAGCTAGAGACATCTAGCTTCAGGGGGAGGGCTATTGAGGGCCGCTTTTCAAATTTTTGACCACCTCTCTCTTTGTATGCACTTGATGGAAAGGTTTCAAGGCTTTGCAGAGGAGGAGGGACCTCCTGCATTAAAATCACAAAAATTAGATGTATTTATTTTGTACATAGCTATGGTTTGGACACACTTGGATCTCAGAAATAAGGAGAGGTAGGAACAAACCCTATGAAGACCAAAAATTCATTGGATGTTGATTCTACCTAACGATCACTACAAGTGAATAAGAGTCAATAGTGAAAGGGAGGAGAATCTTATGCATTATGGAGTTGGATTTAACAAAATATTATCAAATTTAACCATAATTCAGTTGTGAACACAAGGCTTGCACATGAAGTCAAGAGTGGACTACCTGGAAGACTTTTGGAAGATAAAAGACAAACACATATTTTTGTGGGATTTTTCTCTGTTTTTTTTATTTTGAGCTGACCTTTCTGCCTCTATTTGTTTTATATTTTTTGAAGCTACAGTTTGGAAGATATGGCCAAAATGGTGGAGCTTATCTATTCACATGGGAAGCAATCATGGTTCTCCAACTCCACACACATAATTTCTTATAGGTTTCTCTCCATTATTGCTTGATTTGCACTTATTTTATCAAGATTCTCCTAAATATTATAAGAAAGCTCTTGGACTCAAGCTATGGAAGGAGGCATAGAGACAAAGCTCGCCATGATGAAGGTGATTAGGAGGAAATTGTTCAATAAGCATGACACACGGAGCTCTCTCATTGGCGGAATGCCTCTAGCTGAGGCTACTTTGTAGTAACTCCTCTTGCTCATAATCTCTTCCCTAATCACTCTCTTGGCCTATTAAAGGAGGCCTTCTGTTGTGTAAATGGACACATACTACATACACACACACACACTACCCCAATAAAACCAGAGTTGTATTTTGCTCAATGTTCAATGGGCAAATAAATACCTTTGTGAAAACACCTTTTTTGTGTAGAGCTTATAGAACAACATGGGTCGGGTTATGCAGAGTATGGATTCAAAAATATTTTCAATGTAAAAAAAACCATAGTAATATTATGACCAACGCCCAACGGAAAGGAGATTACTTCTTGAAAAACAAG